>NC_133880.1:2577611-2947374 GCF_044706935.1 Curcuma longa | reverse complement strand
TGGGTTTTGATGCACAGGTAAGCTGATGGTAACTAACAGCTCTCTAATCCATCTCTCCTTAATTGTCATCCTACTTTATGATTAGGAATTAACTCTTTCCTTAATCAAAATCTTCTATTAAAAAACTCACAGTCCATCTCTTTCTTGATGGCTTCACTGTGTATAATTCTTTTGTATAAAACTTAAAATTTTCTCCAAATGTCTATAAGAAAAACATTTACACTGCCATTACAAGAGACATATCTCCTAGAATATTCCAAAATTATGAATGATCATGAAATTTTGGGTTTGTTAATATTTTGCTGTAATTGCCAATATCCTTCACATGAAATGACTATCACCATGTCAATTGTAAACAAGCAAAATAATTCCTTCCATTCATTCATACATGTCAATATTTATCCTATAAAATAGACACTACTGTAAAATCAACTTGTCATGCATTGTAATGAAACCTAAAAGAAAGAAATTTGTCAATTTCTCCCATTTACTTTTAGGAAAAAATAAAAGAGAAAATAATTTAACTCGACGTACTCCCTTTGTTTTATCTCCCACAAATCAGGTGAAAGTGGAGGTAAGGGAAGTTTTGAGCCTTTAATAAACAGAATTTAAGTGACATTACTATCTTCTTTTAGGTTCTTAGAAGTAAGTTGTGTGGAAATTGTCAGAGGCAAAATAATGCTATTTATTTCTTTTCTTTGCCACTTAAACTAAATTCTTTCTCTTGCTCCATCCCCTTGAACTAAACTCAACATTGCACTTCAAGTAGACTAACCATGAGCATTTGACAGAATTTACCGGAAGACTTAGGGATCCATCACATAGTTGTTGATGACTGGAGCAGGGGTGTAGATGCTGATCAGAATGTTGTATTAATTTCGATTCCAAGTGTACACGGTAAGGGATTAGCACCTCCTGGGAAGCACGTCTTGCATGCTTATACTCCAGGAACAGAACCCTTTGGATTGTGGGAAGGGCTCGATCGTAGAAGTATAGTATACCGAAAACTAAAAGAAGAAAGATCAGAGGTACTCGTATTTACTGGCACTCTAGCGTTTTGTTTTGATTATTTTCATGTCTACCTAGTTTAATGGTTTGGACTGCTTTGTTTCACTATGTTCCTAGTTTTCGTTCTTTTTGTGAGTTTGTCTATTTTTCTATGTGAGATTGTTTATCCCTCAGGATGCATAAGGTGGTACGGATTCTCCATGTGAGTCTTATCCTTTTCCATGATGCATCACTTTAGCTTAAATTCTTCAAAGTTGAAATCTGTTCTTTTTTTTATCTCTATTTGAAAGCAGAACTGCTCCATGGTTTGTTACTTCCGGAAAAAATGTTTCAGGTGATGTGGAGAGCAGTTGAGCGTGTCCTTGGCCCCGGCTTTAGCCGCGAGAAATGTGATGTAAAATTAGTCGGAACACCACTGACTCATCGAAGGTTTCTCAGGAGGAACCGAGGAACATATGGGCCAGCTATAAAGGCAGGAAAAGGGACTTTCCCTGGCCATTCAACGCCGATTCTGCAGCTATTTTGTTGCGGCGATTCAACTTTCCCAGGCATCGGTGTTCCAGCAGTGGCAGCTAGTGGTGCCATTGTCGCCAACACTTTAGTGTCCGTCGCGCAGCACTCTGAGCTTCTCGACGCCATTGGCATTTGATTGCTCTATGTAAGATGCTGCTCCTTTTGTTTATGAAATGTTTTCTCCTTGATGTTTAGCGACTGATCTATTTTGGTTCACTGGCTTTGCAAACATTGTCATAGCCTCGACCAAGTTGAAGGGCATTAGATACGACATACATTCGAGCTAGAGATCGGTATGGAAGTGCTACAAACCGAGAAAGAACAGCTACCTCACGACGACGTATTTTCAATTGATGATTGGATTTGCCGTCCAGTTGAGAATAGAACAAGAGAAAGAAGGTAAAAAAATTCCGCGAGTAGCAGTCTTTCTTATTTGTAGAAGTTCCATGATTCTTAATGCCAAAAATTTCTTCATCTGAACTGCTAAAACTGTGTCTTGGAAGCAATTGTTAGGTCCTTGGCCCTTTGATAGTTTTCACAAGGATAACTGAAAACAGCTTCTAGCTTTATGTAATAATGTATAGCTCGATCAAAAATTACACATGAAGTTGGAACCACAAGAAAGACCAGAACTTGTGATTTACACACAAAGATCAAGAGGAATGGAGTTCCTATTCTAAAGAAATCGATGAAGAGGTCGAAGAACAAGTCGACAGGAGTGTGGAAAGCCTCAGTTTGGACATCCACCACCTTCTTCATCTATTCTGCCACCTTCACAGGCAGGAGTCACTTTGTAAGCTACCCGGGCTATAGTCCGGGGGCCCAACAATGTCGGAAGAGAAAAAAAACTTGGATTTACGGACAAAAGAAAGAAAATTTGAAGGAACTAAGAAGATAGTCCGGGGCATTACGTAGGTGTAGCTCACATTCTGGAATCAATTTGGGTAAATCACCTGAGTTGGCTCTGCCATTGGCCACCTTCACTATCCTCCTCAGTCCCCAGCTGTCCTCCTTCACCAAGTACTTGCTGTCCTGGCCTTGTTTGACCACCGCAACACCGGTTGCGGAGAAGGAGACGACGGCGACAACAGGACTCGAGGGGCTCTTGTTTTCCTGATCAATGCAAACTTGCACTTGGTGGAGAATGTTGTTGGGAAGCATAGATGGATCTACGTGGGGGGCTATCCTGAGTTGTAGTCTAGTGTTTTCGGGCGGACCAAGGGTAAGGTGACTTACTTTTAGAATTAGTCGGATTTAGATACCTAGATTAACAAAAAAAAAAAAAGTTTTATGTGTTGGATGGATGAGTCCATCTATCTCTATTCATCATGAGAATTAATGAAGCAAATGCAAATCTCAATTTTTGATAATTGATGTGAGTTGGTTGTGCGTGTGGTCAAAGCATCGATCGTAGGAGCATCGATCATAGGAGCATCAGCTGCAGGAGCTTATATTAAGTTCAAGTACCCTTGGACTCTAATTCTTACGTGATCATCCCTCTCAGGAAGGGATTAGCTGTTTGCAGGGTGGTGAATTATGAGGAAGTTGTTGAGGGAAGGTTTTGATCTTGCAAAAATAGAAAGAATTGTGTGTCACGAGAGAGAGAGAGAGAGATTGAGAGAGGGGTGGCATTAAGAACATTGCAATTTTGTGTTTTTCATTGCAGAGGAAGCTAATTGGAGTCCACCTCAAAAATTAATCTTTACTATTATTAATGATATAATGATTGTAATTATAATAGTATTAATTATTACTATCATGGTTATTATTACTATTATTATGGTCATTATTATCGCTGCTATTATTATTATAATTATTATAGTTATTATTACTTTTATGATTATTATTATGATTGATAATTATTATCATCATTCATTATCGTTTACCGTATTTGTAAGAAATTCCTCAAAGGATGCTGGACATCTGGATTGGCCGTCGTATGCGCTTCTTTAACCCTGGTGGTCATTATTTTCGTTGGGTACCCCAGGGATTGAGTCCATGAGACACTTTAAAAAATATATTTAAAAAATATATAAAAAATATCTTATCATAATTACATTTACAAGTATTCTTATCATGCAAGAGTTACAACTTTATAATATGGCATATTAACATATCTCAAATTTTCTCAATTTATTAAAATTAATTTTTAAAAGATATAATAATATTAAAACAATTTTAATTGAATCAATAAATATATTTTATAATTGAATTAGAATAATTTTATTCTATATTTTAGAATTAGTTACTATAACACACAGCAGTAAAGGAATCAAAATATTTTTAAGGATAAAACTATAATATAATACTTTTTAATATTTTTACAATATATACTTTTAAGGATAAGAAAATTAAGGAAACTTTTTTATTTTATTGTATTTTTACTTTGAAAGTTTTAATGTATAAATTAGTTTAATATTTACTGTATTGTTTTTGATTATGTGATTAAGATTTAAAAAAATCTATTTAAATTATTTATGTAAATTAGGAGTTAATCAATTAACAATTTAATTAAAAACTTAAAATTTAAATAAAATAAAGTCCCCTGCTCTCTCTTCGTCGCCCTCCTCCAGCGTTGGCGGTTCGTGAGAGCTGACCCGACAGAACGCAGCACATTCTTAAATCGTTTTCGTCGTGCCTGCCAGCCACGAAGAACATCCAACCGTCCCTCCATCTCAGCAGCGGCGCTTGCAAAGATGGACAGCTGTTCCCGTCAAGAACCGCTTTTGGATGAGCAACTTCTCCTCAGCAACACTTCGGAGTGAAGACGAAGAGAAGACACCTAAGATCGCCGGGGACCTGTGAACACAAACACCATGAGGAGGAAGGCCGGTGTGACCGGCCCGACCACTCCGATGCTTAGGTCAACGATCTGAAGAAAAATGATGAAGGAAAGATGGCCCGGAATTAGAAGAGCATACCTGGCCCCTGTGAAGGGGGCTCATCTTATATACTGAGGAGGAGGCTCGTACCACGGACAAGGCAAGGTGGAGCTTACCTTGAGAGTACCCTCCGCACCTGTGAAGAGTGGTGTCTTAATGATGTATGTACGCCACTTGTAAAGGGCGTACGGCAGGCGGCGGATTACCATACCTAATAAAGGGGTGTCAGACCTCCGGCTATAGTACGAGAAGGGGAGTGGTCAATGGTCAGTGTTGTACGGGGGCAGCCTGTGCTGGAATCGACTCGGATGATTCGGAAAAACACCGACCAGCGGCTTGTGGAGGTGCCGACTTGACGGGGTTATCCCCTGAGCCGACAAGGGATCGATTCGATAAGGTCTTCTGAATCCGGTGACGATGGATAGGCTATCGGACTCGGATCCGGTTTAATCGGGGAGATACACGCAGGCTCGGATTCGGCTACGAGGCCCCGGGTGCCTGTTTGTTGATCGCTGACTCGGGTCGGGCCTCCCTATTGCACAACCGTAACAACAGCCATGCTCCCTCCCCTGTGCTCACTGCCGCTACTCTCCCTCCACTGCCACCTCCAACGCCCGCCTCACGATCCTTCCTAGGAGTCCAGCCTCTAGGTTCCCATGCGTAACTCTTCTGTAAAAAAAAAAAGTGAAATTCGTCACCTTAGCAGCTTCACACGATCAGTCCCATGACTATTTGTGATGAGGTAAATCAAAAAATTACAGTTGGTCACTATGCAGGAGGGTATTGCCTGACTTCGCCAGGATTCGAATCCTTGTCCTCTTCTGCAACTCTACTACGTCATAATCAACTCAGCTATGCCCCGGGAGCTCCCATGCGTAACTCGACAATGTCATCGAAGAATCTCAATGTGGCAGGATCGGAGGATAATTTTTTTAAAAAAATTTATTGTTAACCTAGAGATAATCAAATTCCAGATTATATGCTCCCTTTTACTTACGTTTGTTGGTGTGACATGTCTCCGGGGCAATGGTGCGTAGGACATCCAGATTGTCACCCAGGCACCTGCGATTCGATCCCTAGCTAATTTTTTTTTATAGACATTTTTCATTTACAAAGGATGCTGGGTATTTTCCTCCAAATGAAAAAACACAATCAACCCTAGAATTTTCATGAAATCAAATCGATCACTCCCAGAGCTTGAATCAATGCAACTAACTAACTGAGATTTATTTATTTTTAGTTGGTGTGACATGTATCATTCGTTACTCGGGAATCAAATATTATCTAAATCAAATAAAATTAAATAATATAATTTTAGATGGATAACTAAAATTATCCACTGTAACCTTACACCAACCACGTTCAAAATGCATAGCCCGAGTGGAAACCATCCGTCACTCAATTTCATCACACATTAAAAACAAATAAAAGGGAGAAAAAAAGTATATGAGCCGTCCGGTGCACTCAGATTCGATCAGGGCCGTCGGTTCCAAACAATCCAGACAATTATTAAAAATAATACTGCTATATAATCGCGTGCACGATTCTTAAAGCCATTATTCCCAGATGACGGGCTCCCGCGGCACGGCACGGAACGGCGAGGTGCTCCTCGACGCCCGCCCGGAATGCGGCTCCTCGCCGATGCTCCTGATGGGCATGCTTCCGACGCCGCCGCCGCCTCCGCCGCCGCCGTAGTGAACTCCTCCCCTCGCTGCGCAGCACCCGCACGCTTCGTTCCGCGCGGCTGGGCCCGCTCTCCAAGCCCCGCTACTGCCGGCAGTGGCGTTCGCCGGCGAAACAGGGCCCGGAGTCGAATGGCGGTGGGGTAAATGATGGTGCTGCGGGTGGTGGTGGTAGCTGAGGTTTTGTTGATGTTGTAGGCCGGCACCGCCCGCCGCGTTCAATAACCCGCCTCCGCTGAGATTGGGCGTGCTGCTGGCCCGGTGCATCCCTCCGCCGGCGAGATTTGGCGTGCTCTGAACGCGGTGCATCCTGCCTCCGACGACGTGGGCGGCGGGGCGCGGGGCGATTGTGGAGGTAGGGGATGTCGCGGCGGAAACGCTGAAGATCGAGGGACGCCGGGGGCTTCCGGGGACAGCGGCATTGATGGCGTCGACGTAGCGCTGGTCGAGCGTCGCAGCGGCGGCCGGGTCCGCAGCGGAGGAGGAAGGGGCGGGGAATAGGAAGAGGCGGAAACGGGGAGAGGAGGCGGCGGAGGGGGAGTGAGGGTGGAGCATGTCGACGCGGTCGTACTCATCGAGCATGTGGACGAGGTCCTCATCGCCGGCGACGGTTACGAGGGTGTCGAGGTCTTCCGACGCCAGTTGGTACTTGATCACCATGCAATGCCGGAACATCGCCTGGATTCTCTCCCTGAGCTCTGCAGCCACACAATGCCGTCAACCGTAGCATTAACAATAAAGCAAACAGCTTGTGGATGCAGAATGCGAACCTGAGAAGGAGACGGAGCGGGCGAGGACGAGAACGCGGGTGTCGCCGCCGACGTACTTGAGGCGGCCATCGCGGGGGCGAGGGAGAATCTTCCCGCCGTAGCTGCAAAGGAACTTGAGCCGGGCGTTCTTGGAGGACGACAGCGACTGGGAGAAGGAAGACGAGAGGGAGTCGTCTTCACCTCCTGCTACTGATGCTGCCATATAGAACCTGGTTCTTTAGATCGTTTGCTGAAATTAAACAATTTTAGCCGAGCGAATCTCAAACAAAAAAAAAAGAAGAACTTTTTATCGCATTTGATCAGAGAGAGACGCCATGAAACCTAGAAGTAAACAAATCTTCCGTTTCCCGGTTGATGCGATTTAGGGTTCCCAAAAGATAAATGAAACTAAGATAATTGAATCCCCAAATATGATTCAACAATCAACCAAGAGCAACTCAAACATCAAAAAAGTCAACTTTTAATCGCATTCGATCAGAGAGCGACATCACGAAACAAACAGTAAAAAAAACTTTACATTCCGGTTGAAGTGATTTAGGGTTCCTCTCACCCCAAAAAAGAACAAATGCAGGCGAGACGAAACGAATGGAAGAACAAGGACGAAAACAAACAAAGATAACTCACCTTTTCTAAGAAATTGCAGTCGTCGATTGTTCATCGAGATCGTTTCTTTCTCTTCTCCTTGGATGGCATTTTCGTCTTGTGATTGATTGGCAAGGACAGTGATCGAGAAATAGAGGAGAATAGATATGGATTTGAAGGCGGAGGAAGGAGGAGAAGAAGAAGAAGGTAAATGAGAACAACCTCCGGTGAACTGGCGGCTCTCCTTGTCGATCGAAACCGCCGCCGCTAGGATCGCTAAAAGGGCATTTAATTTAAAATGGTCATCCGCGTATGAAATATCGTATAAAATAAAATGACGTCACCTGTAACCGTCTATGACCATCAAGACGCTTCTAGAAGAACGAAGCAGGAAATGCAGTAAATTGCTCAATTTTGCACAAATACTTCTCAATAAATTCTTTTTAATTGAAACTAATTAAATTTGATGCATAAATTATAAAAAAATATTTTCCATTCGACTTGAATAAATTATAAAGAGCTAAATTTAAGATGCATCGCTATTTCACTGTCCAATTTTGAATTGAGAATAATTTTAGAAAATTCAGCATTTTGTCAATAAGGACCCTTTTCTTTCGGATTTCTCACATTCAAAAATAAATGCGGGGCTCTACGCGAGCCCACTAACTTCTCTTGTAATCAACTAGCCGTCCGATCACGCATCAGTCATCTATGGACAGTTCAGAAAGCCATAGAGGGATGCAGTCCCATAGCAGCATTGTGGAGGATCCCAGCGGATTCCGTGCAAGGGAGCGGGATCGCCGACCACGTCAACGACGGTGGAGATGGACGGCTACGATTTTCGCACTTCATTAATTAATTAATTAATCGAGACGTGCGTGATTTAAATATAGTTTCGTTCTTGGCGAGATCGCTCGCTCACTTGGGGGGCACGGAAAGCCTCGCTAATGGTGGATCCGCTTGGGATTTCCAGTTCCATTCGCTTCTTGTTCGCCGCCCTCCTCCGACGGCGGGTCGAAGGTTTCGGCTCCTTGTTTTCGTGTTACTATCAATTTTTTCCCAGTTTGTTTTCTTGAGTGGAAGCGCTTACTTGTTTAGGGGGAAATTGACGCAGATCTTCGTGATTGAGGTCCTAGCTCATCGCGTGAGGAAGCAGATGGTGGATGCGTTTGAAATGATGATCTCAGTCGGCATGTTTTAGGTTTTGGTGGCGACCAGAGTTGGCAGTCATCCCTGTTATGATTTGCTCGCGCATTGCTTGTTTTAGATTTCTTGATGGGAAATCTTGCTTGCAAATTGGTGCTCCGGATGGGGGAATAAGAAATCGAAGGGATCTTATTGTTTACGACAGTGGTAGCTTTATCAGATAGGAGGTCGTTTTTCCTGTGACATATTATCGGGTTTTGAGATTTTTGGTGGCACGGAGAAGGATTTTATAGACTTCTGGTATATTCTTCTATCTCGTACGTACGGTGATCCCGACAAATTGGAATATTTTGGTAGATCTGATGTTATTTTCTTTGAATGATTGAGGATTCTTTCTGCCAAAAGTTATTGCTGCCGTATGGTTAAGATTTTGGCCGGGAGGTGCTTTCGTTTGATTCTGCCCAAGGATTTCACAACTCGGTCAAATTTCAGCTAAGGTTGTTTATTCGCTGTTCATCTAGTGCCCATCTAACGAGGGAAAGCATCACATTTAGCTGTAAGCTGTGGGATTCTCTGAATCTTGATGATGTCTTCCTCCAAAAGCTATTCTTATCCCCGGCCTCTCTGCAGCATTGCGTTATCAGTGGGAGTATTAGCTCTGTTTCTTATTATAGCCTCAATAATGCTGGTTTCATATCCTTTTGGTTCAACATTGCATGAGTATTTAGTAGGACCAGATCGGTACATGAAAACAGATTCAATACTCCTGAATGCTAAGAAGACTAAAGTTTTGCCATCATCATTGGATCGCGCACAGGACACCAATGAGGACATTGTTATAAAGGAACCTTCATCTGATTTTGATGTGCCAACGAATTCTGTAGATTCTGCTGGGGCAGCCACTGATGGAGTGATGGTGAAGGGAGATGCGAGTACCTTAGGTGCACCCAACATAACACTGGCCTCTGAGTTCAAAGACATGCCTTCCCCTTCTAGTTTTGACAGATCTAAACAGATTGGTACAGAAAGCTCTGAAGCATCTAGGGAGCATGATTCTAGTAAGTGTTACTATTATCCTATGCTTAAGCATTTTGGTTAGCTGCAAGTTGTGCCTTGCCAGCTTCATCTATGTGAAAACTTGTCAATAAATTCTATATTCCAAGAAGTTGCTAGCAAGCATACTTAAGCCTTTAGAATCTCAAAATCAAATCATTTTCATCTGGATACAATTGTATAATGGTTGAAATTTGCTATCCAGTTAGCTTCTTTTTTGATGGAAGTCATCCAGTAAACTTTGTTCTCACATTAGAAGCAGGATGCACACAACAATCTGTGGATCTTATACTTCGCAAGGAGTAGCCCATAGAGTTAGGTAAATGCAGTGAGCTTAATAATGAAGAAAGGTTAATAAAGAATAGTTGGTTACCATAAATTATCTCCATTAGAGTTTGGGTATTGGTTGTCATGTTGTCAATTGAATAAATATTGATACAAATTGAGAAGTTATTGAAACAGAAAATCAAGTTCATGCCATGTTTTAGAGTGAAGCATCCTCAGCTTTTGTATAATAATCCTTTTTTTCTCTAAAAGGGTGAGCACACTTTATGGTAGACTTTCTTACCTCATCTATTAAAGACATAAATGTCTTAATGCTCCCATTTTTTAGATTTTCTAGATTTTGTAAGTACCATATGTTTGACCCATGGTTCATGCCATGTAATACCCAACTATGCCCTGTAGTTATTCCACATGCACTTGTTGATTCCATCATGTGCATTATACTCTTGACATGGTGACAAATTTGCATTATGCCTGCTTTTTCCTTCATATTTCTGTTAGATATCTTACCATTGCTTGTATTAATAATAATAACTATATATGCACTATTCCCTCTAGTGGAGATATTGTTTCTAGAAAAGCTAAACTTTATGCATGCCTTTTTCCCTATATTTGTGTACTCAGCAATTGTGGACAAATTCAAGTTACACATGCATATCTATTAAACCTGCATATGCATTAGATTCAGCATTTGACATTGTGTAAAAATGATTCACTATTTTTATTCTAAGTCTGTAATTTTTTTAAGCTAATTTTGTTGAAGATTTTGATTAAAAAAAAATATTATATAAAATTTTTCTAATACTGTTTCTCTTTACCACATAGTGTGGTCAAAGGACTTTGGCTCATAAAATTAGTGAATATTTTAACCTTTTCTTTATCTGTGACTAAGAGAAGCAACTGCATGTGCCAATGATCATGTGTGTGGGTAGGGTTCATACACTTTGCCACAGTTTTACATTTACTCTTGCGGTACCCTTTCACTTTTTGGTGTTCAAAACTACACTTAGCTGCAAGCTGAATGCATCTTGTTAAAATTGATTGGATAATCACTTGTTTCAAAAATTTATGCTATTAGGAAAGAGGACCAACTTTATATTATATCGCTAATATATTCCATTATGTGTGGATGGTCATGTGGCTGGGTGTGCTTGACTCCCAAAATCACCACATAATTGATGAGAGAATAATTTTTAATACAAGATGACAAGATGTTTGAACCATGGATCTTGTGCTCCAATACCATGATAAAGGTGATAAGCTAACCACTTATCCCCAAAAAGCCAAATGCTAAGAAGTGAATCAATGTTTTTATTTATATTCTCAATAGTATCCTTCCAGGTGGCTGAAGTACATGCTGCACTTTTCCTTGAAAAAGTAATATGCCTTGCTTACATCATGATGATAATGGCAAATTGTTTTTCATTGTTAGCATAAAGAAGATCTTTCTCTGATTTACTTAGAATATATTGACTATGATATATCTTTAAACACTTTAATATTGTGTCATGTTTCCAGGGAGTTGTGATCTTTATAGTGGGAAATGGATCTATGATTCTGCTGGACCTTTGTATACAAACAATACTTGCCCTGTAATTACTCAGATGCAAAATTGTCAAGGAAATGGGAGGCCAGACAAGGACTATGAGAACTGGAGATGGAAACCTGAACATTGTGACCTTCCACGCTTTGATGCAAGGAAATTCTTAGAATTAATGAGAGGCAAGACATTAGCTTTTGTTGGGGATTCCGTTGCCAGAAATCAGATGGAATCCATGCTTTGCATTCTATGGCAGGTCATAATCTACATTAACCTGATTCTTTTTGCTCCATAAAGACAAACTGATATTGTGTTGATGACTGATGATTAGCACTGTGCATTTAGTTTGCCTCGTTTTGTTCCATGCATTACATTTTGCCATTTAAAGCTGAAGTTTATAACTTTCAGAATTTGAAGCATGCATTCAAAATATATTAGCCATCTTCAAAGTTTGTTACAAACTTCATCGTGCACACTGCATAGTGGTGAGAAACAAATTTGTTGTCATGGAATTCTTCAAAGCCCCATCTATTGTTGCAAGTTCAGATTGCAGAAAAATACTATGAAACGTAGCATGGGAGAGAGAAAAACATGTAGATTGAAGAGACCTTCTATGTTTTTTTTATTTTGTTTGGGGGAAATGCTTGAGGGTGAATAGTTTCACCCAAATATATTAAATAAAAGGCAAGTCTAAATCAGTGAAGTACAGAATGGCAATAAAACAAATGCCTGGGCAGTGATATTACAGCTAAAGTTGGCTGTGCCAAAGCAAAAATGATCTGAAAGAGCCTTCAGTGAGATGGTTCAACTCTGCAGTTCGAGCGTTGCACGCAAGAAAGTCAATGAAAGAGTGTACATGGAGTTAGCTCTCTTAGAACCAGAGCCCAATTCAACCCCAAATCTCAAGGCTTAAGTGTGAGATCTCTTAGTATTTAAGCATATTATAGGACTCTCACTTGGAGATGTGGCACTAAGGGTCATTCCAGGCAGGCCTGGTAAGCCAATTGACCTAACCTATAGAGGGAAAAATATTTTCTTTTGTATGTCTCAAACACAGAAAATATTTCCCAATAATACTGATCTTGATACCTATCTACTTCTTCCTATGGGTATCTTCTGTAGATGCATAGCAAAGTGGTTCATCTTTTGATTTGTCATCTGCATTCTTTCCTGTTGGCTTTAGGACATCTTTAGCTGGTTGGATACCTCAAATCACACAAAACATCTTTGTTGAATTGTACTTGTGAAATTACTGAAGCATGTCTGACGAAGCTATTGCAACAGAAGATAGTGAAAACAAGATGGCCATACTTTTCATCTTGTATCAATCCATTCAAGTTCATGTGCATGTGCATGTACTTGAGCCCTGTGTCCCTCCGTGTGCAATCCATTCAACTTCGTGCCCCTCTTCTAGGATATGGAAGCTTTATTTAAAGTTTACTCCTGGCAAATCAAAATTAGAGACCTCTGGATCTTCTTTTTCGCTTTTCCATACTGGGCGTGTGCTTTCATTTTACCTAGCAATATGTCCAATATAGGAAATTGTTGATGCTTTGTGCTCCTTGCAGGTAGAGGCTCCCAAGAACAGAGGCAACCGTCGGATGCAGAAATGGTACTTCAGATCCACCTCCACTACTATCATCAGAATATGGTCATCATGGCTTGTACACCAAACCTCTGAGCACTTTGAGCCTGTTCCAGATAATGTCGTCAAGGTTCATCTGGACCTTCCTGACAACAACTTCATGGAATATCTCCCGATGTTTGATGTAGTGGTCCTTTCCTCGGGCCACTGGTTCGCTAAGCAATCTGCCTACATCCTCAATGGCACCCTTGTTGGGGGACAACTTTGGTGGCCCGAGACAGCAGGGAAGATGCAGATCAATAACATCAATGCATTTGCTGTTTCCGTGGAGAGCTGCCTTACTGCAATCGCCTCTCATCCAAACTTCAAAGGTTTAGCTATCGTCCGAACATACTCGCCCGATCACTATGAGGGCGGAGCTTGGAACACTGGAGGTTCATGCACAGGAAAGACCAAGCCTGCTGCCACTGTAGTGACAAACGGGTTTACTGATACAATGCACGAGAAGCAGGTTACCAGTTTTGCTCATGCAGTGGAGAAGATTGGGGCCAGTTCAAAATTGAGATTGATGGACATAACCAAGCCATTCGGGCACAGACACGATGGCCACCCAGGTCCATACAGGAGTCCTGACCCAAACAAGGTTACAAAAAGGGGGCCGAACGGAGAACCGCCGCCACAAGATTGTCTGCATTGGTGCATGCCCGGGCCAGTCGATACTTGGAACGAAATTCTACTAGAGATCATCAGGAGAGAGTTCGAAGACAACTACTAATGGCCTAACACAGTTACCCTGGGAGAAATCTCTCCCGTGACTTGGAATCTGAATCACAACTATCCATATCTTTTAAGTTCTTTCTTTTGTTAGACGTTGCATCTCTACCTCTATTCTTTCATATGCAAATAGTTAACTGTAACCACGATACTTCAAATGTTTACACTTTGTCCCACTTCTGCAATGTTAATAACATCATGTGGTGGGTCCAATGTTTACACTTTGTCCCACTAAGAGATGTCATTGAACGCGCGATGTTGAAGTTGATAGATGAAGATGTCTTTTTCTTTAGTTTGCTAGCTTAATTTATGTACATTTAGGTTAAACCTGAAGATAGATGGAGGCGGTCTTCCAAATTTCAATTTTTTTTTTTTACTTTTCAAAAAAAAAAAGATTAAACAACTATCAACAAAAATTTACATAAATAAACTCGTAGCGGCGTGAAAACTTTAGTCGAAAGGCAAAATAAAGTCAAGAAAATATGAGATAAATAGAGTTTTCTAAAAAAAAAATTAAAAAAATCAAAATTTCACAAAATCGAGTGGTTAAGTACAAATATGCAACATATAGTGACTCGGATCACTATATAAGTCTACACAGTGCTGGAGCCCCAAACCCAAAGGCTCTTTCTTCGTCGCCCAAATCGCCGCCACCGCCGCTTCCACCGCTGCTGGTGCGCTCAAATTCGGCGTTTCTGGTCAGATCCTCATCTTTTGCCTCGATCTGTAAGTTTTAATGTGTTTCTTTTGGTGGTTTCAGGATTCGGCAAGGAGAGGATACCATGAACTTTAGGAAGATGAAGGTCCCTAACGTTCCCGGAGCAGGGGCATCCGGGACTCTGGTGAAGGTCGTCGTCATCGGCACTACCGTCGTCTATGCTGCTCTCAATAGCCTCTATAATGTCGAGGGTGGTCACCGGGCGATCGTCTTCAATCGCATCCAAGGCATCAAGGATAAGGTATTGTTAGATATCTCGAAGAGTATCCATCTTCTGATCGGGTGACTTCCTTTATCTGATTTTGTGGTTTTCATTGCCTGGTATTCAACTTGTTTCGCGGTTGAATCCTTGTGAGAGACTCACTATTTTTTTGTTTTTGTTTTTTACTTTATTCGTTTTTGTTTCTCGTGCATTTCTCACAGGCAAACGTGCATTAGGGTTTCTGATATACGCAATACTTTCAAATAGTGTTCGTCTATCTTTTTTCATCAATGAGCAACGTCAAAGTGGGGTTGATGTAAGATCTGCAGGCACAACACAGCATGACGATAGAAGCGCTAACAAAACTCCTTTTGAATATCCCATTTAGCTGCTAGTGTTTATTGAGAACATAAGTACAGACCTTGTATAAGCAGAATAGTAGTGTATATGTGTGTCCGTATGAGATGCAACTACAAACCAATTTCTTGATATTATTTTATTGAATCGGTATCACTGATATAATATTTTTAGTCTGTGACATTGCTTTTGCATCAACAACGTAAAAAAAAATATGAAATATTAATAGTAGTATATTTTTCTGTGGTGCTACTTTTGCATCAAATAATTAAAATATCAGAATGTTTTTGCATCAAGTTTGAAATATTAACCAATAAAACAGAGTTTTTTTTTCATTTACTATCCTTTTTTTCTCAAAATTATACTATCTTCTTCCAATACATTTAACTATTCAACTATCTGTTTGCTATTTGATTCCTTATTAATATACATGCTTGCTATGAGCTAAATGTTGTTTTTAACAATCCTTTAATTTGGTTATTTTTCTTTTTTGCTTCTTAGGTCAGAAAATAGCTCATATGTTAAACTTGAAAGTTCATGTTTGTCATAAGTTTTGTGAAACTGTTTGTATAAATACTTTACAGGAATTTTGTCAAGATTAGGCAATTCTTTAGATAAAATAGCTTATTTGTTATGTTTTGATTGTTCATGGAAATTAGCAATTTTGTATTTTGGTGTTTATTAATTTGGTGGTCTATAATAGATACTATGACACAAATTGATGAAGCATGGCTCACTACATGTGGGCTAAAAACTAGGATGGTCCAATTTATATTCTTTTTATGTATGTAGAATTATTTCTGTATGAATATTCTATGAATGTCATATTTCTGTTTGATTTAACTTTATTCGTCTCTCTTGTAATTTGGGACCAAACATGACCTAGGATAGGACAACATCAACTGTTTTTTAAAACTGTTTTTGTTGTAGATTTTACTCTATGTCCATTTTTAAAAAAATTTTTACATTCTTTATAATTATTAATTTAAAATGTGTATGACATTGTGATCTCAGGCGATCAATGGGTCAAATCAAGTTGAATAAAAAAAGTCATATGGCCAAATTGCTCAAGTTTTTTCAATCTAAAAATATTAATGAAACATTCAGTATTTTTTGTCTTATGAAAGAGGATATTGTTTTCCCATTTTCATTTCATTTTTTTGCCCTTTATGACTGGAAAATCTATGAATCGTCAAAAGATGCACAATTGATTCACCTTAAAATCATATTCAGGAAATGAAAGAGAGTTTACTTCCTGGATGTGTAGATCATCTATCCTAATCTATTTGAAGTTTGGTGTAGTAACTAGGTTTAAGAGAAGAGCCCAAATCACTTTATCCAGATAACTTTCAGGAAGTTGAACTGGTCGCATAGTGAATGTAAATGCTGTGAATGGCTCAAAACCTCAAAAAAGTGTCCTAAGAATTTTTTATCATTTCCTGTAATGCTTGTGTTTTCTACTAAACTATTTTATATATTGCTTTAAATGTTAATTAACAGAAGCTTATCCGTAGTTAGTTTTGTTCTATAGTTTACACATCGTCAATATGATCTTCATCATGTGTTTGAAGTTTGTAATGCAAATCAATGACAACCTTGTATACAGGTCTACCCTGAAGGAACACATTTGATTATTCCATGGTTTGAAAGGCCTATCATCTATGATGTTCGTGCTCGCCCTCATCTAGTAGAGAGTACTTCTGGAAGTCGTGACCTTCAAATGGTACTCCTTTTCCAATAATGTTACTTTCTATAATGTTTTTTATGTCTTCCCTTGTGAGTTGTGGTGAAAATACTCACTTTTCTCTGCCTTTATCCATTGTATTTAATTTTCATTGTTAGTAATGATACGCCTGTCAGATTGGTAGTTTTTATTTTTTGTTTAAGAGATATGATATTCTATCTCGTTATAATCTGAATTTGAATCCTACAAGGGAACGAAATGCCAACAGAAACAAAATAGCAGAAAAGTTTCCCCAAGCAGTTCTGTCCCTCTGTTTCCTTTGGTGGGAATGGATAGAGGGAAGGAAAAGAACAAGGAAAGCTTTCCCTAGTTTGGCCCAAATGTGGTTTCTCTTGATTTGGGTGGAAAAGACAATCCACAGGCCATGTAGATCAATTCTAATTCCCCAAAATTCTTTTTTTTTTGTTTCAAAGCTTTTTTATTTTTGTTTTGTTAATGTTATTTTTGTTTCAATGCTATTTTTGATGTATGTTTTCTCAATGTTATTTTTGTTCCGAAGCTATTTTTGGTTTATGTTCTCTTGATGATTTTTAAAAACCAATCTTGGAATTAATGTCACACTCCGGTGGTGTCAATTCCCGCACACCGAAAGGTACCTCACATAATATAATAATAGAACCCTAGGAACCATCTAAATAGAATAATCATAAAATTCATCAACTATATATATCATATGTTCCATAGACAACAAAACGATACATATAAAATGACATATGAAATAAAACATAAATACAACAAAATGAAAGTAAAGCAAACCAAGAATCAGAACGTCGAGATCTTTCAGCAACTCTATGTAAAGTTGAAACCAACTATAATATCAAAAGTGTATTTGTGCCTGCAAAATTAGAGGCCAAAAAATGCAGATCGTAAGTCAAACGGCTAAATGGGTAATCAGAATAGATGTGCATAAATTTAATCTTATTTAAGAAGCTAAGAAAATAAAGTAGATCATAATTACTGATTACAACTTTAAGTTCTTCTTTAAAATTCATCATTTATACATAAATATATATATCTCTTATCATGTAATATCTTTGTATTGCAATTCAAAATCTCAACTTTATCATTATTTGTTATCATCAAATAAGATAACTTCTCAAATTTTACTTTTAATCAGTAGATATATAGGTCATCAACAATATAATCTCAACAGGAATAAATATCACAAATCACATGAGTATCAATATGTATATCTGTAGCAATGGTATAAATCTGATAAATCAATTAAAATGTGAATCATTGGGGTATAAATGATAGGTATCAATGGAAGAGTAAGTCAGAATATCCATTTAATTTTTAAAACACCATTTTCCCTCTTAATCTCCATATGAACCCACATATGAGCAAGAAATAATATCAATTATTTACCCTCCGGTGGTTTAATTATTTTAAACCCTCATTTCACTATTTTAAATATCATTTGAATCTCCTTTTTAAACCGATTTAAACCTTAAACTTGGTTTGGCCATAACTTGGCCAAATCAACTCCAAATCAATTCCGGTTTGAACCAACGTAATTCTTATCTCCGCGCCTACCTGTTGGGTTTAGTTTGAATCTTATCTGATTTTAATTTAGCTCCCTCACTTCGTATCCGACGATTCAATTCGTTCCCTTATTATTATTATATATTTATTTTAAAAAATTCAATACCTAACAATTAAGTTTTTCTTCTGTTTTTGTTCTAAGTTAGGAAACACTAGGGAAAGAAAGAGGATAGAGGAAACAAAACTATTTCCCTGAAGCCATTATGTATATCAAATTTTTTACATCCATTTATGATTTTTGAAGCAACTTTTCTTTTGGTTGTCTGTGTTTCTGCATTTATGGTTGGTCAAATCATCTGGCTTTCTGTTGTTTGTTGTACAATTTCATAATATACATCACTGTAAACCATCTGGCTTTTGTTGAACACTTGTAGTCATCAACTGAATGCCATGGTATTCTCCACCTAGATTTGATTATTTGCCACACTATTAGTTTTTAACTGTCTGAAACTTGTTATTTGGACAGGTTAAAATCGGCCTGAGGGTTCTGACTAGACCTCTACCGGACCAGCTTCCCACCATCTACCGAACTCTCGGAGAGAACTTCAACGAAAGGGTCCTTCCTTCAATTATTCATGAAACGCTGAAGGCTGTGGTTGCACAATACAATGCTAGCCAACTGATCACACAAAGAGAGGTTTAATCATTGCCCTTTACTTTTGATTCAATGCTTGTAGGTATTATTTCTCTCCTGTATGATCTTAATGAGTATCTGGTTGTACTATAGGCTGTCAGTCGAGAAATACGAAAGATTTTGACTGAAAGGGCCAGAAACTTCAACATTGCTTTGGATGATGTGTCAATCACGAGCTTGAGCTTTGGCAAGGAATTCACTAGTGCGATTGAAGCTAAGCAGGTTGCTGCGCAGGAAGCAGAGCGAGCAAAATTCATTGTTGAAAAGGCTGAGCAAGATAAAAAAAGTGCTATTATCAGAGCACAGGTACCCAATTTCATATGCTAATTTGAGCACATACAATGTTTATTTGTGCTGACTCACTTCACCTGAACTTATTTTCCATATTGTGCCTATAAGATAAATGGAGATTGTAAAGATTTACTTGGATCATTTTGTATTTTGTTTTTCCAACAGGGTGAGGCTACGAGTGCCCAGCTTATTGGCCAAGCGATTGCAAACAATCCAGCATTTCTTGCTCTAAGACAGATTGAGGCTGCACGGGAAATAGCTCACACAATTTCAAATTCATCAAACCGAGTCTTCTTGCAGTCAGACGAACTGCTGCTTAACCTTCATGATCTGAACTTTGAAGGCTCAGCCAAGACAAAGTAGAATGTGATTTTCTAGTTTTAGTCCATCTTGAACTATAGGTGGTTGTCTCTTGAAGTGATCAATTTACTCGTTTCATAATTCTCAAATTTGGCATTCTCGTTTGACGAGGATTCCAATTTTTGAACTTTGAGAAATATTCAGTTTGTATCAGGTTGGGGTCTATAGATCCTCTCCTAGATATCCTCCAGAACTTTTGTGAGATGTTTAATGATGCACGTTTAGTTTGACCATGCTTCTTCCTATGAGATGTGAGTTTGATTGGCTACCAGTGGTGATTGAATCAGCTTAGCAGACCTTTTGTATTCGTTCTATTTGATTGCTTGACAAAAGGGGGTCAAAATGCATGAAGAGTAATTAATAGATTTTGTTTGAAATTATTTTGGATTTAATTTGATTTGGAAGGAACATTGGATTGTGTTTAAAATTGACATTTCAAGGTTGTAGTGCCAATTTCTCATCCAATTGTTAGCTTTCTATCTGCACATGGTTGTTCTTTTACAGAAACAGAGCCCCTGGAACTGAATTCTACTAACTCCTTTTCTTGATTCCCTCTGGATAGCAATTTAGGCTTTTACTATATTCAATCAACAAACCTGCTGACTGGTTCTGCTTTGTTGATAAGCTTTCAGCCTTAGAGTGGGAAGCTGACGGCCATAGTTGAGGATGATCCAAAACCTCAATGGGGATCATCAATGATTCCTCTCTCCACCTCGGCTGCAATCAAAATTGTGGTAAGGTATCCTCTTCTCCTGCATCTCCACTGGTTTTCGTGAGAATTCAAGTTAAATGCATTCTTGCATTTTTCTGGTAGGATTTATCCCAACATACCTGCTAATAGTGCAAAGGATAATTGAAGATTTTAGCACTTTTCCGTGACTTAGAGGACTTGCTCAGGTTAAACTTGAGCCCAAGACCAAGAAAGCTACAATAAGTATTCTGAGAATGAGCACGAAAAGTTATTAAAGTTCAAGTGACACTAGAGAACAATATACATGTCAGTACAATCTATCACTTCATTTCCAGTTGTTTTTGAAATTCTAGCAATTATTAAGCACCTATGCTTACGTGTGCAGTTCGCGGTAGATAGCAGTGTGACCAAGGGAGCCAAAGAAGCCGTCAAGCCATGTTTACCATTATATGAGTCGAAGAAACTCCATTGATAACAGTGGAAGTGGAAACTACATCTAGCAAGTTGTGTGGTGATGAACTAGAAGCTGACACTTCACTACGGTACAAAATAATCTTCCAACTTACAGCAGTATCTTAAAATAGTTTCCTTCTGCACTTTCGTACATTTGTGCTCTATATTAAATATCTGTCATCAAGTTCCACCTTTGTTCCTCTTATCTAAAGCACTCATCTTCCTCAAGTTTTGTGTTCTAGAACTTCTTTGAGAGATCACTGTGAGCCAATTGTTTGCCCACTGAGACACTGAAAACTATTGGAATCTAATCAGGCCTAGGCGGTGTCATCTTTCACTGCTCAGATTTGAATCAGTGGTGCTAAGTTTCTAAACTACTCAATCCACACATCTCATGATTTTGTTTTTCTCTTCACCATTCCATGAACCTAGTGCCTTATTTACAACTTGTTGAAGGAGTTGTCATTGTCCTTTCATGTTTAGCATGAATCACATTTTCCTCCTATCTTTTTATTGGATGCATTTATGAAGTGGGGCTCAACTCAAATTTGATCGTTCATCTGTATTTCTTTCAGTGGTCTGTTTTTACTTGCCGGTCTCCATGTTCATTTTACTGATAAATAGTCTGGAGTAATGATGAAATAGATTGAGAAAAGAGGCAAAACTATTGGAGGGGAAAATATAAGGATAGAGTGAGATTCAATTAATTTAAATAATATTATATTATGGTGGAATAATAGTCTATCGAGTTCATTAATTTAGGCTTAATTATGTAGTTGGATGAGTAAAAGTTGAGCTGGATCAAGCTTGAGTGGGGCCTATTTAAGTCACCGAGCAGCTGTAGCTTGGTCAAATGTGCCTTCCGGAAGCTACTGTGGTGCTGCACTGCAAATCAATGTGCATTGGTGCGTTTGAAAAGACTGCCAAGTTTGATAGAAGAATAAGGTTCATTTAGTTCAGATAAACACTATTTAATTGATAATAATGATAATCACTACGATCATCTTAGCTTTTATCATGCACCATTTGATGGTTCAATGATCGCTTGATATTAACTCTCGGGTAATGGTGCAGCAGTAAAGTGTTTAAGGTTTACCTAACAAAAAATTGAATCTGCCATCTCAGCGGTTCCTTTAGAGTCGACTTAACGAATATAGAGGGAGGTAAATTCAGGTACACAGATAAGAAATGCATGGTAGGGTGAAATGATAGATTGTGAGTTTTGTGAGATTAGATTTCTAACTGTCACATTACAAATATCATACGTTTACCATCTGTGTTATATTTTGGGAGCCTTAGAATTTACATTATAAGAATTTTTTTTAGTGAGATGAAAAATCTAGATATTAACTATTGGGTGTATAGCCATGTGCATTTTCAAATTTACTCTGATGGTAATTTTTATCAGATCATATTGATATCTCCAGGATTAATCAGTTTATAAGAATGAAATATTTAGATTATTAAAATAATAATAAAAATGATTGCTTGATATTGTCACATTTTATGTTGTTTTCGAAGGAGACAGGTCCTGAAGGGCATCACGCAACAGCCATGGGAGCCATTGTTGACCAATTTGTGGATGCAAACGATGGTTTTGGAGTAGTGTTTTTGAACTCAGACCGACGGTTGAACCGATTGATCTCTTAGGTCATGGCTTCTTCCGACGAACCAAGTTTGTCGAAGCACATCGTGCAAAGCCATGTGAGCCACTTTGGTTGATGCGGTCGCGAATAGAGTTACAGATGGTTCAGCGTCATAAAATTTTTAAACTCTTCAAATGTAATATGTAATCCTTTCCATCCCATCTCTTATCGCTATATCCCTGAGGGTGATCAGAATAATATTTTTGAACTCAAACTAGGGTTCCAATCAATCAATTGGTCATGCGGATCGGTCATTGTTCGATGAGTTGAAGCCTAAATATAATATTTAGGGAAAAAAGATGTTAATAAACTCTTTCACTATATGTAAAAGAAGTTAATAAAGTTTAAGATATTCGATCTCAAATGTGGAACAATTTTTCTTTAGATTGATGAGAGTGGAGGATAATATAAGGCCAAAGCAATTTAATATGAAAAGGACAAAATAATTAAAATGAAAGTAACAACACGATAAATAATTTAATAAATAAACCACATGGAGGAAAAAAACATTAAAAAAAATCATTTGTCGTCTCAGCCGTTCTTTTTAATTAAAGGGTGTCCATCATTTGTATTTTCCTCACATATACATTTTATTTTAAATTAAAGTCAAATGAGCATCTTATTTACTATCCAAAATATTCTTACGCTATATTTTAGTTCAAAAATTTATATTTTTTAATTTAATTTAAGGTCTAAATCGAATTTAAAGATTTAAAATAAGGATTATTGTAGAAGCAAGTAATTAGCTTCTACACGTAGTAGCTACATGTTAGTTTCTACATTGTTGATCGTAAACAGATAATAATCATTTGAAAATATAATAGGTATTATAAAGTCCTCTTCGTTTATTTTACTTTTTGAAATATTATTTTAACTAGATTATCACATTCAAAGATACACAATCAAAATGATATAAAATTACTATTGTAGAAGATTAACAACATCGATCGACTATATGGAAACTAACACGTAGCTTTTATACAATGTAGAAGATATTTGTTAACTTATACAATAATAATTTCATATCATTTTGATTTTATTTCTTTGAGAGTGATAATATGATTAAAATAATATTTTAAAGAACAAAACAAATGAAAGAGATTTCATGATACTTACTATATTTTAAATGAATATTATTTAATCACGATCGATCGTATAGAAACTAACATGTACCTTCTACAATGTATGTAGAAAGTAATTGTTAGCCTCTACAATTGTCCCTATAGAGAAACATAAATTTTTGAACTAGAATATAAAATAAAAGTATTTTGAACAATTCGTCTTATATGAAGTTATTTGGCTTTAATTAAAAATAAATCATTCATCTAATAAAAATGTAATGATAGATACCCTTGTTAATTTTTGCCAATAATAAAAGGATCAATAGAGTACTTTATTTTACGGATTTATTTGAGCAAATAATTATTTCTAGGGCAAAATCTAGGATTTAGATTATCAAACAAAAAATCACATGTAGAATGATTAAAATTTTTATATTATATGAACAATTATGTCAGTAAATTTTGTGAATTCGTTAATAAAAAATATTTAAAAATTTAAAATTAACTTATTTTTTATAAGCTAGCCATTTCATCATATTGTTTTTAAGTTTTATGTTCTGAGATGGCTGGTGGCCGCAGTTTTCCATGTGCCAGAGTAAATCAAAAAGCACATATGATTTATCCTTTGATTGCATTCCCTATTTGGAAAAAAATTCTTAAAAATACATCGGGAAACTTTTGTAGAACCGAATCGATCATTCTCAGAGATTGAATCCATGGAATTTAAAAATGAACTATTTTACAAGCAAGCTTTATTATTTTTTTAAGTTTTATGTACGCTAATGATATTTTGGATAAAGTCGGATAATATCATTTTTAAATCTGGCATTTGGCGGTATATCGATAATTTTAAAACTGCGAGGGCCATGATAAAATATATATATATATACGTCGGTGGGTCCCACTTTGTAACAACCTATTTTGCTGTCGCACGTCATCATCGCCATTTAATTTTCACGGCCGGAGCGTCCATTTGCCACTCTCCCACCGTCCGTTGCGAGCTGGAAGCCATCGTCCATGGCGTCCGACGTAACCCTACCGACATCCTTGACGAGACCAAGTGACGGCGGTCTCAACAGCGGCATGGCATGTCGCATTGGATCTGTAGGCGAAGCCATTGATGGAGCCGCCCGCTCCTCCCAAAATCCCTAACCCCCCGCCAATCTCCCACCCACCACCTGCGCGCACTAGCGGACACAACACGTCAATTACACCACCACCAGTCGTCGTCATCCTTCCCGTCCTTGCTTGGCAGGAACCCCACTAATATGCCCCCAAATGCCCCACTCCGCTGCTCTCTCTTCATGTTCTCCTTCACGGCCGCAGCAGCCACTTGAGTGGAATCAAATCCCTAGTCTCTAATCTTCTTCCCTGGTAACAAATCCTCTCCCTTTTCTTTAGTCAGTTTCGTTTTCTTCGTGATCTTTTTTTGCTGGATGATTTCATTTCTGAATCAGTAAAAAAAATCGTATCTTTAACAGAAAACTAGTGTTTCCCATTAGCTTGGTTTTGTGCTTTTCTATCTGAAATATTTGCATAAACTCAAAGATTAGACTTGGGAGAGTGTATTGTTTGAACATTCCCTCTTTGTTTGCATTTGTCAAGGAAAAACAAAGAATGCTTTGGGGAGAAGGGAAGGAGTTCTGTGCCCAAATGTCTCATTTTTTATCTTGTGAGATGGAAAAGAGATTAAAATGAATTAGAAGCAATAAGTTCCTTGTGCTTTGGATTATTTCTTCCTTCCAGTTCTGCAAATTACGTAATAAGTAGCACTCAATGTCTCAATCTCTTAGTTCCACAATTCAACTACAAAAGCTAAATTCAAATATAAACACTGAACTTTTTTTTAATAAAATAATAATCTCTAACCTTTTGTTGAATTCTTCTGGAGATAATAGTCATATTAGATATACCAACCTTTCTAACTAGTCCTCAGTTTTGTGTAGAATTTTCAGGTGTGGAACTTGTACTTCTTACTGGAATTTTCATCTTATCAACATTCTCAATGCTGAAATCCTCCCTTCACTCCCTTTTCTTCATTGCACTTATTTTCCTCTTCGTTGTTCCTATCTTTTCTTCGATATCATTCGAGACCACTGTGCTTCTTGAAATAAAAAGTCAGTTGGAAGATCCTCTGGGTGTTCTTGAGAGCTGGAGCTCCTCCCAATCTCCCTGTGAGTTTGCTGGTGTACACTGTGACATTGATTCTGGCCAAGTAGTTGGCATCTCTCTCCAAAACATCTCTTTATCAGGCAAGCTTTCACCATCAATCTCTCTTTTCCGCAACCTAACCACTCTAGATCTTGGAGGAAACAATCTCTCAGGCACTGTCCCTTCTACTTTAGCCAATTGCTCAAACCTCAGCTTCCTCAATCTCTCTACAAATAGTTTCAGTGGCCATCTGCCTGATCTTTCATCTCTGCTGAACCTACAAGTTCTTGATGTGTCCACTAATGGCTTCACCGGAAAGTTCCCTTCATGGATCGGAAAAATGCCAGGCTTAGTTCAGCTTGGCCTGGCGGAGAACAACTTTGATGCTGGACAGATACCAGAAAGTATTGGCTACTTGAAGAACTTAACATGGCTTTTCTTGAGTCAATGCAATCTTCAAGGGGAAATTCCAGCCTCTATCTATGAATTGACATCACTAGGAACATTGGACTTTTCCCGCAACCAGATCTCAGGGAATATATCTTCAGCTATCTCCAATTTAAGCAATCTTTTCAAGATCGAGCTCTACCAGAACAATTTAACCGGAGAAATCCCACCTGAGCTTGCCAACCTCACGCTGCTACGCGAATTTGACATCTCACGTAATCGGTTTACTGGGAAGCTTCCTCCTGCGATGGGTAACCTGAAGAAGTTAACAATCTTCCATATATACACAAACGGTTTTTGGGGTGAACTCCCTCAAGGATTTGGAGACTTGGAGTTTCTTGTGTCATTCTCTGTCTACATGAATAACTTTTCTGGAGACTTTCCAGTCAACCTTGGACGGTTTGCTCCTCTCAACAAAATAGATATTTCTGAGAACAACTTCTCTGGTAATTTCCCGAGGTTCTTATGCCAAAACAAGAAGTTGGAATACTTGCTTGCTCTTAACAATAATTTCTCAGGTGAGTTTCCTGGATCATATGCTGAGTGCAAAACTTTGTTAAGGTTCAGAATCAGTCAAAACAGCTTCATAGGGACAGTTCCAGATGGACTGTGGGGACTGCCATCTGCCATGATCATCGATATAGCTGACAATAACTTCATCGGAAGGATACCTTCTGCCATAGGCATGGCAGCTAATTTAACTCAGTTGTATGTGCAGAATAACAAGTTTTCTGGTCCACTTCCAGCAGAGTTTGGAAATCTTCCCAAGCTACAAAAGCTATTTGCTTTTAATGATTCTTTTTCTGGTGAGTTACCCTCTCAATTAGGAAATCTGAAGCAATTGTCATCTCTGCATTTGGAAGGCAATGCATTTACGGGAAGAATACCATCAGAACTTGGACAGTGTGATAGCTTGGTAGATCTCAATCTTGCACAAAACTCACTAAGTGGCAACATTCCAGAAGCACTAGCTTTGCTCTCTTCTCTGAATTCACTTAATCTTTCAAAAAACTTTATCACAGGCTCAATCCCCAATGGTTTACTAACCCTGAAGCTGAGTTCTCTTGATTTGTCTGATAACCAGCTATCAGGGAGAATTCCATCTGATCTTCTTCTGATTGCTGGAGATGAAGCATTCATCAGGAATGAGGGTCTCTGCATAGACGAGACTCTGGAAGATGAGAAGTATAAGCATCTGAGCATTTGTAGTATGAGCCATAGCCAAAAGGATAAAATGAGCAAGCGAATAGTTGTCATGCTAACCATATTATTGGTGATGGTTGTTCTTCTAGCTGGCTTAGCCTTTGTGAGCTACCAAAGCTTCAAACTTGAAGAGAAGCACAGAATAAGAGATACAGAAGAAGGAAAAGAAAAGGATTCACAATGGATGCTCGAATCATTCCACCCTACAGAATTAGATCCGGAAGAGATAGCAAACTTGGATGAAGAAAATTTGATTGCATGTGGAGGTACGGGTAAAGTTTATCGCCTAGATTTGAACAAGAACCGAGGATCTGTTGCTGTGAAGAAACTATGGAAGACAGTTGGTGCAAAAATTTTGAAAGCTGAAATGGATATCATGGGGCCGATCAGGCACAGGAACATACTCAAACTGTATGCCTGCTTGACTGGAAAGGGTTCAAATTACTTAATCTTCGAGTATATGACAAATGGAAATCTCTACCAGGCTCTGCACAGAGAGATCAAGGGTGGGCAGCCGGAGCTGGATTGGAGCAAGCGGTACAAGATTGCACTGGGGGTGGCCAAGGGTATCATGTATCTTCACCACGACTGTTCTCCAGTGATTATTCACAGAGACATAAAGTCATCAAACATACTTATGAACGAAGAGTATGAAGCGAAGATTGCAGATTTTGGGATTGCCAAGTTTGCTGAAGGCTCATGTTCAAGTTGCTTGGCTGGTACTCATGGCTATATAGCTCCAGGTATGTGTTCAAAACATATGCTTAGCCCATTTTTTCCCCTTATTTTCTTGCTCTATTTGAACTCAGTCATGAGCAGTCCTTTTCCAGATGATTAATGCTTGTTTTCATGAAGGTTTTAGAATTGTTGAAATTACAGTTAAGAGGATCATATTTATTCGATGATAGCTTCTTAAGGCACTTCCACATGATTATTGAAATCATAAAAATCTTGAAATTGTCACACACACACAGACACACACAAAGGATTTAGGTGTTACGTCAGTACCAACCATGAGTTTGGTTTCTTTAGTTCATTCTATTGCTACTACTACTGCTGCTAAATAGATACTGCTCTTTGGTTTCTGATTATTCCCAATGAAGCTTACTATTGAGATTGAGTTTGTTTCATTTAGAACATTGTGTTTATTATACTTTTTCCTCTTAAATGACATATTTGATTGAAAAAAACAAAGACACTCAGTTATTGTAGTCAGCATGTTACATTATAGAAAACACACAAGAATAATGGGTAGTGGATACTTCTCGGTAATCAGTTTCATTGCACTTTTTTTTTTCTTCAGATATAAATCCACATCTGAAATTGCATCTTTTTACCCTTAGAACTAGCATATTCTCCTAAGGCAACCAAGAAGAGCGACATATATAGCTTTGGAGTAGTTCTGTTGGAATTGATCACCGGCCGCAGTCCTAATGATCCTCACTTTGGAGGAGAAGACATTGTCTCCTGGGTCTCCTTCCATATTGATAATCAAAATCTCGCCGAAATCTATGATCCCAGGATGTCAATTTTTGCAGAAGAGAGTATGGGGGAGGTGCTCAAAATTGCGATTCTCTGCACCAACAAGCTACCATCGCCACGCCCTACAATGAGAGAGGTGGTTAACATGCTTATCAATGCAGATCCTAGCTCAGCCGTCACAGGTGCAAACTGCTAGCCTTTTATTCAGCAGTCTTGTGTTTTTGCTTAGATCTTCGATGACATCTATGGCAATGTGAGAAAAAGGATCTTGTCAGTTAATCTTAAGTTTAGCTTAATAAAAAAAAAAGTAAAATTATGGGACTGAATTTGAAGTCTATCGTAGTTGGGTCCCATTTCAGTTCCATGTAGAACTTCTGAAATTTTCTTAACTGTTATTCCATATAAATGTAATGAACTTAGCTGTCCAAAAACTTGGTGTTCCCTAATTGTATTTCTCTGTTTGTATCACACCATCCCCAAAGTATTTAAAGCAGGAATGATCCCTGTTGGGTTTCAGTCAACTAAGCAAGAAGTCTACCCGACTGAATAGGATTTGAGTCGACTGGGAATCTGGTTGAGTTGCTTGAACTATTTATCTTGGTAACTATAAACGAAAATTATATCTGGCTTTCCAACTTTGTGTTACCAAGATAAACACTTCACAATCTAGTAATATCTTCTACTTGCACTTAAATTTCTACACCTCATAAGAAGATATAACACATCTTGCATAAGGTTTTTCCGTCTCATCCAAAATAGTTTTCATAGTGGGTTTGTAGGAATCCACCTAACCAATCGACAGAGGTTCGAACCACGTAAAAAATCGCGAATTAGTATTGCATTCTTGTATTTGTGTTATAATTTCCCTATATTTCCTCTAACATGAATTAAGGCACAAACACCTGAACAGCAACCTAACTTGTAATTGAGAATTTTGTTTTCTCTTGCAATTTTACAAGCCTAAATAAACTCATTATCAGTTCATCAGCAATCCACACTTACATTAATCTATAGTATGAACTATAAAGCATCATTGAGCTTCATATAAACCCTAAACCCCTTAACTCATCCTTGCCTTCCTCTCTGCTATGCAACCAATCTCATATACTTCAAAAGAAAAGGAAAGAAATAAAAGAAGACGACAAACTGTCCGGCCGCTTAAAGTGCACATGAGGTTCAGTCATTGCAATCAAAGAAAATAACTGCACAAAGATGATAATCACACATTTAAGATGATCTAAGATAGATAATCACACATTTTTAAGCAACATGTGTTTTCAGGTCATTTGGGAGGGAGCAACAAACCTGTATGAGGCATAAGAAAGAGTATAATTTGTCCAGCTATAGCTATGATGATCAACTCAGCCTCAAATGCTTTCTCGATGCAATGAAGACGACAATGAGAACATTTCTATCCATGGCGATATTACTTATAACTTCCTTCCGGAAAAGAATTAGAACTTATGATGAAGACGATGACAATAATATTTCTATGCAAGACTACATCACTTGTACCTTATGCAAGAACTTTTGAAACAAATGGATGCGCCAAATAGGCAGGCAACGGTTTGTCAACGACTTCTAAACCCTGCAGCCAAAGCCGAAACAGATGTATCAAGTAGCACAAAAAGAACACAATACATGTAGCATCAAGGACCACTGTATTTGCCAATACTCGATACAGTTGGTTTATTATGTGTTTACAGAAAAGATTAGATGATCAAAGGATTTGAAAACAAAACATCGAAGAACCCTTTTCATCTAAACTTCTCTTATCAGATGGTAATGGACCAGCATTTGTCCTAGTTTTTGAGTACAAGATAAATGTCCATTTAGAATTCAAAGATTAAAGATAAAAAGCCCAATAGAGAATGAATGAACTCGAGTGTCGAGCATAAAACATAGACACGAGAAGATGAAGTTGTTGTTCGACTGAACAAGGCAGGCTTCTAAAGGTTCAACTACTTCACTCCATAACAGCAACACCACCAGCTGCTTTTATCTTCTCTATGATGTCGTTGGCCTCCTCCTTCGTGACGCCTTGCTTCAATATGGCAGGTGCCTTCTCCACCAAATCTTTAGCCTCCTTTAGACCGAGATTGGTAAATGCCCTGACCTCCTTGATCACCTTAATCTTCGCAGCGGCGTCAAACTTCTCCAATTTAACATCAAATGTTGTTTTTTCTTCTTTCTTCTCTTCGTCTTTTTTGGCACTAGCTCCCGAGTGGACTCCAAAGCTTAAACCCTGAGAAGATATGGAATGAAGTGCAGGTTGATTCAGCCGCAGATGGAGGGAAGGTCCAATCTGTTTAAGTTCCTCCGGAGGAAGGGCAGCAATTCGATCAGCAAGCTGCAAAACTTTCTCGGATGGAGGAGCTTTTGGACCAAAAGGTTCATAGACTGCTGGGTACTTGTATCGTTTTGGTTTTGAATTGGTTTCTCCGGCAGCAACATCACTGAAGAGGCGATCCCAAGATGATAATGCAGCTCGCTTAGACAAGTTTGAAGAATAATGGAGACATTTCACCCCCGTAATCAGCCTCATTGGAATGCTGGTGTCAAAATCTTGCAGAAAGTTCATGTTTTTAAGACTCAAATACTACTACTTGATCTATGAAAACAGGTGAGCATTCTCCAAGTAAACAAAGAAACACATCGAATGAAATTTCTAAGAAACATTGTCATCAAAGAATAAATGAGGCATTTCCCACCAGCAATCAACCTTATGATGATCCTTTTTATCAAAATTTTGCAGAAAGTTCAGGCTTTTAAGACTCTCGATTACTACTACTTGATCTATGCAAACAGGTTAGTATTCTCCATATATCGATAGAAAAGTATTTCCAAAAGAGTGTGTAATTTGATATCAAATGAACTTTCGAAGTAACATCGTCATTCAAATTACACCCAAAGAAAAACAAGAAAGATCACGAGAGCATATGTCGTCCAGCGAACAAGTTGTGGTATATATATTACCAACTAAAAATCGAATGGATGAAATCGAAACAGATATGGAGTTACTTACTCAGTGAGACGGCCGGGGAGGATCGGAGATGCTGGGATCCAACTGAGATCGACGAGATTAAGCGAGGCAGATGGAGGAAGGGGAGGCAAGGAGGCCACTTCAGATTTGGGAGGGTTTTTAGGGTTTGATCGAAGAGGAACACAGTCGTACATTAAACCGGCCGATCGGTTGACCTTAAAATATTAATAATAATTATATTTTACAGAAAACATTGTGCAAATGGATTTCATGGCTCGATTGGTCATAGCGTTTGATTCTGATCGTACGGTCGACGGTTCGAATTTTTATTGAGTTTACTTTAAATATTTTATTCAAATAAAATTGAACATGTTTAAATGATTTTTATATTAAATTTATACACACATATATAATTATTCTTTATCAAATACATAACAATATTTAATTATATCTCTATCAAAGTAATTTGCATGATTAGGGTGATGATGATGTTGGGAAAATCCGTAAGTAGATGATCTTAAATTTTAAATTTTTATTTTCCTTGATGTTACTTGTAATCATATTTTGACATAATTCTTACTGCAAGATAGGCATGATAAATGGCATTCTACATGAACAAGTTTATTTTAACGATACAGAAAATCAATGTTGTAGGTTTATCATATAAAACATTAATCCATTTATTAAAGCTCATTTATTTCATATACAAATTTTTTATTTTAACTATATTCATATAATTAATTACTTACTCCCACAGCCTCCTCCTATGAATCCTCTTCACATTGCCCTTCTGTACAAACCTTGATGTATGAGTGACCTTAACGTCATGCAGCACATCTCCATGCCTGTGAAGCCTTCTAGGTTCCTCCTCGCCATGGATGCGTACAGAGTGTTGACTAATACCGACTCTCACCCGGTGACTCCTCGCCCTCAGAGATCTCTCCAGTTGAATCCTTCGTCGTTCCCTTGATCTCTGAGAAAGAGATCTTACAAATCTAACAGACCTCGGTGTAGTCGCATACGATATGCTCTCGTCCGATCCAATTCGACTCGAACTCAATTCGTACGCTTCCATCCTCCTCCTCCGACGATCTTCTTTGGCATTCTTCAACTTAAACCACACAAACATGCAGCTGTACTCGCAAGACGAGTAGCAAGACACTAAGCATTGCCAGAGCATCCTGCAAGCTCCCTTGCAAACGCATTGCCAACACCCGATTTTGTAGAGCACGTAGACAAACAGAAGCACTGGATCGGTGTCGCATAGGCGAGAAGGATAGCATTTGAGGAATATGATTTCATCGCAAAATGGTGTAGGTACGAGTACTTACCAACATAAAAGAGAGCGAGAACGACAACCATCTTCACAAGATTTGCGACACAGAAATTTTCGATGTAGCAGAAGAGATCCCATGTCGGTTCGCATACTGAGCTGATATCAGTTTATGGAAATCAGATAAAGAAATAGCATGATAGAATACATCCTACTGAAATTGTTAATAACCTTATAAAAACATTTACAAAAAAAAAAATCTTTGATGATAAAGGGTGCATTTCTGATGATCAAACAAAGCATATTTGAATATTAAAGAAGTAATCTGTGAAGAACTTGGACCAACACTTTGTCATCCATTTCCAACTTAAGAAACAAAAGTTTAGCATTATATTAGAGACGAAAAGAATTCAAGTCATAGCATAGTATCTTGTTCAAAACCTACTTACTGGCTTTGCCATCAGGAAGCTAAATATGACGAGGTACTGATGATTTAGGATTTTCAATACTTAGTAATGTAAATAAACAAATTCTGGTTAGGATATGAATCCAGTGTTAAGGGAGGGTGAAAACAAGTGAAAGTTGGATATTGTGTTAAATAAAGCAAATGGCACCAGTAGCTAACACTTTTCGTTACCTGCACGATTTGCCAGAGAGAAAATCTAATGGAGCTCCAAATATGTCGCTGATGACATTGATAAACCCTGATGTTACTGAACTGACAACATTCCCCATTGATTCAACTTCACTTGCATTTAACACTGTTTTGTCCAAAGATCACTGTCCTATTGATTTCGTTGCTAAATTTCCCTGCAAGGCATGAAATTGGAGATAAATCCCGAGCAAGGAATAGAAGTAAGACAAATAGCATTCATTTAGCTTAGTAGCGTTGGGGATTCAGTCAGACCGGAGAAGAGGGAGACAAAAACAAACCAATGAACCTAGCCCAAGCCGGGTTGGGCATACAAGCCATGGCACCTTGGTAAGACAATGTCCACAGTCCTGCCTAAGCGTACAAGACCTCTCTCGATGCCTGATGACCAAAAGTGGAATAATAGGGGCACCTCTTCTAGACAAAGACATCTGCAACCTTAAGCATACTTCGTTGGCCGAGCACTAATAATGAACTGACATGTCACCATCAACATGATCCGTCATATTTGCAAATAATGTATCCATTGCATCACATTTTAATGCCCTGGATAGAAGAAAGCATAATGATCTATGCCTCAACATAGCCTACCACTAACATAGAGGACACTCCAACCTCACTAATAAAAGCCTATAAGAATCTGGTAAGACATATGTTCAATGGATCGAACACCGAAGGTATACAATTGTTATCATTTTCATGCATGCTCTGTCCGGTTCTCCTTAACTCATATGACTTGAGCATAGGGTCTGCGCTAGGAATCTCCAACGTTGGGCTTTTTTGCAGGAGGCAATGACAACATTAAGATGCACATGCCTAACCCTGCTCCCTCTGAATATATATCCATCTTGGCTTGCCAACTTAAGTCAGCCCCTCATCTAGCCAAGGCCGACATTCCCCAATCAATCAATGGAAGAAACAGTTTAAGAAGTTAATTGGGAGAGAAGGGGATTTGTATCAGTTGAGTTTAGAACCTTAGTTTTGAACTTCCCCCTTTTCCCCCCTTCAGATGTTGAGCCAGAGGAGGTTTAACTGGTGCTTCACAGTTTTGATTTTAAGATCTCCATTTCAACATTGGGTTTGACGGAATATCTGATCATTCATCAGGATTGGTACAGTTCATCAATTAATGAGCCGATATTTGGACCGGGCTTTGGTTTCTCTTCTCCACTTCTGCTCAAATCTTAGCAGAGTTGACAAGATCAAGCGGATAGCGAGTGCTTCCTCCCATTGAAGAAATCTAGGGTTTCAACCATGGCTTCCACGAATCCTGTTGATCCGAAGACCAGCAATCATGAACCCAAAGGATCAACATACAGTACTGCCGTTATGATGGCATTCGTACAACACCTTCTGGTGCAGATGCAGATCAGGTTCCAGGAGATGTCTAAGGGCGTAGTTGAACAGATAGATGAGATGGGAAGCAAGATTGATGAACTGGAAAAGAGCATCAATGACCTCAAAACTGAGATGGAAGCGGAACCCACAGTGAAGCCAAATCCTGAAGAAGGCAAGCCTTCCGATGAATTTTCATGAGCGAGCCACAATGGCAGGTTGATAACATTGTCTGAATCAAGTCAACAGTGACACATTGCACTTGTCTTACTGAATTATCTTTTGTGAGTTCGTGTGAGGGATGTTTTTTCGTGTGTGCAAATCCAATTTCAGGTGCTTTCGAGACTAACTCCATGCCAGAACTAGAGAAAAGCTTGCCAATCGATATTTCTATTCATCTACTGGTTGATGTAACCTTTAAGAATAGGTTTCCTCCAATATTATCACGCATCCACATGATAATGCATATGCTCCATTGTCAGAGGTTTTCTCACCGATAGAAAATTACTTCCAAAAGAGTGTAATCTGATATCAAATGAACTTCCTAAGTAACATCGCCATTCCAACCACACCCAAAAAACCCTAAGAAACATCACGAGGGCATATCTCATCCAGCAAACACGTTCTCGCATACTACCAACCAAAAATCGAATAGATGAAAGCGACACAGATATGGATTTACTTACTCAACGAGACGGCCGGAGAGGATCGGAGATGCTGCGATCCAGCCGAGATAGACGAGATTAAGCAGGCGGATCGAGGAAGGGGAGGTAAGGAGGCGACTTCAGATTTGGGAGCGGGTCTAGGGTTCGATCGAAGAGCAGGAAGAACACAGAAAGCAAGTTAGTTTCCTTTTTCAGTTCGCACAGTTACATCTACTTCTTCCATACTTATCATTTTAAATAAAATTAATCATGTCGTGCACGAATCTTAAAGCAAGTGGTGTGTTTGTCGATTTGTAACTTTCCGTGTTTGGTAAACAAACCTTTCTATCTTCCACAGTGAGGAGCTGTCTCTGTTCGAGGAAAAAGCCAAAGCGTTGAAGCAATCAGTTACATCATGAGCTCTCGTCGTATTCCCTGCGACTGAACTGCGCAAGTTGAGCTGCAATTATCAGCATGAGATTAAACAAGGTTATTCCAATGGCGAGCATCAGCGGCAGCGGCAGTCTCCAATCTGGCAATCTTCATCCACTGCCACACCTCGTTGACCTCCCTAATTCTCTTCGCCTGTCCTCGCCCACCCGCAGGGGAGATCCGACATGGCCGGGAAGAGGCAGCGCCCACGCGACCAGCCGGGCCTGGACCAGATCGTGAAGAGGATGAAGCCGGAGAGGAAGAGTAAAGGCGAGGAGGAGGAGGAGGAGGAGGAGAGCCATGGCCGGAGACAAGGGTGGTCGGATGTTAGGACGGCACTGGAAGAGCTCTCACTGTTCAAGCTCGAGGAGAGCAAGGTCTCCGCCATGCCTCTTCTTGCTGCCTCTAATCTGCTGCTGCATCTCCTCGGTTCGCTGCGTCACTTTTTCTAGTTAATGTGTTTGAATCCTGGAGAGGAAAAAAGGGATCTGATTAAGAAATTGCGGTGAAGATATTTTTCCCCCTTTTAGAATTTTTTTTCTGTTTCTTTGATTCTGCAGATAAGATTGGTCCTACGATGCTGGTGCTGAGGCTGGATATACAGAGGAATGTTGAGGTGATGAAACTTAATTTTCAGGCGATTTAGTATTAATTATTTGCATTTTCACCTGAAGTTTATGCTTCTGAATCCATAGCTTGTGCTTGTTTCCTCAGTTTTTGCTTCACAAAATGAACTTGTCTCAATAACCTAATTAATTCCCTTAACTTGTGAAGAGTTTAGAGTAAATCGCATGAACCTGAAACTTTTCAGGCATTTTTAATATTCTTTGTAATCATTTTGCTGCTGAAATGTTTGTTGATCAATTCATAGTTTGTATTTGATTCTTGAACTCTTTCTTCACAAGGTGAACTTGTGTCGACAAGCTACTTAATTTCCCCAACTTGTAAAGATTTAGGGTAAATTGCTTGAATCTTCATGGATTAAGGTGATTTTTTTCATGTTTGATACTCTTTATTGTGATTGCTTCGAAAAGGAAGCATTTATTTTAATATATTTTGCCTATCAGCCAAGTTGATCAACATGATCTGATTCCCTTTGACAAATTTGAGTTATGGCTTCAAGAATAAAGTTCATCCATGGAGAAGTGATGATTTTGATATTTTGAGGGAAAGTGAAAGTGGATAAACCTATCGATATTATTTCTAATACATATGTGTCAATAGTTGATGCCATTGCCAGCCCATTCATCCTTCTCACATCGCGATGATATGTCAATCTTTGAAGGTGTTCCAGTAATGCTCCAATTTGGTGATGAAAGAGTTCAATCGCATGTTTAGTCCTTGCGTTTATTCTGATGAACTTTGATAGAACAACTATTCCAGTGGTTTTTTTGCAAGATGAATCTAGAATACTAATCCTCACGAAATTGTTAGTCTCCCCAACTTTGTTATATGTTTATTTGTTGAAACGATTACTCTAAGACACATCACTATTTTGTATCAAAAAATAGATAGATCATAAATTTTGGTTCTACCCAAAAAATGTTAAAATGTTTGTTCAGAGATTGGAAGAGGTATTCATGTTGGATCCAAGCCTGAATTCAAGTTTAATCGAGATAGTGAAGAAAGAAGTAGGTGAGGGCACTTCAAGAAAAGCTGGAAGCTGTTCAAAAGCTATTCTTTGGCTCACCAGGTACAGCCACAGAAATGAATTCAATTTTTGTGAAAAAAAAGGAGATTAAGCTTAAATAAGTATCTAACTAGTATTTCTTTTTCTTGACGATTAATTAGGTCTATAGTTTTCGGTTTAACTTTGTTCCAAAAGTTGGACAAAAACCCTAAATTAAAACTTGAGCAAGTAGTGGAAGAAGCATACAGTGAGGTTTTGAAGCCATGGCATGGTTGGATCTCGTCTGCTGCTTACAAGGTCGATCCGTATACAAGGTTAATGATTCTTTTGCCTCAGGATGCTGCTAACTGGAGTTTGAAATTTGACAGATAGCTTTAAAACTGGTTCCAGAGAGGGAAACCTTAATCAGATTGCTCATGGGTCAAGAGCAGGATTATGAAGCTCTGAAACAAGACGTCAAGAGCTATGTGTCAGTGATTCAACCACTTTTGGATGAAATATGTGCCCTCTTGGTGAGTGGAATCCTTCTGAAAATCACTTCATTTTCTGTAAATTGTGTTGTTCACAGAGTTGGATCGACCACAGTAATGTGTTTTGTGATGAATTGCTGCAGAGGACTTATCAATTGGATAAACTGAAGTCTGCATGATGGGCTGCCATTGTCTCTGCACTCCTTGTAGATAATGTGAAAGGAAAATTGTACAGCCACTGCTTTACTGCATGTTTACTCTGTTTTGTCTCTTGTTTTTGTTGAATAAGAGGGACAAAATAGATAATATATTTAGGTTTGTTTGTTCCATGTAAAAATTTTCATCTGTGTAAAATATTTTGTGGAAAACTTTTACAGGAAAGATTTTGTATGTAAAGGTCTCTTGTTTTTGGTCAGAAGGTGGACTTAAGTTTCATTATTAAGTAGTTGAAGAAAATTATATTTAGATATCCTCGTGTAGAGATCTGATATTCTACGCGACTGGTGCTACGCGACCTCGTGCGCGACATAGCCGATCCATCGCCGTTGCCATTGCCATCACGCCGTCCGGCCATTGCCGGCTGCTCGGCGTCTCGGGCCCGATCGACGTATCACTCGTCGACACTTTGGCCGATATCAGATTCCGGCTATAATCCAGTTGGAATCCGATGTCGGCCGACGCGCCGACGAGTGGCACGTCGATCGGGCCCGAGCCGACGGTCGGCGGTGGTCGGACAGCATGGTGGGATAGCGACAGGGGTAGAGGGGGGGAAACTATGTATTTCCACATTTAAACGGTCATATCTGAGTGTGATCGCGTGATGGACAGTGGATCGGCATCGCATGCATGGTCGCGCATGAGAGAGTCGCGCAGAATATCAAACTCCTCGTGTAATAGTCACAGATATTAAAATGGATATGCAAACATGGAGATGGATAATAAAAAAATAAAAATATTAAAGAGGAAGTTTAAAGGAAAAATTATGAGAAAAATACTTAAGATAGTCTTGCTATTCTCATGGATAATAAAAAAATAAAAATATTAGAGAAAAAGGTAAAAATTATATATATACCTATGATAAAAATGTACGAGAAAGATTTGAAAAGGTTTAATTAATAATGATAAATTAAAATAAAATTAATTTAAATATAAATATTAATATAGGATAAAATTATGTATAATAGATAAAAATTTGATTGTTCGTGGTATTAACCGTGCTTTACGGTTTCCATTGAGGTCTCTATTTCAACATTGGGTTTGACAGAACATCTGGACCATTCATAGGACTGGTACAGTCGTACCAACGGTCAAAATTATTTTGGAATTGCTATTTCAGTTTAAACCGGTTAGTGAGGGTAAAATCGCCGTCTAATAAACCGGCTCTGCGAATCGGACAGATCAACTAACGGGCCCGTTATTTGGACCGGGCTTCGATTTCTCTCCCCTCCACTTCTGCTCAAATCTTAGCGGTGTCGACGAGGCCGAGCGAACAGCTAGAGCCTCCTCCCGTTCGAGAAATCTAGGGTTTCGGCCATGGCTTCCACGAATCCCGTCGCCCCGAAGACCGGCGATCATGAATCCGAAGGATCAGTGCAGAGCACCGCCGATATGACGGCGTTCGTCCAAAACCTTCTCGTGCAGATGCAGAACCGGTTCCAGGTGATGTCCGAGGGCATAGTTGCAAAGATAGATGAGATGGGGAGCAAGATCGATGAACTGGAGAAGAGCATCACTGACCTCAAAGCTGAGATGGACGCGGAACCCACGGTGAAGTCGAATCCGGAAGAAGGCAAGCCTTCCGATGAATCTTCATGAGCGATCCACGTGGCAGGTTGATGACATTGTCTGGATCAGGTCAACAGTGACATATTGCAGTTGCCTTATTGAGTTATCTTCTGTGAGTTTGTGTGAGGGATGTTTTCCTTTGTGTGCAATCTAATTTCCGGTGTTTTCGAGATGAACTCCATTCAGAACTAGAGAAAAACTTGTTGATCAATATTTCTATTAGTCTACTGGTTGATGTAACCTTTAAGAATAGGTTCCTCTCATATTTTCGTGCATCCACTTGATAATTCACATGCTCCATTGTCAGAGGATATAAAATTGCTTGAGATTAAGCTGTGGATGGTGGTAAAATCTTAAGGAAGGAAAAGGAGGATATTTCTATGTCATCCGTATAATGGTGTGTTATCTGGACAATTAAATTCTTGACTCTATCACCACAGGTCATCTTGCTTCTTCCTTTTCATAGATTGTTCTATTCATTTATGTTGCCACCAATAAGGATTTCACATTGGTTTGAATCTTATCATATTTTGTGTGTTTTTCACAGATATTCTATGCTTACTTTCATGAATAAGTGTTAAAGTACTGCATTTGGGTTTCACTGGTGCCCATTATTGAGGATATTCTTTTAACTCCATAACATAACTTAGTTTAGTTTCAATTATTTGATTGCTATGCTATTTGTTTAACTGTATTTGCTACATCTACAGTACTAGTAGAGTCTTTTCTTTATCTGTATAAATATGACTGGTATTATTTCTCGCCAGGAACTTCACAATAAGCAGAATCATGTGTCTTTGGATTTTTGTTGACTGTGTTTAGACTAGAATCATGAGTCTTTCCTGCATTACTTAGAATTAAAAGGATTTTGCATCAACAAAAATTCGGCTGATGTGTTCATGAAATAGTCAATTTCAAAAGGAAGTTGTCATCCTGAAGTCATTGCATGTTACTTGAAACTCTGATAGTTTTACTTCTATTTGTAAATTTTGGTTTACTCTCAGATACCATAGTTGATTGGATTTTCATGTGTAGCATAAATACATCATACTACAATATAACTTTTGCAACCATGATTTTGGATGTACAAGCAATGTTACTTGAAGGAGCTGGAGTAGTGAACTGGTTGTACTCCCACCTTTATGTTCCTCAACTATCATTGTTACCAAAAAAAAAAAAATTCACATTCATTCAGTCACTGTTGTTACATTCAATGTTGCAGAACACAAGTACTTATCTAATTTGTTATTTTTCTTAGAGTCCTCATTGTTCCTTAACTGACTATTATTTGAGGGCTTATTTTCAGAAACCCATCTCTTCTCTTAATTCTGTTTGATGTTCTGTGACTTGGTTAGGCTGTACTTTGTTGTTATCTTCGAGATAAGGTTTCAGCGCACTATGTTACCTTAACGGCTGAAACACAAACTCCATGCATGCCTCGCTGTTGAACAGTGTTTCTTTGCCCTGGTAAATTGCAAGGAAGATAAAGCTTGGATTTTAGAATTGAACAAATGCTTCATAGAACCATTCAATAATGTGTGGACGTATAATATGGTAAAGAATCAGCTAAATTAGATCTCCTTATGCTTGTATGCAGCTAGTCCTATATTCTTTTCTGTATCTATATTGTTCCTTTTATCATACGTACTTTCTTTAACACATTTATGATATCACTGACGTAGATATAGGGATTCCAATGAGATTGTGCTATTAGTCCATAATGTGCTATGTTATGTGGTGTTAAGACATGCACATGACTTTGACTAACTGACTTTGGGCAACAAGATTAATTACTAACTCATTATCTTGTATCAGTAGACACCTCAATCCATAAACATACGCACTAGAGGTTTAACTGTTGGCTCAGTTCAGGCACTACAACTGTTATTGTAGCTCATCTTACAACAATGCTAACATTGTTAGACAACTATGAGAAGGATGTGCCATGATTTCTTTTAATTAGGCCAGGAGCCAGAAGTTCTGGTGCCATCTAGTGCAGAAGAACTAGATGTGCTGTGGTATATGATGTTAAGACATGCACATGACTTTGACTAACCTGACTTTGGGCAACAAGATTTATTACTGACTCATTATCTTGTATCAGTAGATACTCCAATCCATAAACATACTAGAGTTTTAACTGTTGGCTCAGTTCAGGCACTACAACTGTTATTGTAGCTCATCTTACAACAATGCTAACATTGTTAGACAACTATGTGAAGGATGTGCCATGATTTCTTTTAATTAAGCCAGGAGCCAGAAGTTCTTATGCCATCTAGTGCTGACCAGGTAGCCACCTACTCCCATGCTTTGCTTCCTCACGGCTAATGTGAGGCACTGAGCTTCATTGATGCACTGCTCTACGAAGTCTTCACTGTTTGTATTAAACAAACTGTAGCAATCAAGAAAGGAAATCAGTAATCTAAAGATTAGCAGCATCACAATCAAGAATTTGCTGAACTTGTTTTTATTACTAGATCCTTCTTCCAACAATATGTTTGTATAATTATTCATGAGAAATTTTGCTTTTGTTTCATCCTAACCGACAAAAAAAAAAGTTAACTCAAAGACTTTCCTCTAAAAGGTGCTAAATTACTCTTTATTCTGAAAAAGAGATGACAGTTGATTCTAATGTTACATCTAGTGTCCTAGCAGATGAAAATAAATTATTTTTTTTCTAGTTTGCCACTCTTGACCTCCTTTCCTTGACTATGTTGGCAGGGAAAGATGGATTTTGAGTTGTAATTATGGGGCAAAAGATGTTTACCAGCAACATAGGGAGGGTTTGCTCTGGCTCAATACTAGAACTGATGCTTCCAGCTTTCTGACTTGGCTGAGGACAGTTTCCAGCTTTGGTCCTTCCATTACAAGTACTTCCACTTCCACCTGTTTATCAAAATTCAGGTAAAACAAGGACAATTAGCAAGTAATCAAGAATTTGATTATTCAAAATTTGGCACGTAATCAAAGCTACAGTTTAGAAATTGCCTCATGTTTGCAGGATTTGCACAGTGAGGCAAGAGAATCTGAAAAGTTGTGCAGCTCAGAGTCTCCACCTCTGCTAGCAGGAAGGACATGGAGAAGAGTGAGGAGGTCCCCGTTGTTTGCCACATGAGTCAATGCCCACATCATGGCTTCCTTGGCCTTCCCACTCTGGTCTACCACCACCATCACCCTCTTCTTCTCCATCCCCACACTACTCTCCCCCCACACTCCCTGAGCCCTGCTGCTCTTCCTCCCCCACCTCCTGGAACCTATGGCACACTTGGAAATGTGGGAAGAGCCATCCCGGTTCATACTTCCTCCTCCACCACCACGGCTGCCCATCTTCTCCACAGCCCGGTAACTGGTACTTGAGCTTCTCAAGAGTAGGTAGATGGAGATGATGATTCTGCTTTGGCATGCTACTTTTTTCCCTTTATTCTGACAGGTGCGAAACAGAGCAAAAGTATTGGATACAAAGATAGCAGTAAAACCAAACATCGTGTGGGGGAAAATTTGTGATTTGGATCTAGTTCTGCACTTTCAGATGTTGACACTGACAGTGATGTGTGTGACTATTGGTTAGGGTGAATCTCACACAAGACTGGAGATTTTCGTTTTGCTGTTAGTGAACAGTGGATAACATGGTTTTGCTTCATGGATTAACCATCATTGTTACCTTCTTTCGCGCACTATGGTACTCTTGCCTAGTATGACAGGGAACGCTCACGAGACTGCTGAATGTGGAGGACCATCTGCGATCCAGGTAGATCTGCGTTTAAGTTGTCCAACTAAAAAATTGAATGGGGTATCTTTCTGGTCTTCTGGGATGCCCAGTGTTGATAGACTTGTCATATCATTTTCACCCTCTTATTCAATTCATTGCACTGTTGTTGCAGAGGACGGGAAATAAAGAAGAAAAAAAATGCTGCAATATCCTGATTTGTTCATGGGGAATATTGTTTCAATTCTCTTTTCAGATTGAGCATATAAAAGGTGTTGATGCAGACCAAGTAGCAAAGGGCAAATGGATTGTGAAACACATGACGACCCGTCGGTGAGTATCAATTTTTTTTATTGCGGTTTTTATTAATCTTGGAAAATACCCAAATCGTTATACATACAAAATTGGGCATAGGTGATGTTAATACACTTAATAATGAGGGTATTCTCCCTCTCTCTCAAAAGTAAAATATCGATTTTCTCCAACAATTTGATGAAAAATTAATTTGCCAATCAACTTGTATGTTGTGTTTATTTTAATCATTATTGTTATATTTATCAGATGTCCATCCACAATCTTTCTTCCCTGTCCAGTCCATGTGAATTGTTACGGCTTGATACAATCTGTAACAAAAACTATAATTAGGTTTTCCAACATGATTCATCTATATGCACTTGCAGTTGGATAAAATATGAAATACAAGCAGAGTAGGAAAGGTTGTTTGTGGCGAAAAAGTAGTGTATTCTTGCCTCACACAAGTAACTCAGTTTCCGTTCCAAGCAAATTGTCATGCAACCAATTCCTCGTGCAAGAAAAAGCATCCTCTGCAGCTTCATCTTCCTCCTCCGACTCTGGTCGGTGCACAAACCCTTGTCCTCTGCCTTGGTATATCACGACCTTCGAGCCTTGAATCTTCTTCTCGATCTCTTTCAACGTAGCAACAGAACAGAAGGGATCGTTATCTCCAGAAACAAACAAAACCGGTGCTTTGATGCTACTCCCTTTGGATGGATCAATGTTTGAGCCGTAGAAGCAGATGCCGGTGCCATAGTATGCTTGCTCATCACGGGATAAGGCTTCTATAAGATGTCCACCGCCGAAAGAGAATCCGATGATGCCGAGTTTTTTGGAGATTCCGGCAGCCAGAAATTCATCGATCATCCAGGCTGTGCATGCGTCAACGTCTCTAGCAACCCTTTCAGGTGATTGTTTGGATAACCAGGAATCGAACCCATCCGCCGCCCAGTTTAGCTTCCATGGATTCACACGAAACAAATCAGGGACAAGAACACTGCAAAACAATGCATTATCAAGAATGAAAAACATAGGCGAATGTATCGGAAGGAGAAATCATGGTTCAGGGTTTATAATGACATTGCTGAACCAATTGCAAGCCTGTAGTTCAACCTATGTGAGCAGCTAAAAGAGAACAAATTCTCCCAAAGGAAACCGTAAACACATGTGACAATAATCTAGTTTACGAAACATCTAAGATCTTTTTCATATCGTTTGAAGTGGTGTATGCAAGCAAAATGCAACGCGATAATGGAGCTGTCCCTTGTAGTCATATGAAGCATTATAGCACTAGTTAAGAGTAATGAAGAAATGTACTTGTAGCCGTGGCAAGCCACTCGATAGGCAAAGTCCCTCGTAGCTGAATCTTCAAAACCAAGTACATCGGATAGAAGCAGCACACCGGTTCCATTGTTGTTCTTCACTGCCTTCAGTAAGTACGCACGGAAACTGTCCTCGCCCTCCCCGATAACCAGCTCAACTCCATTGACAAGCTCACATGCTTCATCGTCGACACCATCTTCTAGTTCCACTAGACTGCAAAGTGACTTACCAGTCACTTTTCGACCAAGTGGCATGCCTCTCCTACAATACAAGTTGCATCTCCTCTGGAACCAAACTGAAATGTTACAGTCAGCATATGATGGTAATATCTCAAGTAAATTAACTGAAATGTGACACGGAATGGTTAAACTTTAAAGAACTATTAGTACATTTGTTAAAGATACAAATTTGATTCCTAAAAATCACATTGACAGAACAGAATTGGGCTAATCATAGGTCTCAAACATTTGTGGGTTTCAATTTAATCAAAAAACTCCAAAAATTATTTTGTTCGAGTCCATCTACTACATTTACTCAATTGCGAGCAATGTATGCCGAGTTATCCATCTACTACATTTACTCGATTGCGAGCAATGTATGCCGACTCGATAACTGACTAAGCACTCTTTTACAACTCTGTTCCATCGTAACCAACTCAACTATATCCCCGTCGGGCAACTAAGCACTCAAACCATGCCCATGTCAACACAATCATTCTAATAAATTATTGCATCAACATCCTCCATTATGCTCAAGTGGACATTTTATGCTTCTCAGTAAATATAATGCACGAACATGAATAGGAACAATTATCACAGTTAAGTGACCAAATTTTAAAAAAAAATTGTTCAGGTATGAATTTGAAATTTAAGAGATGTCTAGAAGTATTTCTGTAACTAGACCTAATAGAATGGCATCCTCTTCAGTTGATCCCATCGCCACAATTATAATGCACGATGCGATCTTTCTGTTTTATAATGTTTCCATTTACAGATAAAAAAATGTGAAATCAATAAATAAGAAACAGAAACGAAACAGAAAATTAACTATCAGATCAGAAGAGATCCAATTGGAAAGTTCTGAAGCGTGATCAACTAACTTGTTTAGAACCGCGAGGTTTTTTGAAACTGGAATTCTGTTTTTGATGTTAAACCACTTTCCTGAGATCTATAAACAAGAAAATTGAAAATTAAAATCCTATCGTGACAGAAAAGTTGGACTTCAGAAATCCAATCAAACTGTTGATGGTTCTCAGGAATTCATGAGACTAAAGAACGCTACAATATATAACATCAAACATGGGAATCGAAGTTAGAATCCTCAAGTATTCTTTTCTAAAACACAAATTCGAATTCCTTCTCAACCGAAACTGGTTTTAAACAAGATTATGGCCAAATCATATTCAGAATCTATTGATTTTCTTCAAACTTAGAGCTAGCTAGGTTATGCTCAAAAACCGAAGAAAAAAAATTCAAACAGCGGAAGAAATATTCCAAAACTAGATGAAATAGTTCGAGATAAACACGGAAAACGGAAGAAAATTAGATGAAAGACATCGACTTACGAGCCTATGCAAGAAGGGGGAAAAGCGGGGACGCAATCCGCTGACGGAAGAGGAGACACCGCCACTACTAAGGAGCGCCAGGGTAAGCCGAGGAGAGGAGGCGGATACAAGTCCTCTGCGAGGGAGGAAGGGGAGGAGGGTGAGGACGGCGGAGGCGGCGCCCATCGACGGCGAGAGCGGAGGCGGGAGAGCGAGGGCTTGCGAGTGGACTGGAGAAGCGGAGACGGAGCCGCCTCGCAACGAGTGAAATATAGGCCTCCGATTCAGATATTTTTTTTGAATATTTTCAATTTGCCCCCTGCTGTTTATCCTCTTCTGAAAATGTCTTAAAATTTTCAAACACTTACTATTTAATTATAAACCACATAGTTTTGATCCCAAATAATGGTGCAAAAGTGAAACTATAGGAATTTGAACATTTTTTAAGGATATTTTAACCATTTCAAAGTTTTGGAGGACAACTATAAGCCGAGCAATATCTTTCTTCATCATGATCAATTATAATTTCTCGATTTATCTTTTCATAGATGGTCGTGGGATCGATATATAGAACTGCTGGGGTAGCGAAATTTTACCTTTTTTTTACAGAGATAGAGGACAACTATAAAATAAAATTTTGATGGATGCTATGCCTAAATTATTATGGGCATTTCCTAAAAGGCCCTTCTGAATTTTTTAAAGGATGCATCAAAGGTATTTTAATTTTTATAATATCTTTTCTATCTATTTCAACTCTAAATTAAAATAAAAAATTAATTTTTCTTATTTAAACCGAACCAAATCGGATAAAAAATGTTAATTATTCCATTAAGGAATTTCATATAAAAATTTATGTCATTAAATTATAATCTCTTAAATTTATCCATATTTTTATTCTTTATTTTAGAACTTTAATAAAAATTTTAATTTTTTAAAAAATATAAAAGAAAGTTAATAAAAAAATTAAAAATCTTTTTAAACGTTTTTATTTTTTTTAAATATTTAATATCTAACTACAAGAAAATAAGTAAAAGTAAAATAAAATTAACTTTTTAATTTCATCAATCACTTTTATATGAAATTCTTAGATAAAATAATTAATTTTTATTTTTTTATCTGATTCAGTTGAATCGATTTAAATAAGAAAATTTAATTTTTTTTTAATTTTAATTTAGGGCTCAAATAGGTGAAAGGATATTTTGAAAATTAGGTATCATTTTGATAAAAATTAAAGTATGATGCACTCTTTGAAATTTTCAAAAAATTAAGTGGACCTTTGAGAAAATTAGACCGAATTATTATTATTATTATTATTATTATTATTATTATTATTATTATTATTATAAAGTTTATTTAAAGAATATGGTGGGAAGTTCACATATTTAGACTCTGCATGAATTGATTATTGTCCTAACGGCTAGAACTAATGCCTGTAAATTAATTAATTCCATTTAATGGCCCAATGGGCTTGCATTGCTTCTATATTTGGGCCTAGTTCATATTGCCCAAACCCAGAGAAATTAAATCAGGAGTTTTACAAATTCTATCTTTTCCCCATGCAAATTCCCATTACATTTATCAATATATTTTTCTAACTTAAGTGTTTTATTCTGTTTTCAAAATTCTCAAAATCAGGAGTTTAACCATTAATATTTATATTTCTTATGAAAAAAGCTAAAGTAAAATCTAATAATTTCACCACCAATAAACTTTTTTTTATACAATCCAGCGTTGGAATTTTGCCTTATTATATATTTATAAAAGAAATACAATTCCTCGTGCAAGAAAAAGCATCCTCTGCAGCTTCATCTTCCTCCTCCGACTCTGGTCGGTGCACAAACCCTTGTCCTCTGCCTTGGTATATCACGACCTTCGAGCCTTGAATCTTCTTCTCGATCTCTTTCAACATAGCCACAGAACAGAAGGGATCGTTGTCTCCCGAAACAAACAAAACCGGTGCTTTGATGCTACTCCCTTTGGATGGATCTATGTTTGAGCCGTAGAAGCAGATGCCGGTGCCATAGTATGCTTGCTCATCACGGGATAAGGCTTCTATAAGATGTCCACCACCGAAAGAGAATCCGATGATGCCAAGTTTTTTTGAGATTCCGGCAGCCAGAAATTCATCGATCATCCAGGCTGTGCATGCGTCAACGTCTCTAGCAACCCTTTTAGGTGGTTGTTTGGATAACCAGGAATCGAACCCATCCGCCGCCCAGTTTAGCTTCCATGGATTCACACGAAATAAATCAGGGACAAGAACACTGCAAAACAATGCATTATCAAGAATGAAAAACATAGGCGAATGTATCGGAAGGAGAAATCATGGTTCAGGGTTTATCATGACATTGCTGAACCAATTGCAAGCCTGTAGTTCAACCTATGTGAGCAGCTAAAAGAGAACTCGTGTGGGAGGCCAAAGGAAACCGTAAACACATGTGACAATAATCTAGTTTACGAAACATCTAAGATCTTTTTCATATCGTTTGAAGTGGTGTATGCAAGCAAAATGCAACGCGATAATGGAGCTGTCCCTTGTAGTCATATGAAGCATTAAGCACTAGTTAAGAGTAATGAAGAAATGTACTTGTAGCCGTGGCAAGCCACTCGATAGGCAAAGTCCCTCGTAGCTGAATCTTCAAAACCAAGTACATCGGATAGAAGCAGCACACCGGTTCCATTGTTGTTCTTCACTGCCTTCAGTAAGTACGCACGGAAACTGTCCTCGCCCTCCCCGATAACCAGCTCAACTCCATTGACAAGCTCACATGCTTCATCGTCAACACCATCTTCTAGTTCCACTAGACTGCAAAGTGACTTACCAGTCACTTTTCGACTAAGTGGCGTGCCTCTCCTACAATACAAGTTGCATCTCCTCTGGAACCAAACTGAAATGTTACAGTCAGCATATGATGGTAATATCTCAAGTAAATTAACTGAAATGTGACACGGAATGGTTAAACTTTAAAGAACTATTAGCACATTTGTTAAAGATACAAATTTGATTCCTAAAAATCACATCGACAGAACAGAATTGGGCTAATCATAGGTCTCAAACATTTGTGGGTTTCAATTTAATCAAAAAAACTTCAAAAATTATTTTGTTCGATTGTGTATGTCAACTCGATAACTGACTAAGCACTCTTCTACAAAAGGTCAATTGCGGTCGGTCCCACGATCATCTGTATACGACGAACTATGCCGAGTTATCCCACACGGTCGGCCTCACGACCATTTACTCGAGAAACTTGATCACGATGGAGGAGGATATTGCTCAATTTCATCGTAACCCTTGCCCTCTTCTGCAAGTCTGTTCGATAAGCTATGCCTCGGAGGCGCTGACTAAAAAAGATGGAATCCGCCACCTCCCCATACGGTTGGCCCCACGACCATTTGTGAGGAGGTAAATCGAGAAACTGCAGTTGGTCATGACGCAGGAGGGTATTGTCGGCTAACCAACCTTTGCCCTCTTCTACAACTCTGCTGCATCGTAATCAATTCAGCTATGCCCTAGATCCGTTGACTAAGCACTCAAACCATGCCCATGTCAACACAATCATTCTAATAAATTGTTGCATCAACATCCTCCATTATGCTCAAGTGGACATTTTATGCTTCTCAGTAAATATAATGCACGAACATGAATAGGAACAATTATCACAGTTAAGTGACCAAATTTTAAAAAAAAATTGTTCAGGTATGAATTTGAAATTTAAGAGATGTCTAGAAGTATTTCTGTAACTAAACCTAAGAGAATGGCATCCTCTTCAGTTGATCCCATCGCCACAATTATAATGTGATCTTTCTGTTTTATAATGTTTCCATTTACAGATAAAAAAATGTGAAATCAATAAATAAGAAACAGAAACGAAACAGAAAATTAACTATCAGATCAGAAGAGATCCAATTGGAAAGTTCTGAAGCGTGATCAACTAACTTGTTTAGAACCGCGAGGTTTTTTGAAACTGGAATTCTGTTTTTGATGTTAAACCACTTTCCTGAGATCTATAAACAAGAAAATTGAAAATTAAAATCCTATCGTGACAGAAAAGTTGGACTTCAGAAATCCAATCAAACTGTTGATGGTTCTCAGGAATTCATGAGACTAAAGAACGCTACAATATATAACATCAAACATGGGAATCGAAGTTAGAATCCTCAAGTATTCTTTTCTAAAACACAAATTCGAATTCCTTCTCAACCGAAACTGGTTTTAAACAAGATTATGGCCAAATCATATTCAGAATCTATTGATTTTCTTCAAACTTAGAGCTAGCTAGGTTATGCTCAAAAACCGAAGAAAAAAAATTCAAACAGCGGAAGAAATATTCCAAAACTAGATGAAATAGTTCGAGATAAACACGGAAAACGGAAGAAAATTAGATGAAAGACATCGACTTACGAGCCTATGCAAGAAGGGGGAAAAGCGGGGACGCAATCCGCTGACGGAAGAGGAGACACCGCCACTACTAAGGAGCGCCAGGGTAAGCCGAGGAGAGGAGGCGGATACAAGTCCTCTGCGAGGGAGGAAGGGGAGGAGGGTGAGGACGGCGGAGGCGGCGCCCATCGACGGCGAGAGCGGAGGCGGGAGAGCGAGGGCTTGCGAGTGGACTGGAGAAGCGGAGACGGAGCCGCCTCGCAACGAGTGAAATATAGGCCTCCGATTCAGATATTTTTTTTGAATATTTTCAATTTGCCCCCTGCTGTTTATCCTCTTCTGAAAATGTCTTAAAATTTTCAAACACTTACTATTTAATTATAAACCACATAGTTTTGATCCCAAATAATGGTGCAAAAGTGAAACTATAGGAATTTGAACATTTTTTAAGGATATTTTAACCATTTCAAAGTTTTGGAGGACAACTATAAGCCGAGCAATATCTTTCTTCATCATGATCAATTATAATTTCTCGATTTATCTTTTCATAGATGGTCGTGGGATCGATATATAGAACTGCTGGGGTATTTTACCTTTTTACAGAGATAGAGGACAACTATAAAATAAAATTTTGATGGATGCTATGCCTAAATTATTATGGGCATTTCCTAAAAGGCCCTTCTGAATTTTTTAAAGGATGCATCGTATTTTAATTTTTATAATATCTTTTCTATCTATTTCAACTCTAAATTAAAATAAAAAATGAATTTTTCTTATTTAAACCGAACAAAATCGGATAAAAAATGTTAATTATTCCATTAAGGAATTTCATATAAAAATTTATGTCATTAAATTATAATCTCTTAAATTTATCCATATTTTTATTCTTTATTTTAGAACTTTAATAAAAATTTTAATTTTTTAAAAAATATAAAAGAAAGTTAATAAAAAAATTAAAAATCTTTTTAAACGTTTTTATTTTTTTTAAATATTTAATATCTAACTACAAGAAAATAAGTAAAAGTAAAATAAAATTAAGATATAATGATTTTGTGTTTTTAAAAATTTTTAAATCTCCAAAATTAAAAATAAAACTATGAATAAATTTAAAAGAAAAAAAATTAAACTTCATCAATGACTTTTATATGAAATTCCTCGATAAAATAATTAATTTTTATATTTTTATCTGAGTTGAGTCTGTCAGATTCGATTCGATTGGATTTATATAAGATAATTTATTTTTTTATTTTTAATTTAGGGCTCAAATACGTGAGAAGGATATTTTGAAATTAGGTATCATTTTGATACAATTTAAAGTATGATTCGCTTTTTAAAAAATTCAAAAAAATTAAGTGGACCTTTGAGAAAATTAGACCGCATTATTATTATTATTATTATTATTATTATTATTATTATTATTATTATTATAAAGTTTATTTAAAGAATATGGTGGGAAGTTCACATATTTAGACTCGCATGAATTAATTTTTGTCCTAACGGCTAGCACTAAGGCCTGTAATCCATAAGATTGCAGTAAGTTAATTAAATGCATTTAATGGCCCAATGGGCTTGCTTGCTTCTCTATTTGGGCCTACTTCATATTGGCCCAAACCCAGAGAAATTAAATCAAGAGTTTAACAAAATTCTATCTTTTCCTCAAAATTCCCATTACATTTATTAATATATTTTCTAACTTAATTATTTTATTCTATTTTCAAAATTCTCAAAATCAGGAGTTTAACCATTAATATTTATATTTCTTATAAAAAAAGCTAAAGTAAAATCTAATAATTTCACCATCAATAAACTTTTTTTATACAATCCAATGTTCGAATTTTGCCTTATTATATATTTATAAAAGAAATATATACAATCAGGAGTTTTAAAGTATTGTTGGAAAATATTTTTCTAGAACTGTAAGAACCAATAGAATCAAAATATCTCCACACTAGTATTATATTGTCCACTTTAGGCCTAAACTCTCATGGCTTTGTTCTTGGGCTCTTCCCAAAAGGCTTCATTCCAATGGAGATATCTTTCATCCTTTTAAACCCATGATATTTTCCATGTGTTTTAGATGTGGGACTATGTTTGCACCCTTGCAACCCAACAATCCCCTCTCAAACAAAGGACCACAGGCTCTCCTCAAACGGAAAGCCTCTGTTTGATGTCTAATCCTAGGACCCCCTCAAACGGAAAACCTCCGTTTAATGTCTGAATCCTCAATCCACCCGACCTACTAGGACTTCTCACCAGCCGCAACTAGGACTTTTTGCCCCTCGGTCAATCCGACCTACTAGGACTTCTCACCTAGTCGCAACTTGGACTTTTTGTCCCTCGGTCCACCCGACCCACTAGGACTTCCCACTTAGCCGCAACTAGGACTTTTTGTCCCCTCGGTCCACCCGACCAACTAGGACTTCTCACCTGGTGTCTGGTTCTCTTGATTCAGACACGGGAGCATCCACTTCCTTTATTTTTAAAGTTTAACCCACATGGTTAGATCTGGATCATGACTCTTCCGGCAGTTAGTTTGGTGAAGAGAGGTCTCGCTCTGATACCAATTGTAAGAACCAATGGAATCAAAATATCTCCACAATAGTATGATATTGTCCACTTTGGGCCTAAACCCTCATGACTTTGTTCTTGGGCTCTCCCCAAAAAGCTTCATTCCAATGAAGATATCTTTCATCCTTTTAAACCCATAATCTTTTCCATATGTTTTAGATGCGAGACTATATTTGCACCCTTGCAACCCAACAAGAACATCAAATAAATTATTTATTAATTTTTTTATATACATTGTGGATTATTTTTTTTCAATAGGAAGATAATCCTAAAACGTTGATTACGAAGTACTGTATCGTTCATGCTTTCGGATTTATCCCTAGAGATTAATGGAAAATTTTCGTAGGATCAAATTGATTATCTCTAAAATTAATCGATTCGAAAAGTTAACTATTTAAAATTTAAAAATTAATATTTTTTTATATCAAAAAAATTGTTTATTGATTTATTTTTTTGAAAAAATAATTTGATGATCCAATTGAGTTGAGCTTGTGGCATTACAAATCTTAACCAAGTAAATTTAGGTTGTCATTATTTTTTTTATAATCAATGTATTCAATATTTATGATCTAACTGATCTGGAAAATGATTAGTCTGGTTTTACATAAATTTTTTATTTATAGGCTAAATCTAGAAGTACATGTGACTTCGCGCCCAATAGTTAATATTTTAGACCATTTGATAAAATATCTTATAGTGCACCGTAACTAAAATTCAAATCGTAAATACTTAAGTAAATCATTGAATACCTTATCATTGTATCATTGCGCGACGGCAATTCATTATCATTATGAATAAATCGATAAGGATTCTTGTTGGTGCAACAACCCTACAAATAATTCATGTCACATGAAAATAATAGAGAAGCAAAGGATCCCAAGTTTCCCAACAAAAATATGGACCACCTCATTATTTATCCAAATAATTTTGAGAAAAACAATATATATTTTTAATGTATTTTCTCTTAATTTTTTTATACCTCATACATTCAAATAATATAATTAATCAATCTGGAAAATATAAAAAAGAACAAACATCTTGCAGAGGCTTCACATGTCGATTGAAGACATGACAGAGGTTGGTGATATAGACCAACTATTTATTTTATGTTATTTTATTTTTATTTTATTTGCAAATTTATTTATTTAAGGGTTATCTTTTCACGTAGGGCCCTTAATTAATTGTTCATGTGGGGAGAAGTGGTAGGTAGCACAGGAACGTTAAGATTCCATGCACACAATAATTAATTAATTAATTAATCTTGTTCCTTAATTATCATTTTCCTAATCACCCAAAAGCTAATTAGTTCCACATATATTAATATTATTATTATTAAGTTTATTTCTAAATAACCTAAACAATAGCGAAAAGGCCATGGAATGGTAGGTGTGTTGTATGATCGATCAAGTTAGGTGATGAGATATTGAACTGGACGATGGACCACACTCGAATCATTCATTGATAGATCATTGGCCCACTTTGTCCATTTGCGAGTCGATCTCATCCATAACGATAAAATATTATTATTCTTGTTGTTGTTATCGTTAGTCATCGATGATAAATAAAATATTTATTTGAGTAGCTTTGGCAATTATAAGAAAAAATAGGAATAGAAAACAATTAGAGCTTATTTACAATTCGAGCTTAATACAAATAAGTACTTTTTTTTGGATACCCTCGAGAAGCTTAGCTCTCGCCTCAATTGCGAATTATATATCTACAACTTAAGGGATGGTTTGCAAAAACTACACATATTTCAACAAGATGTTTTAAGATCATTAAATGCACCATCAAAATAATAAAATCTTGTTTTTTTAAATCAATTAACTAAGAAAAATAAAGAACAATTTCAATTATTGGATTTGCTGCCCTTGTTCCAAAGAGCCATAGTACCTAAGCAATTCTCGCATGGCATGGCAATTACATGCCTCCGTGTTGATTCGATATCCGAATTGGTAGCACGAACAAAATTTTCCTCCGCGTGTGGATCTCGACGACATTATTGTAGCAGTCATCGGAGGTGGTAGTAGCGGTGGTGTTATCTTGAATTGTGATGAGTTTGAGGATTTTGCATTCGAATTTACGGGGCCGAGTCCGAGAGTGAGGTCGAGGTTGAGATTAGGAAAAGATGACTCCTCGTCCGTGCTTGTAATGGTGCTATGCCCGTCCTCGGCTAGGTCGAGGCCCATCGATGGCAGTTTCATTCGATCTTGATCGACCTTGACCGGGGCAGACGGCACGAGTTGCCCGCGAGGAAGGTTGCCCAATTGACAGTGAGTTTGTGGATCAATTCCGCTACTAAGGAGCTTGCGCTTTATATGTGTGTTCCAATGGTTTTTGATCTCGTTGTCGGTCCTTCCCGGCAATCGTGCAGCGATTAAAGACCACCTGAAAATTATTTTTTTTTAAAAAATAAAAGAATAAATAATGGAACATTAATGATCAAATATTCTAATTTTGATCGATATATACTTTCCTAGTTTAAAAAATGTAAAATTAATTATATATACTAGAATTGGAAAATTAACATACTTGTTTCCCAACGAACTATGCATCTGGATGATTTGCTCATCCTCTTCCTCGGTGAAGTTACCGCGCTTTAGGCCCGGTCGTAGGTAGTTTATCCATCGAAGCCGACAACTTTTACCGCAACGAAGAAGCCCTAGTAGGCACGAGAAAAATTAGCTTCGATTGATTATCGTAATTCGAACAAGTGATCATATCACAAATTTAATTATATCAAAGAGACATATATGAATTTGGCATTACCGGCCTCCTTAGGGAGGGATCTCCAACATCCTTCGCCGTGAGCTTTGATGTAGGCGACGAGCCGTTCGTCCTCCTCCTTGGTCCATGCTCCCTTGTTGGTGCGAGCCTTCTCACAACAAGGAGACCTCCCCATGGTGGTGATGAGAAAGAGAGAAAGATAAGAGTTTGGTTTTTGTCCGATCTCCTTCCTTTGTGGAGAAGGGACACATGAGGTGTATATATTGGAGAGAAAAAAGGAATTTGAATATATTTTTTTTTAAAAAATAAAAATAAAATAAAATTCTAATAAATTAGGTCCTATTGACTCGATCCTCATGGATGGATCGAGTTGGTACGAGCAAGATGGGATGGTTGAGATAGGGGAGAAATTATTAGGTAGGTAGGTGGATGCATCACACAAAACCCTAATTATAACTATCTTTATATGTTTAGAAATATATATATTTTTCGAGTTTTAGTAGTTATGATACCGTATATATGTACTTATTCTATCCTCCCCACCGACACACCCCTACACATTTAGAAAATAATAAAAAAAATTATTATATTTAATCAACTTATCCATCAGTCGATTAATCTACGAGTAGAAGTGTTTAGTTGAGAGAGTGAATTAATTTTTTTTTTTTTAAATATAGAAAAAATTTTTAAAATTTTAATATTTGAATTGGTCTATGTAAATCTATCTAATTGGAATAATATCAAAAAGTTCACAAATTTATGGAAATGAATTTGAAAAATGGAAAACCAATCCCTAAGATCAAGATGAGTATGAAAATTAAATTTTATCAAGATTCATATATTGTTTCTATAGATTATTCTAAAATTAATTTTAAAACATACATATTAATTAGTTTAATTATTGTTGGATTTGTATGTATATGGCTTGAATTGGTTTGGTACAAAGTGATGTGGTTGGATGAATGTGGTCAATGACAGGTAAGAAAGGTGCAAAATAATTGGTTGGTGGGTCATGTGTTTTTTTTTATTATGTATATAAAAAAATATATTTTTATTTGAAAGAATATTTAATGTGAAATTGGATTAATTAGGTTAGCTATGATGAATTGAAGGACACATGCACAAGGGATCCACCAAAATCTATACCATCCCTGTGATATCTCATCTACACCAACAATGGAATCAAAATAATTTCAAATACATCTTGTGTGGGTCATCTCCCCACACAAAAGGATCGTTGCGTTAAGTAAAAATTCTCTATAATTTACCCTCTTCTAGAGTATACGAGGGCCACCTTGGAGGAGCAGCTAAGGTGATGTCTTCACCTTTTACAGCAATAATTTTAAGGAAATAGCCACACGGTACGTACGGTGTAACGATAAAGATACTTAGCTTGATGGATCTCCAAAGCATCAGGGTCAATCCTCAACTGAAGCATGCTTATGTTCTATTTAATAGAAAAGCATAGAATGCAACACGAAATATAACTACCCATGCGTCATAACCTCGTGAGCCCATTGGCGAAGTGACCGTGTTATTGATCATAGTTAAGTACTCAGGTGGAGCATAACTCTCATTGACTATGATGTCCAATAACACGAACTTTTCGAATTTATCTTGATACTCCATAAGAAATTTTCACGAGACTAAATCAATCATCTCCAAAACTTATTCTAAGAGTTGGATATTTAAATTATCAAAATAAATAAAAAATAATAATAATTGTTAAAAAATAAAAAAAGTTAAATCTCAAATTATTTAGTTTATAAAATACAAATAAAATTTTTCTGATTAATTTAAAACTTGTATTTATTGTCAAATATATATTGTATTGAACTTTAATTACATGATTGATAATCTTATATTCAAATTTTTATATATAATTTTAGTTTTCAAATATATTGTTAAATTAAAATGTAGTTATTAGTTGTCTCCCAAAAACTTCATCCAAGAATTTTTTTTTAAGGTAATGATATAATTGATTCATTTTATTGATTTACTTTAATGATATAATTGGTCAAATATAACTTTTTAATGTTAATTTTTTTTTCCTTTTATCATCGGCAAGAACACAGAATAATACTTTATATTTTGAATCCTGACCTGGTCCAAGTAACACAACGCGCCTAGCTCAATCAGGATACAATTAAAATTTCATATTAAAAATAGATAGAAAAGATTCTGAAATTAGAGATGAGCAAAAATTTGATTAGACCAAATAAATAGATTAAATCAATCAAATTTAAAAATTTGATTCAGCTATTTTAAAATTTTGATTATTTTTTTTAAAAAACAATTAATTTGGTTCAATTTCGATTTTAAAATTTCTTATTCGATTAAATTGAATTAATTAAAATAAAAAAATAATTTATAGATTTCTAAGTTAGTAAATTTATAAATCCCTAATTAATTAGTAAATTTTTTATAATATTTATAATTTCAATTATTTTGGTTAATTCGGTCGAAAATCAAATTAATTGATATTTTATCGGTTTGATTTGTTTGATTTTATTTGAAAATTTAATCGATTCGGTTAGTTCAAAAAAATTCAATTCGGTTCGGTTTTGATTGATTCGATTCGGTTCAATTTTAACCGAATACTTAGCCCTACCTGGGGTTATAAGATGGAGATATCTATATTGGTATAAGACCTTAAGTAAAGTCCAAAAATAAAATCATGAAGATTTGAGTTCAAAGTGGATAATATCATACCATTTTGGAGATATACGTAGATTCCTTCGGATCTAACACTAGTATCATGATCCTGGGGTTATAAGCTAGAGATATCTATATTGATGTGAGACTTTTTGGATAAACTCAAAAATAAAATCATGAGGGTTTGAGCTTAATTAAAGTGGACAATATCATACTATTTTGAAGATATATATGAATTTCATCGCATCTAACACAATTATCTTACCAAGTCACCTTTATCTGGGTCACACTTGACCAAGAGATGCGGAGATTAACTGAGCTAAGCTGTCGAGTTAGGTTATTTGAGTTGCTGAGCTGAGCTATGTTGTTGACCTTCCAACCTGTCGACCTATCATCATGTAGACTTGCCTACCTATCAGTTTGTTTGCCTATCCACCTAGTTTGACTTGCCTAAACTAGTCCATCCTAATAAGTAGTCGAGTCGTTAGGTCGAGCCCTCCTGGCCATCCGAGCTCATTTAGTCAGACTCAACGGATTATAAGAAAAGTATGAGCAATGATGTGTCCACTTCCTCTTAATATGATATCCACTACTCCATGATCTTCGAGGTACGTATCTTGCCCTTTTACACCTATAAATATCATGTACATGCTCCGGGGGCTAATTACTCTCTTAAACTCGCTCTATCTTATTTTTTTTCTTTTTCTATTATATTATTTGAAGCATTATAATAACTTAAACATTGGAGAGATTTCATTAGGACAACTTCCGACGAGTTTTTGACGTGTGTATTTTGACAAAGTTGACCACGTATAAAGAAGAAAACCTCTTCAATGATTTCAAAACTTCATTAGTGATCTCAAATGATGCGACAATTTTCTACCGCATCAAATGCAATTTTCAATATTTATTGAAATAGTTTGCTATTTTCTAGCTTCTATATTATATAAACAATTTACTATAATATATTTTTATTAATATGCAAAATAGTAACAAATTAGAGTTTTAAAATTAGTAATTTATTTTTTGATGATATATAAAATGGACTATATTCAAGAAGTTATTCTTAGAAAAGATATGAAGTCATTTGTTGAATAATTGAACACTTAATAATTCGCTAGATGTTTATATATGTAACTTAATAAGTTTCGTTAATTAGACTCATCTCTTTTAACAATAAATAAATAAATAAATAAATTAGCCTTAAGCTTCGATCGTGTGTGTATAATAATTAAGAGATTAGCAAATATATAGTTAGGTTTCCTAACTACTGTCCTATCTACTTAATAGGGGAAGGGTAGTATAGCAAAGTCAATAAGTTAGTTAATTACCAACCACCTTCTTCCTCTAATTTATGATGAACTTAAATTATGATTTATCCAACTTCAGGCAGCTGCACCAGGGAACCCTTAATAATTTAAACTCCAATTAATTTTTATAATATGAACTATATATATATAGAGTTCTGATATCCCGCGCGACGAAAAAACCCGACACCCATACGCGACCGCCCGACCTCTCGACGTTCATCGCCGCCGTTCTTCGCCGTCCGGTCACCGCCGGCCACCATCCCGGGCTCGTTGGAAGCGCAACTCGACGGCGCACACATCGGATTGGGCCGGAATCCGGCCGGAATTCCGGCCGAAACACAGCAGACGCGCTGGTGGCCGATTTCGCCGGAATCCGGCCGAATCGGGGCCGGACTCCGGCCGCGGTCGACGCGCCGGCGCCGGGCACGTCGATCGCGGCCGGAGTCCGGCCCCGATTCGGCCGGAATCCGGCCGAATTCCGGCCGAAATCCGGCACCCGCCGGACCGCCGGTGAGTTGCGGTTCCAATGGGTCCGGTCCGGCGGGAATCGGTGGTCGGACGGCGATGAACGGACGCCGGAAAGTAACGAACGTCCGAGGAGAAACACTGTGCAATCGTGAGAAATGGACGGCTGCGATCGGTGCGCGCACGATCGCGCATCGGGCGGTTGCGCAGGATATCAAATTCCTATATATATATAATTATAGATGCATAAACCAGAATGTATTATGAGATAGTAATATTGAACCTTGGTAGACGATATAGATGATAGAAAATCTTCGTCTTCAGAATATATCATGGCGATTTGTTGTCTTCAACAAGTAGTCCACTGTATCTTCCTCAAAGTCCAACCAGCAACAAGTAAACCCTAAACCCTAAACCCTAAACTCTAATGATGTCAGTGAGGAGAAGACCTTCATTAAGCCATCAGTCGACGCAAGATCTCGACCCTCAGTAGTAGACTGAATACGCTTTCCTCCCTCGCGCGACGCAGAGAGGATCACCGGAGGCCCGAGCCGCCTGCGACCGCGAAGGAGATGCGACGCCGAGCGCGGAGGCGGAGTTGGCAAAGGAGGGTCGACGCCGGCTGCGATGGAGAGAGGATGGCGTCGTCGCTCGAGACGGCTGCTAGGGTTTGAGCGACGGACGACGTGCAGGAGGGCCGACGGTGACGGGAATACAAACTCCGCAGGCCACAAAGGAAGCGGAGCAGAATCGGGAAGGCTTTCGAGCGTAGGAGGCCGATTTTGGGATCTCAGAATCGCCGTGGAGAGCAGACGAGGGAGAGGGAAGCGTGGCGATTTTGAGGTTTGGCCGCGCGATTTGGGAGAGGCGGGATTTTGTAGGGTTTCCTTCGTTTCGGCGGCCACGGTGGACGATGCGGTGAACGATGCACAGTGAAACTCCTCGCCAGGTCAGATGTCGCGGACGGAGTCGCGCAATTCACTCGCGCAGGATATCATATCTATATATATATATATATATATATATATATATATATATATATATATATAGAGGAATGATATGCCGCGCGACAAACGCCGCGCGACACCTCCGCGACAGCCGACCTCCTCTCATTCATCGTCGCCGTTCGTCGCCGTCCGATCACCGTTGGCCGCAATTTCGGACTCGTTGGAATCACAACTCGACGGCGCACACATTGGCATCGGATTCCGGCCGGATTGTGGCCGGAATCCGGCCGGAATCCGGCCAGAAACGCGACAGAGGCGCTGTTGGCCGATTCCGGCGGAAATCGGCCGGAATCCGGCCGAATCACGGCCGGAGACCGGCCGCGGTCGACGCGCCGGCGCCGGGCGCGTCGACCGCGGCCGGTCTCCGGCCGTGATTCGGCCGGATTCCGGCCGATTTCCGGGAATCGGCCAACAGCGCCTGTTGGGCGATTCCGACCGAAATCGGCCGGATTCCGGCCGAATCGCGGCCGGAGACCGGCCGCGGTCGACGCGCCCGGCGCCGGCGTGTCGACCGCGGCCGGTCTCCGGCCGCGATTCGGCCGGAATCCGCGATTTCGGCCGGAATCGCCCAACAGAGGCTCTGTCACGTTTCTGGCCGGATTTCGGCCGGATTCCGGCCACAATCCGGCGGGAATCCGGGTCCGGCCGGAGCGCCGGCGAGTTGGCCTTCCAACGCATCCGGTCCGGCGGCCGTTGGTGGTCGGACGACGGTGAACAGCGGCGGAGAAGCAGCGAACGTCGGAGGAGTCGCGGACGGGTGCGCAGGATACGTCGCGCGGCATATCAAAACCGTATATATATATATATATATATATATATATATATATATATAATATATATATATATATATATATATATATATATATATATATATATATATCAACTGCTTTTTATATATACACACACAATTTTGATATCCCGCGCATTTGATCCTGCGTGTGCAGTGCATGATAGAAGATTCTGGATGCCCGAAACAGAAACAATAATATTTTTTTATTTTTGATTTGTTTTTTTAAACTTATGGTTAAGTCATTTAAGATTTTCCCTTCAAGAGCTATGAGTTGAGTTATAATACTAAGCACAAAAAATTTTCAAAACGAAAAAAATTAACTATTCACGGGTGTGTCGGATAAGAAGCACGGGATAACAACCTGACACATCTTGTGAGCAACTAATTTTTTTTATTTTAAATTTTTTATGTTTAATATTATAACTTAACCCCTAAATTCTAAATTATCTTAAATGGCTTAACCGTATATATATATATATATATATATATATATATATATATATATATATATATATATATATATATATATATATATATATATGTTCGTTTGTGCATGCAACGTCCGTGACAGAAGCTTCCGGATGTCTGAAATAGGAATAGTGTCATGTTATTACTATTTTTTATTTTATATTATTCTTTTTTACTTATGGTTACGCTGTTTAAAATTTTACTTTTAAGATTTAGGATTTGAATTATAATATTAAGCATAAAAAATAATTTAAAAATGAAAAAAATTTAAGTGCTCATAGAGTGTATCAGATTGTTATCCCACACTCCTTATCTTGCACATTTTGACTTTGCGAGCAACTAAAATTTTTTTATTTTAAAAATTTTTTATACTTAATACTATAACACAACCCCTAAACCTTAAAAGTAAACTTTTAAATGACTTAACGGTAAGTTAAAAAATAAATAATAAATAATAATAATAAAATGATATTATTCTTAGTCTGAGCGCTCGGACGCTTCTGTCGCGGACACTGTGTGCACAAACAGGCACGCAACATATTAGGATTATATGTTTATATTGCACATCCATTCGTGAGCATTCTGTGAGCATCCATTCGTGAGCATTCTGTGAGCATCTAATGTAATTTTTTTTAAGATTTAGAGATTAGAATTAGAGTATAGTATTTAGGGTTTAGATATAATATTTAGGCTAAACAAACATATTAGCTTAATGTTAATAGTAGATAAACTTAAGATTATGGGCGTACACTCTTGTGCATCAAACACTTAGAATGGATCCTAGTAGAGCTTGTTTGCTTGTGTTGAGCTAATGGCTTCTAATTAAGTAGGTCGATATACTCCTTGGTGACACTAATATATCATTTTATGTAATGAACATATGACAAATCTTGATATTTTATTATTTAAAGTAAGCATTAGTATATGCACCTAATATTGGATGGCCTAACAAAGCCTAATAAAACAAAGATTTATGTTGTAAACATCAACAATAATGCATTAGAATGATGACTTCCACCTAACTTTGATTGATAATAGTAAACTTGTACTAACATAAGCCTCTACAAAACTTCAGCAATGGAATCTTTTCGGCAATGGTTTGTTGTTATTGGGCCCAACACATGTAAGATAATGTGATATTGTCTCTTCCCAATCACCTATAGATTCCAATAGGTTTTAATTTTTTTTTTATAATTCAGATATTCAGTTTCTCACCGACTCAATTAATTTTAAAAATGCCCACGGCTAATTATACAGAGATTTCCTAATTTACTAAGATGGCGGACCGGCCGTCCTGTCTCGCCCTGCCCCACCTCGTGCCATCCTATCATATATGAGTTTTTGATAGATTGATCCATTCCGTCATGAATTGACTCGTTTGACCGCACTCTGGGCAATAAAGAACGCAATCACTGCATTTGCATGGTACGCACGTATACCTCTGTGTTCAATGTGAAAATTGGAGGACGGTGTAGCCGCGCCCCGCCGCCGCTGACTTTGCGGGCTGGTGGCGGGTGCCGAGCCGGCCGGCGAACAGGATCACCGAGTTCTTCCCCCAAGAAGATAGTGCTTCGCGGTGCCGTTCATGCTGAATGCTGCAAGTAATATTTTAACATCTATATCGGCTCAAAACTTGGTAGCAAAAAGTGCAGGTGTTGGAGAAATGACAATATCGCCATATGCCTCTGCTTGTTGTACGTCTACGAACCCACAAGTCTTTAAAACCTACCAATAGAGATTTCAGAATAAGCACAAAGATGAAAGAAAGATATGGAACACATTGATAATATCTGAACTGATCTAAGGATGTTCTTTTTTTTTTTGTTTGTCATGAATTTGAATACTAAAATAAAGTATGGTCGGTATACGAAACCACCGCTATTTCCTGCAATCAGAACAATTCAAGGTAGAAATTTATACTTACGCCTAATAAATTGAGTTAAAGAATTAGCTAATAAAACAAAGACTAAACACTTAAAATGATTAAGCACTTGTTGTAGATAAAACAAGTAGAAACTACATTAAAAACAAAGATATAGAATACTTATTGCTTGAAAGAAAAACTGATATTTGGGAGATACTAATCCAAAGATCTCTTCTTAAGGAATTTCATCCTATGCGCTCTTCATAAAAACCTAACCTTGTCGATCAGGAGATGATACTAGATTGTTTTTGCCTATGTGATATTTGAAAGAGAATGTTTTAGAAGGAAACGTTAAACCATGAGAATAGTTAGTCATCATGGCCTCCTTTAACCCTGGTAACTTCACCACTATAAGGCTAAATCTTTTACTCTCTAATGGAAGAATTAACAATGTTCTCAAATCATGTTAATCAAAAAGAAAAAAAAATTCTTAGAATATATAATTACCAAACTTTTAAAGAATAATTGTGCGCATCGTCTTCTTGTTTTTCCTTCTAAGATATCATTTAAACTTAAAACTCCATGTTCTTTATCTCGACTCTGAGGTGGTGATTGATTTTTAAAAAATTGCGCCACAGCCCTACACCATGAAGAAACTTTAATAACATACGCATTGTTTTTCCACTTGTTTTAATAAAGAAAATAAATATATTATAAATCAAATTTCTCTTACCTGGTTCGTGCCGATAAAGTTCCAGCTTCATTTTCTTTATAACCTGCGTCAGGATAACTATTTTAAAATTTGAACTTCTGTGTAACAAAGTATGTAAAGGAAAAAAAAATACTTATCTTACCTGATGATTGGGTGCTTGCATCGAGAAAATCAAAATCCTAAACAAAGCAAGATCAAAGATTCAAGGCAAGGTATATAGAGGTGCTTATTAGTATAAAACAATCTTAAGAAAAGTAAAACATGGAAAGTAGTGTCACTAATATTCTTCTACTAATCAACTTACTTCCTCCACAGATAGCAACACACTTGGAATTCTGGGCATGCTATTTTGAAGTGGTTCTTCCTCCAAAGAGAATAAGTTGGCTCCAGTTGCATAACTAGTTGCTTCAGTCCTAGTAAAACTTTCAACTGTGGGCAATATCTCTGTATCAAAAGTCTTACCAAAGTCATGAGTTGAACTTGCTGTTGTGGTGTAAAAGGGAGTCATATCTACTCCTCCAGAGGGTAATTGTATTGTTTCATTTATAGTCGCTCCAATATGCATATCAAATCGAGGATTCACAGGTATTAGATCCAACTCATCCTGTTGTTCTAGTTGGATATCAGTATGCATATCAAATCGAGAATTCTCAGGTATTATATTCAGCTTGTTCTGTTGTTCTAGTTCCATATTGCTGTCACTTTGTCGCTCAATCTCTCCATCCAAATTATTTTGTTGCTCAGGCTCTTTTTGTAGATCCTCTGAGGCAACATGAGGTAATTCATTTGCAAGCTCTGATGAAACTTCCATATAGCTAGAATTGTTGCTTTGAAGAGCAAAGGATCTAGAAAAAACCTCCTGGAGATTACTACACATCCCTGTATATATGTTTGATTCCAACTAAGGATCATATTATAACTCAAAATTGTAAAAATGACAAAAAAAAAGAAAAGAAAAGAAAACTAACCAGATAACAATGGTTCATGAAATAATTGATCTTTGAGGCGGTCAATGTGGTACTTATAAAGATCTAGTACCGAACATGGAAGCTTCCTCCGCTTGCAAACTAATTTAGTAGTGCCTTCAAGTTGTTTTTTCATGTCTCTAAAAAAAACAGATTACATGTATAAAACCAATTTCAATCCATGATGTTTACAAAAAATGAAATTAATCAAGTAAGAATATTCTACAACCATTCTATTATTAACACTAATGAACAAATAACATCATTTTTAAAAAACTTCATTTGTAATTGTTAAAGCATATGATTTTGTTCAAAGTTCAGAAGATTTCATCACATGCTGGAACAATATTATTTTAGTTGTACCACTATTACAATGCATGGTGCCGACAGCAAATTGGAAAGGGAAGGAGGAAAGAGATGAAATCGAAGAAAAAGGAAAGAAATCAAAGAATGCAACTATGTACCTAACTTGGGTCTTTGTCCATTGTACGCCCTTATTGAGAATGAACCCGTATGGTTTTAACATTAATATATATATATATATATATATATATATAATTTCAATTCATCTTGATGTGCATTGTAGCATGTTAAAGGGTATCAAATGTTGGCCTGTTGCAAACAACAAAGACCCAAGCGATTATCAAAATTTAAAGGTCCAACCTCAATTATTGAAACTTAGAAAATAACAAGCAATATTGCCAATCAAGGTTCATGTCAAAAATCATGAATTTATGAATATAAATTGTATTAAATCATGAATCATGCAACTCTCTAAACTCATATTTTGGCAACTTGATCAAAAAGATAGCTTGCAACCACAGTTTTTAATAAAGAAATAGGAAAATTACAATGATTGAATATGATTAAAAATCACACTATCAGCAGTAATATTTTAACCCTAAAATATTGTGGAAGCTATCTTTTTGGTTGGTGTGGGTAGCATTAATTGGCATGGGTTTTTGTAGTGTTCCATGAATTATTGCTAATGTGGGTTCTGACAAATCAGTCTGATCAACACATATTAGATTGATTCTTGTCCAGTCTGATCGAATCACAAGAATTGTCATATCTGTGACCTAAATTGGATCAAATTGTGCAATTTGAATAAAAAATATACAAACTCGATTACCATAATAATAAGTTTTACAAAGGTTATGTTTCATAAGATATTTGTTTGAGGTTTGGAGAGATAGAAACTGACTTATAAATTTATAATGCTTATATTTGTGAATTTTAACATTCCAGCTTTGAATAACTCAGCAATTCTTTCATTGATCATCAAACCATGCTACGATTTTATGGAGATTGATATAGCTAAAAAGTGAAAATCCAGATGTAATAACAAAGAATAATGATAAGATTTTATAAAGTGACAGTGATAAAGTTAGATTGGTTAGTTGATACAACAGATCAAACCACAAAAGTTCTGTAAAAAAATTTAGTGAAACTTACGCATTTGACAGTACAATTTTCTCATCATATGAATGCTTTTTCATTCTTCTCTTTCGTTTCCGTTCTCTGACAGGAGGTGAAGGTTGAAGCTCCAGCTCCAAGTGAGGCAACGCTTGACCTACCAAACAGTCAACGAACAGAAAGAATAAGATGAATCACAAACAATATTATCATACACTGATGAAAATGATTGATTGTTAAGTTGATCAACCCTAAACAATTGGAAAATATATATCAGAGAACAAAAAAATCTAACCAGAAGATATCTCCCTGTTAGCAATGTTGCAATCAAATGTAGACATTGGTGACTTGGCATGAGATGTTGAAGGCAAAGGTTCCTCTCTAGAAACCAAAATATCTTCAAGTATTGGATCAAAACTATGCTTTCTCTTTGTTACTGATGTAGAATGATCATGTAATTCAACACCATTGCTAGTATTATCCAACTCTAACTGGTTCTCAGGCTCTAAGTTATTGTCACGCATAACCTCAATTTCTTGAAATTCTTGAATATTATTGTTGACATGAAAAGTTTGAAAAGTACCATTGCCACTGATGTATTTGAACCAGGGCCCTCAAAAATGGTTTTAGAATTTATGGTTAGTATAATAAATTCAAAATAAATTAGAATAATAAATAATAACATTAAAATAAATACAATTATAAATAAAAATTAAATAAATTTCTAAAACAACTATACTTCTAAATATACCTCAAACCGATATCTCTCCAATTTGTTTCGTCCACGCAAATTATAAATCTGCACAAACAATATTAAAAAATTAATCAACAAATTATTTATTTCAATATTGTTAAGCAACAATTAAGTAATAACATTAAGTAAGATGATCAAATATCAATTCAGCATATTACTTATGGTAATTAAGCAAGTAATTAGCATAAACAAATCATGCAAAACACTATAACATTCAAGCTATTCACTAAGATGCATGTCCACCATCCACCAAATTCCTAAAGTTATTCACTAAACCAATACCGGCAACGGCTGGCCAGCGTCGGCCAGGGGCGGACAACGCCGGCCAGGGGCAGACAACGCCGGCTAGGGGCGGACAGCGCCGGACAGGGGTTGCCAGCGCCGGACAGGGGCTGCTAGCGCCGGCCAGCGCCGGCCAGGGGCTGCTAGCGCCGGCCAGCGCCGGCCAGGGGCTGCCAGTGCCGGCCAGCGCCGGCTAGGGGCTGCCAGCGCCGGCCAGAGGCGGCCAGCGCCGGCCAGCGGCCAGCGTCGGCCAGCGCCGGCAGGGGCTGCCAGCGCAGGGGGGCTGCTGCCCGGCCAGGGGCGCCGGCCAGGCCGGCTGAGGCGGCCAGCGCCAGCGCCAGAGTCGCGGCCAGCGCCGGCCAGCGACGGCCAGAGCCGGCCAGCGCCGCGGCCAGCGCCGGCCAGAGGCGGCCAGCGCCGCCCGACGCCGCCCAGGGCCAGCCAGCGCCGCCCGACGCCACCCAACGTCCGGCGATCTCTCTCCAGCGGCGCCGGCGGCGAAAAACGTAGAAAAAAAGGAAAAATGAGGGAGAAAGCTTACCGCGCGTGAGGAGGAAAGATTTCGGAGAGAAATCACCGAGATCCGGCGAAGGAAAGGTTCGGCGAGGGAGAAAATCGGCGAGGAACAGCTCCGGCGGCGTTCGTGGGAGAGAATCGGCGAGAGGAGGAAGGTTTTGTCGCGTGGGAAGAAAAGGAGAAAGTCGGGATCTAGGTTTAAGTTATTTTTTTTGCGACGAAAGTTGTTTCGTCGCAAAATTCGTCGCCAAATTGGCGACGAAATCCATTATTCGTCGCCAAATTGGCGACGAATAATCGCCAATTTGGCGACGAATCGGATTCGTCGCCAATTTGGCGACGAATACTGGATTCGTCGCCAAGTTCACGTGGAAAAAGTGGCGCCAGTCCAGATCTAGGGTTTCGCTGCTTTGGCGACGAATCCAGTATTCGCCAAATTGGCGACGAATCCTGGATCGTCGCCAATTTGGCGACGAATAATGGATTCGTCGCCAATTTGGCGACGAATACTGGATTCGTCGCCAAGTTCACGTGGAAAAAGTGGCGAACAGTCCAGATCTAGGGTTTCGCTGATTTGGCGACGAATCCATTATTCGTCGCCAAATTGGCGACGAAATTGGCGACAATACTATTCGTCGCCAAATTGGCGACGAATCCAGTATTCGTCGCCAATTTGGCGACGAAATCCTGGATTCGTCGCCAATTTGGCGACGAATAACGGGATTCGTCGCCAATTTGGCGACGAATAATGGATTCGTCGCCAAATTCGCGTGGATAAAGTGGCGATCAGTCTAGGGTTTCGCTGATTTTTTTGCGACGAATTCTTGGTCGTCGTCAAATTCGTTGCTAAATTGGCGACGAAAAATTGGTTTCGTCGCCAAATTGGCGACGAATGCTCAATTCGTCGCCAAGTTCGCGTCGGGAAAAAAAAATAAAAGGATCATGCTGTGGTACAGTGAAATTTTGCGACGAATTTGGAATTCGTCCCTAATTTGGCGACGAAAGTAGAATTCGTCGCCAAATTGGGGACGAAATTGGCGACGAATTATTTTTGGCAACGAAATTGGCAACGAATATGTTGAGTTGCTAAATTGGCAACTAATATTTTGTACGTCGCAAATTTTGTTGCAGATTAGCGACGAAATTTATATTCGTCCCAAAATTCGTTGCTGATTGGCGACGAATAATATTCGTCCCAAAAATTCGTCGCTAAAAAACTGTTTTTTTGTAGTGAATTATTTACTCAGAGTGTGCCGAATAAGAAGTGCAAGATAATAACCCGACACATTTCATGAGCAACTAAATTTTTTTTATTTTAAATTTTTTTTGTGTTTCATACTATAACCCAATCCCTAAACTTTAAAGGAAAAAGCTTAAATGACTTAATTATAAGTCAAAAAAATAAAATTAAATTAAAAATAGTACTGTTAATGTTTCAAGTGCTCGGAACGCTTCTGAGTGCGCAACATCCATGACAAAAGCTTTCGGACTCATGAAATAGGAATAGTGTCATGTTATTATTATTTTTTATTTTATGTTTATTCTTTTTTACTTATGATTATGTCATTTAAGATTTTATTTTTAGGGTTTAAATTATAGTATTAAGCATAAAAAATTCAAAAATTAAAAAATTTAAGTGCTCACGCGCGTGTGCTGGATTATTATCGCACACTCCTTATCTCGCACACCTTATGAAAAACTAATTTTTTCATTTTAAAAATTCTTGATACTTAATACTATAACATAACCCATAAACCTTAAAATTAAACTCCTAAATGGCTTAACTGTAAATAAAAAATAAAAAATAAATAAAAATAATAAAATGATACTATTCCTAGTCTGGGCGTCCAGACGCTTCTATCACGGACACTGCGCGCATAGACAAGCACGCAACATATTAGGATTATATGTATATATTGCACATCCATTCTCGTACGCACTCTGTGAGCATTTAGTATAATTTTTTTATGATTTAGGGATTAGAGTATAATGTTTAGTGTTTAGGGTTTAAGTATAGTATTTAAGCTAAACAAACATATTAGCTTAATGTTAATAGTAGATAAAGTTAAGATTATGGACGTCCACTCTTGTGCATCAAACACTTGGAATGGATCCTAGAGCTTGTGTTTGCTTGTGTTGAGCTAATGGCTTCTAATTAAGTAGGTCCATATACTTCTTGGTGACACTAATATATCATCTTATGTAATGAACATATGACAAATCTTGATATTTTATTATTTAAAGTAAGTATTAGTACATGTACCTAATATTGGATGGCCTAACAAAGCCTAATAAAACAAAGATTTATGTTGTAAACATCAACAATAATGCATTAGAATGATGACTTCCACCTAACTTTGATTGATAATAGTAAACTTGTACTAACATAAGCCTCTACAAAACTTCAGCAATGGAATCTTTTCGGCAATGGTTTGTTGTTATTGGGCCCAACACATGTAAGATAACGTGATATTGTGTCTTCCCAATCACCTAGATTCCAATAGGTTTTAATTTTTTTTTATAATTCAGATATTCAGTTTCTCACCGACTCAATTAAATTTAAAAATGCCCACGGCTAAATTATACAGAGATTTCCTAATTTACTAAGATGGCGGACCTGCCGTCCTGTCTCGCTCTGCCCCACCTCGTGCCATCCTATTATATATGAGTTTTTGATAGATTGATCCATTCCGTCATGAATTGACTCGTTTGGCCGCACTCTGGACAATGAAGAAGAAGACAGTAATACAGTGTTAGCTAGACACAAAACTCAGACATCTCTTCACTGTTTGAGTAGGTAAATAAAGAACGCAATCACTGCATTTGCATGGTACGCACGTATACCTCTGTGTTCAATGTGAAAATTGGAGGACGGTGTGGCCCCGCCCCGCCCCCGCGCCACTGACTTTGCCGGCTGGCGGCGGGTGCTGAGCCGACCGACGAACAAGATCACTGAGTTCTTCCCCAAGAAGATAGTGCTTCGCGGTGCCGTTCATGCTGAATGCTGCAAGTAATAGTTTAACCTCTGTATCGGCTCAAAACTTGGTAGCAAAAAGTGCAGGTGTTGGAGAAATGACAATATCGCCATATGCCTCTGCTTGTTGTACATCTACGAACCCACAAGTCTTTAAAACCTACCAACAGAGATTTCAGAATAAGCACAAAGATGAAAGAAAGATATGGAACACATTGATAATATCTGAACTGATACTAAGGATGTTCATTTTTTGTTTGTTTGTCAGAATATATAATTACCAAACTTTCAAAGAATATTTGTGCGCATCGTCTTCTTGTTTTTCCTTTTAAGATATCATTTAAACTTAAAACTCTATGTTCTCTATCTCGATTCTGAGGTGGTGATTGATTTTTAAGAAATTGCGCCACAGCCCTACACCATGAAGAAACTTTAATAACATGAGCATTGTTTTTCCACTTGTTTTAATAAAGAAAATAAATACATTATAAATCAAATTTCTCTTACCTGGTCCGTGCCGATAAAGTTCCAGCTTCATTTTCTTTATAACCTGCGTCAGGATAACTATTTTAAGATTTGAACTTCTGTGTAACAAAGTATGCAAAGGAAAAAAAAATACTTATCTTACCTGATGATTGGGTGCTTGCATCGAGAAAATCAAAATCCTAAACAAAGCAAGATCAAAGATTCAAGGCAAGGTATATAGAGGTGCTTATTAGTATAAAACAATCTTAAGAAAAGTAAAACATGGAAAGTAGTGTCACTAATATTCTTCTACTAATCAACTTACTTCCTCCACAGATAGCAACACACTTGGAATTCTGGGCATGCTATTTTGAAGTGGTTCTTCCTCCAAAGAGAATAAGTTGGCTCCAGTTGCATAACTAGTTGCTTCAGTCCTAGTAAAACTTTCAACTGTGGGCAATATCTCTGTATCAAAAGTCTTACCAAAGTCATGAGTTGAACTTGCTGTTGTGGTGTAAAAGGGAGTCATATCTACTCCTCCAGAGGGTAATTGTATTGTTTCATTTATAGTCGCTCCAATATGCATATCAAATCGAGGATTCACAGGTATTAGATCCAACTCATCCTGTTGTTCTGGTTGGATATCAGTATGCATATCAAATCGAGAATTCTCAGGTATTATATTCAGCTTGTTCTGTTGTTCTAGTTCCGTATTTCTGTCACTTTGTCGCTCAATCTCTCCATCCAAATTATTTTGTTGCTCAGGCTCTTTTTGTAGATCCTCTGAGGCAACATGAGGTAATTCATTTGCAAGCTCTGATGAAACTTCCATATGGCTAGAATTGTTGCTTTGAAGAGCAAAGGATCTAGAAAAAACCTCCTGGAGATTACTACACATCCCTGTATATATGTTTGATTCCAACTAAGGATCATATTATAACTCAAAATTGTAAAAATGACAAAAAAAAAAGAAAAGAAAAGAAAACTAACCAGATAACAATGGTTCATGAAATAATTGATCTTTGAGGCGGTCAATGTGGTACTTATAAAGATCTAGTACCGAACATGGAAGCTTCCTCCGCTTGCAAACTAATTTAGTAGTGCCTTCAAGTTGTTTTTTCATGTCTCTAAAAAAAACAGATTACATGTATAAAACCAATTTCAATCCATGATGTTTACAAAAAATGAAATTAATCAAGTAAGAATATTCTACAACCATTCTATTATTAACACTAATGAACAAATAACATCATTTTTAAAAAACTTCATTTGTAATTGTTAAAGCATATGATTTTGTTCAAAGTTCAGAAGATTTCATCACATGCTGGAACAATATTATTTTAGTTGTACCACTATTACAATGCATGGTGCCGACAGCAAATTGGAAAGGGAAGGAGGAAAGAGATGAAGAAGAAAAAGGAAAGAAATCAAAGAATGCAACTATGTACCTAACTTGGGTCTTTGTGTCCCATTGAGAATGGTATGGTTTCTGTTGGCCGGTTTCGGCCGGATTCCGGCCGAATCGGGGCCGGACTCCGGCCGCGGTCGACGCGCCCGGCGCCGCCGCGTCGACCGCGGCCGGAGTCCGGCCCCGATTCAGTCGGAATCCGGCCGGATTCCGGCGAAATCGCCGCCAGAACCGTCTGCTCTGTTTCGGCCGGAATTCCGGCCGGATTCCGACCCAATCCGGCCGGAATCCGATGCCGGTGTGTGCGCCATCGAGTTGCGCTTCCAACGAGCCCGGGATGGCGGCCGGCGGTGATCGGACGGCGACGAACGGCGGCGATGAACGGCGAAAGGTCGGCTGATCGCGCAGCGGGGTCGCACGGGGGCGTCGGGCAGGATATTTTATATATATATATATATATATATATATATATATATATATAAGGGCAGCCCGGTGCACAAAGCTCCCGCCATGCGGGATCCGGGGAAAGGATCCATTGTACGCAGCCTTACCTTGCCTTTGGCAAGAGGCTGTTTCCAGGATTTGAACCCGTGACCTCTAGGTCACATGGTATATATATATATATATATATATATATATATATATATATATATATTATTTCAATTCATCTTGATGTGCATTGTAGCATGTTAAAGGGTATCAAATGTTGGCCTGTTGCAAACAACAAAGACCCAAGCGATTATCAAAATTTAAAGGTCCAACCTAAATTATTGAAACTTAGAAAATAACAAGCAATATTGCCAATCAAGGTTCATGTCAAAAATCATGAATTTATGAATATAAATTGTATTAAATCATGAATCATGCAACTCTCTAAACTCATATTTTGGCAACTTGATCAAAAAGATAGCTTGCAACCACAGTTTTTAATAAAGAAATAGGAAAATTACAATGATTGAATATGATTAAAAATCACACTATCAGCAGTAATATTTTAACCCTAAAATATTGTGGAAGCTATCTTTTTGGTTGGTGTGGGTAGCATTAATTGGCATGGGTTTTTGTAGTGTTCCATGAATTATTGCTAATGTGGGTTCTGACAAATCAGTCTGATCAACACATATTAGACTGATTCTTGTCCAGTCTGATCGAATCACAAGAATTGTCATATCTGTGACCTAAATTGGATCAAATTGTGCAATTTGAATAAAAAATATACAAACTCGATTACCATAATAATAAGTTTTACAAAGGTTATGTTTCATAAGATATTTGTTTGAGGTTTGGAGAGATAGAAACTGACTTATAAATTTATAATGCTTATATTTGTGAATTTTAACATTCCAGCTTTGAATAACTCAGCAATTCTTTCATTGATCATCAAACCATGCTACGATTTTATGGAGATTGATATAGCTAAAAAGTGAAAATCCAGATGTAATAACAAAGAATAATGATAAGATTTTATAAAGTGACAGTGATAAAGTTAGATTGGTTAGTTGATACAACAGATCAAACCACAAAAGTTCTGTAAAAAAATTTAGTGAAACTTACGCATTTGACAGTACAATTTTCTCATCATATGAATGCTTTTTCATTCTTCTCTTTCGTTTCCGTTCTCTGACAGGAGGTGAAGGTTGAAGCTCCAGCTCCAAGTGAGGCAACGCTTGACCTACCAAACAGTCAACGAACAGAAAGAATAAGATGAATCACAAACAATATTATCATACACTGATGAAAATGATTGATTGTTAAGTTGATCAACCCTGAAACAATTGGAAAATATATATCAGAGAACAAAAAAATCTAACCAGAAGATATCTCCCTGTTAGCAATGTTGCAATCAAATGTAGACATTGGTGACTTGGCATGAGATGTTGAAGGCAAAGGTTCCTCTCCAGAAACCAAAATATCTTCAAGTATTGGATCAAAACTATGCTTTCTCTTTGTTACTGATGTAGAATGATCATGTAATTCAACACCATTGCTAGTATTATCCAACTCTAACTGGTTCTCAGGCTCTAAGTTATTGTCACGCATAACCTCAATTTCTTGAAATTCTTGAATATTATTGTTGACATCAAAAGTTTGAAAAGAACCATTGCCATGATTATTTGAACCAGGGCCCTCAAAAGATGCAGAATTTAGAGCCGGGCTGACAATAGTATCCAGACCACCATCAAATGGTGGCAATACACTGCATCAAAGTGCACTATTAGCAAAAGTGCGCCAAAGTGTTTCAGTGAGAAACTTGACATAAAACCTTACTCTTCTTCCATGGCCACTGCATCATTTCTAGTTTCTGGATGTACTGATGAGTTTGTGTTGTTATCCTAAATCATACAATCCATATAAAAGCTTAAATATTTAGATGGCTGAAATTATAAAAACATTGATACATGTAAAACATAAAATATTTGAGACCTTATCGATGAGGAAAGCTACATACTGATCTTGCCCTGCTGAAGCTTCACCTAGTACAATAAATCCATTGTTAGCAAACTCCTATCTCGCACATCACCTTTTTTTTTAATAAAAAAAATTTACTGACCTGCTAAAGTTATTTGCTCATAATCTTTTTGGTGATTGTTTGGGCCTCTGTATCAAAATATGTGAACAAAGTAAACAATTATAAAGAGCTAACAGCCACTTGAATTCCCTATACAATCTAAGGTGAAAAATTACATACTCAATAGGATTGATTGATTCATCTAACTCCAATGCATCAAGGTTAAAGGTCTCAGGTAATGTTATAGACTCAAATGGAGCTTTATCTGCATTTGCTGGTAAATTGACTTGTATTGAAGCAACAACCACCCTTATATTAGTCAACATCCTGTTACAGTCCTGGAACAGATAATTCACCTTCTGCGAGTATATTCTGACAAGGCCAACCAGAAGATGCCCTGACAGTCTCAGAGCAATTGGAGCTCGAGGATACATAATATCATCTACCAAAGCACACAACAAGTTAAAAACCAAAGTAAAAGACCAGGCCATCCTATAGAAGGAAAATGACAATCTTTTCCTGATGCAAAATTTTACAACAAAGTTTGTTTTTTTAAAAAAGAGAAAGAATCAGTAAACAGAAAGTAAAAGCAATTAATCCATCATCAAATACCTCGTTATAACCAACTCAAATATACATTTCTGAACCAATGTAAGCATTCCGTCAAATTAAAAGAAAACATAGATCATACACCCTAAACCTGCTCTGGAGGCAACAGCAGGGTCATTATTTAACCATATAGACAATTTTTTTTTGACGATATCGAAAATAAAGAATTCACCTTCAGTAAAATCCAACCAAAACACATAAAAATATAATCTTGCCATTGTAAAATAATGACCGCAAAAGTTACTTGTTATTTAAGGATTCATTTAATTTAATCGAGAAGGAGAACCGGGATGATAAAAAAAAAACCCTAGGTGATGGAATGAGATGGAGATGAACCTGCAGAACACCGGATGTCGACCCCGTCAATCTGAGTCTTCTTCATCTTCTGGGAGTGGGCGGCAATCCACACCATCCCAAGAGGACTCTTCTTCGCCAGCAACGAGTGGGAGTAGAACATCTTTGTTCTTCTTCTGCAAGCGATGAAAGCGGAAGGCGCGGTGCGTGACGTAAGCTTATGGAATCTGGCCTATTTATTCAAAATTTGATAAATCAGCCTAATTTAGCGCAACAGAATATTATTTATGGCAACTGAATAATTTTTTTATTCCAATCACAAATTTGCAATTTTAATCTATTATTTGAAAGGTTTATCATGAATTTTTAATGAACTTACTATCAAATTCAGAAAAGAATTATAAAAAAATCTAACCAAAGAATATCTATATGATAACCATATAAATTCTATTTTTAAATATTTATATGCAGATATTAAATGAAGAAATTTACTTTGCTACCTTTCAAAAGTTTTTTTAACTTAAATTTAAAGATTAACTAAACGTCAAATTATTTCTTAAATTTAATTTGATTCAATTAAACCATACGAGTAATAAGACTATTTAAGAAAATAATACAGAGTCTAATGTCAATATTGATGATTAATTAATTCTTAATGATTTAATATACTAATTTCTAACTCATAATTTTACATTTTTATATGATGTTTGTCCCAGTAATAATAGAGCTAAAAGTATTTCTTTTATCAATTTTTATTTTCATTTTTGTTGAAATGAAATATAAATGGGCCTGGGCCTTGGCCTTCAATAGAAATGGGCCGTCAATGGCACTTTTTCTGTCTTCTTGACCATACGCAAAATACGAGTAATTTGATAAATCAATTTGTACAATAAAAAAAGTTTTTAAAATGCATTATCTTTAAATCTTTAGAAATTAAAAGAAATGGTCCATTTTTTTAAAATAAATAATACAACATTCGCCATTGATTGATACACATCAGATGCAGTGCAATTATTACGTTTCGCTAACGTACATTGCATGCTAATCACCGGACAGGGTTCCGGTTAGCCGGCCCGGCGGCTCGAGAGAGCGTAGGGCAAGGCGGTGCCGCCTCGAAGACCCGGACGGCGCGGGACGCAGACGGCTGAGTCGGCGATGGCGCACGTAGCCTTGCACGAGGCGGCGTGGAGGCCGAGGCGGTCGGAGATCGACCACGCCGCCGACTGCGGCGGCGCTCGTTTGCGGGGCGCCGAGGCGGAGCGGGTCCGCGTGAAGAGCTCCGCGATGGAGGGTCCCGGCGGGCGCTTGGCGCACTCCGCCAGCGCGACGGCGAAGGGGTCCTCGTCGCCGGCGGCGTCGGAGGCGGTGCGCTTCCTGTGGTAGCTGGCGGGGCCTGGAGGCAGGCGGAGGAGGGGGCCGCTGGCAGCGGCGGCGGCGGCGGCCTTGGGGATGCCCGGGCGGCGCTCCCAGGAGAAGGGGACGGAGGAGAAGGAAGGGAGGTAGGGGGAAGCCTGGTTCCCGTCGGAGGACCCACTGCTGTCCAGATAGCAGGTCCTCCGGGGAAGCGGCAGCGAACTCGCCGGCGCTCCGCCGTCTTCGAAGGCGGAGAGCGGCGGCCACATCTCGTCTAGGTAGCAGAGGAAGACAGAGGAAGTAACAAGATATCAGAGCGTCGCCTTCCGGTGCACCTCTAGAGCACTCAACTTATCGTGCTCCGCATTCCGCAGTCGTCGGATCGGGTGATCCGGCACGAATCGGGAGGCAAACGGCTCGAGTCTGTATGACGTGGCAGGAGGAGCATTGGTCACGTGTATTTAATGGAATTGAAGTCGTGAGAAGAATTTGAGAGGGTGGTTAATGAATGCTTAATTAATAACAATCAATAGCGTTCGCCTAACTCGCCGTGCTTAATAAATGTTTAATTTATTATATATATAAACAATAACTATCCTTATTAATACGGCAAAAAAAAAAAAAACTATATATATATATATATATATATATATAGTCAACTCATTTAAGATAATGACTAACCAACTAATAATCGTGAAAAAAAAGTGATAAAATATGATATGATTGATGATTTGATTTAGGTTCCCGGGCTATTAACTGAGTTGGTTACGATAGAATAGATTTGTAGAAAAGGACAAGAATTCGAATCTCGATGAAGCCGAATAATATTCTTCTCCGTCGTGACTAATTGCAATTTATCGATTTACCTCCTCACAAATGGTCGTGAAACCAATCGTGTGGGATCTTTGGGTGACAAATTTCATCTTTTTGCAGAAGATGATATGATTAGGAATTCTAGTCAACTAATCCTTACATGGGTAGGAATGTGTTGGTTAGGGTGGAGCTTAATCAAAGATTGATGATATGATTAACATGGTAGTTTAATATTAATTATGGGTAAATGTGAGATTGCGATGTTGTTAAGAATGTCAATTTGATTTTAAAAAAAACATTAAAAAGTTAGGTATGAGACAATGATCAAGAAAGAGTTGATACAAAGTTGAATGGAGGTAGGTCTTCATCAACTTAAAGTTGGACTTGAAGGTTCTTAATTCCTTGAAAGAGACTCAAGAAACAATACAAAGATGATGAAACAAAAGATGAATCGATTTGTTAGACCTCGTTAAATTCTGAATCCTTTGTGATATATAGATCGATCGACACATTTAATGGTATACACTAAGCATTAAATGTATTATCAATCGTATCACAAATTATTAATAGCTCACGAGATATTTGATCCAAAACCAACCATAAAGCTTTCCTCTTTCTAAGTTGAAACCTAGAAATCAATCTTAGTGCAACTCAAGTCCACAAAACTAACCACCAAGGTCACACGGGAAGGCACCCGATCTACTACGGCCGCGACACCTCCCTCCTATCGATCAGAGCAGTCATTCGTACTTTTTCCGTCGTGACCAACTGTAATTTATCGATTTACCTCTTTACATATAATCGTGATATCGATCGTATAATGCCGTTAAGATGACAAATTTCATGTTTTACAGAAGAGCAGTCATTCGTAAAGTTTTACTCATAGCACCCCATAGCTCATTACACATATTATTTGCATGAACAACTGGGAGGGACAGAAACTTTAAGAGGTGGGATATTCTGATATCCCACTACAGTTATTAGCTGTGTGACCACCTTCTTTTGCCCAATGCAAAGTTGAGTGTGACAAACAGAAATTAATGGAAATTTGTTTTTCCACTGGGCCATGTCTATGTAAATCCAATCTGCATTCAAGATTGAGGGGAGGGGAAAAGCTACCAATATGGAATTTATCGGCCAACGGGGACCATGTTCTTACTCATTGTGCACTCGATATCAACTATTTGAGGTCATAGATCTTGACTCTCTACTGAGTTTTATGCGAGTATTGATCGAAACAACATGTAGCAACAAGAAAAAGGAGAAATGGTACCTTGTAGACGACTCATGAAACTCTCGAAGCAGAGCAATATCCGCGTATCAATCTCCGAGCAGAACTAAGTTTCACCGATGTCGATCAACATGAAAAGCTTTCAGATAACATATTAGCAGCTAATCTACTAAATAACATAACATTCCAAATAAATCAAAACTGAAGGAATCACCAAAAGATTGACTATGTATCAATTTCATGCATGAAATATCCACCCCTAGAGAACAAAACCACCTTTAGGTAGAAGCCGATTCTTCAACAAAGGTAAAACCCAACAACTCAAACACCAAGAATCACTATCACAAGCTTGTGAAACTCACAAAGTGTACAATCAAAATTTGCATTAGTTCACCTATAAAACTCGAATAATTAAGTACTTCACCAAACTATAATCCCTTATGTGAATGGAAGTCTCTCGCAAAATAGTCTTCTACTCGAAATCATCAATATATACAGTTATTTAAATGCACATACAAAGTTACCATAGGATACCTTCTTCTCTTTTCTTTTGAACAGGATGGTGCACAAGAGGAACAGCCATGAATTTTTAAGAAACTAAAGCATATTAGAATAGTACAATCTGGATGGAACAGTATCCAGGTAAAGACACAATTTTAGATCACCTACTATCCGTTGTTTGAAGAAGCACAATATTCTTTTGCTGATAGTTTTCATCAAGGAGACGAGTACTGAATGATTAGATGCAAAACCTTCCATGAGAACCCATATCCATTTAACATGATTGAAAAGATGAGATTACAATGTAATGTGAGGTGGATAGAAGAGTGAAGTGAGTAAAACACAAGCTAATATCAAACATACAGTGGAATCTGCATATTTGCACACCATCATGGTCTAGACTTTCGTGGGACATTGTCGATTTACCCTTGTTTAGATAGATAATATACCATGTAATAAAATAGGGCCTATAGCAACATTTTGTCTTCATCCTATTCTCTACTTCAAAGGAGGTAAAAGAGGAGGATATGCCCCAACTTAACACTATGAGTCTAAGACAAAGAATGGAATAGTTCACTTTGCTGAGGAAGTGCAATGGATATTAAATGACCAACGCATCACTGTTTCAATTGTTTGAGGCATCCATTTATGAACCACTACTGTTTTATACAAGGAAATTACCTGCCCTAAAGGAACCAATTGCCATGCGCGTAGTGTGCACATTACCAGCCCATGAACCTACAATAATCAAGATGACAACAAAGAACAAAAACTAGATTGGTAACAGAGAACTAGATTGGTAACAGAGAACATTGAAAGCAATTAGCTTATGCATTAATTCACTATCCAATATGCATACTATGTTGCATGTTATATAGATATTGCATGAATTAAATACAAATCTTACATTTGAAGGGAAGTCCCCATAGCATATGCACAAGAATGATTTCATAAACTTGAATCGGATCAAAGGGTCCTCAAAGTAATTACTAATGATTACATAAAAAGGTATGATTCATAGACTAAAGTATGGTTACCTATCAGATATCACCTTTATGGATATTTGCTTTTCCTAAAGAGTTGGATTAAGGGAGAGCAAGTAGGTGTAGAGATGGTATAGATATGTTCAGCAACGACCAATAGATCCTATAATTACAATAGTTGAATCTATTAAAGTGAAAGATGTAAGAGAAATAATTTAATTAATTTGCATATTAGTAATAATATTGCCTTGCATAAAACTTAATAGCGAAAGAACATCATGAAATCGACCAAAATATTTGAAGAAAACAAAATTTGATGATGATTGTTCCGGCCAAAATACTATGGATAATCAAGCCACCGGCCAACGAACCGTTGACGCGCACGCTCCTTGAAGATAGTCGCTCAGGAGAGATGAAGAGACCTGAAAAGCACTCAAAAAGAGAGTTAGAATGGTGTCGGGGGTGGATCCCGACAAGCCACTCCGACGCTCAAGTTAGGATTTTGGGTGAGAAAGAAGTTTAATGACTTGGAGAAATTAGGTTGATGTGTGTGCGTACCTGTGCCCATAGATATGGACAACTTTTTATAAGTTGATCTCCAAAATATTAACGTCCGTTTAGGCAATATTCTAAAATACTCGTTCCAGTTTTAGAAAGATTCTGATCGTTCATGTCTTTTGGGGATATTTTTCTATTTTTTCGGAAGAAACAGTCTTAGGTTCCCCTGATTGCGTGGGCCGACCGACTTCTGAGATTAAGCAGGCTCTGAGGTTGAAACTCGAGGCCAGATGGGATTAGGGATGGCAACGGGTTCGGGGGTTGGCGGGGAAGCCTTCTCCATCCCCATCCCCGAAACCCAAACCCATATACCATCCCCGTCCCCATCCCCGTCGGGTATCATAATTTAAATACCATCCCCGTCCCCGTCGGGTTTCGGGTATCCAGCGGATTTCGGGGATCCCCACGGGTTTCGGGGGTAGTTTTCTCCACGGGTATTTCCATGGGTATCCCCATACCCATCCCCATCCCCGTCTTGACATATTTAAAAAGTATTTTTTAAAATTTATTACCTTTTTATTAATTAAAAAAGGAAGTATTATTTGTTTTAGAAATAATGAAATTATAGTATTCAAACAAGTAATTATCAATATGACTTATTTTCATTTGATAAGGATGTAATCAGATGGGGATGGGAATATTTGGAATACCATCCCCGACCCATCTCCGTTTTCCGAGATTCGGGGATTCCCCATCCCCATCCCCGCTTTCTCGGATTCGGGGATTCCCCGGTCAAAATGGGTTCGGGGAACGGATTCCCCATCGGGTCCGGGTCTAATTGCCATCCCTAGATGGGTCGGCGTGATGCCGAGTGAGTGCTGAGACCGAAACTCGAGGTCGAGACTTGAAGCCAAGATGGCGGCGGCACGTGATGCCAAGTAAGCGCCGAGACCGAAACTCGAGATCAAAAACTCGAGGCCAAGATGGGATCAGCGTGTGATGTCGAGTGAGCGCCAAGACCGAAACTCGAGGTCGAGACTCGAGGCCGAGATAAAGTCGGCACGTGATGCTGAGGCTAGAGCTCGAGGTTGTGACTCGAGATCCGAGATGAGGTCGACTCGTGATGCTGAGTAAGTGCCAAGGTTGGAGCTCGAGGTCTGGACTTGAGGCCGAGATGTGATGTCAAGTAAGTGCTGAGGCTGGAGCTTGAGGTTGTGACTCGAAGCCGAGATGAAGGTCAGGTATGCCGAGTGAGCGCCGAAATCGAAACTCAAGGTCGAGATGAGGTCGGCATGTGATGCCGAGCCAATGCTGAAGCTGGAGCTTGAGGTCGGGACTCAAGGCCGAGATGAGGTCGGCTCGTGATGCCAAGTAAGTGTCGAGGTTGGAGCTCGAGGTTGTAACTCGAAATTGAGATGAGGTCGGCGCGTGATGCCGAGTGAGCGTCGAGACCGGAACTCGAGGTCGAGATAAGGTTGACACATGATACCGAGTGAGCGTCGAGATTAAAACTTGAGGTCGAGAGGCCGAGATGGGGTCGACATGTGATGCTGAGTGAGCGTCGAGACCGGAACTCGAGGTCAAGACTTGAGGCCGAGATGAGGTCGACACGTGATGTCGAGCCAATGCTGAGGCTGGAGCTCAAGGTCGGGATTCAAGACCGAGATGAGATCGGCTCGTGATGTCGAGTAAGTGTAAGGTTGGAGCTCGAGGTTGTGACTCGAAGCCGAGATGAGGTCGGCGCGTGATGTCGAGTGAGCGGCGAGACCGAAACTCGAGGTCGAGACTCGAGACCGAGATGAGGTCAACACGTGATGCCGAGCAGTTGTAGGGGTTAGGTCCTAAACCTGATCTTTCTTAATGATTCTTCTCCTTCCTATTTCTCAACCACGTGATGTTCCATCAGTAACCACGTGTTGGTTCTGAGACTCCACCATATCACAAGCCTTCTCAATTAATTTAGTCGAAGAAGGCGTAGTTCGACTGATTGGACTGTGCTGAATTGTCATTGGGATACATTGATGAGGTGTTATCGCTCCGCCACATCAATGATGATAATAATAAATTATGTGATGACTAACAGAGCATACATCAAAGAGAAACAAGGATCAAGATCTGATAACCTACATATTATGTACTCTATAATCATATCACAACATAACTATGACATCTAGCTAAACATTAACCACCTGGAAAAAGTTAATTGTACATCAGATGCAAGAATATATATGATTAAAAGAAACTGCAATTTTTTTGTTGGTTAAACATGGATAACATGCCACCATCTGAACTTATTCCACAGCATGTATTAGACATAAATGACTGGGACATTTTCTGTGGTTGACTTCCTTCCTTATCTTGGAGAGATTTCAGAAAGTAAATGCACATACAAACATCTCTCTAAACTTCAGTAGAAAAAATGTTTATATAAATATAAATCTACAGCATAAAATCCTATCACTTACCCTACATAGATATGCTGAATTTAACAACCTGAGGCCTAATTTAACCTAACTGCCCTACATGAAAAAGCTTACAAGGGCACACACATAATAGCATACACAAAGTAGGCAATGTTAAACAACCACATAAAGTGATGATAGCCAAGTCTTGAAATAAAGTGAAAATATACAGTAAAGAAACACCATGCATTAGAGATGGCAAGAGTAATCCGCAACATGTCATGCAATAGGAAATTAACGCAATGATTCAGTTGATCAATACTGGTAAACAGGCAACAAAGGGCTTAGTACATCCAACGAGTGATGTCGGGGGCTTCCCTGTTAATCCTGCGACTGCGACTGCGGAGGAGGCAAATCGAGATCGAGCGGCACAGACTGGGCCGACTTGGGGGCGTTGCGGGCGGTGACGGGGATGGCGACGAAGGCCTTGGTCTTGCTGATGGGGCGGGACTTCTCGAGCTGGACGTAGTCGCCGACCTTGAACCGGTTCTCGGGGTCATGGGCCTGGTACTTCTTCTTCTTGCGGACGCGGCGCTTGTACTTGGGGTGGGGGGCGAGGCGGATGACCTCCACCGCGACGGTCTTGTCGTTGGTGGCGCAGACCACCCGGCCCTGCATGATCTTCATGGCCCTGACCGTGAGGGCGGAGGGCGGGGGCGGCGCAGCCGGGGAGGAGAAAGGTGGGATCTTGGGTAGCGGAGGGAGGGAGCCATGGAGGAAGGGAGACGGGTGGCGGAGATTGAGGTGGAGGAAGGAAGATATGAGGGACATGGCGGAGGAGATAAGGGAAGAAGGGGCAAGAACCGCTTCGCTCCCTCTTCTCGCCCACGGTCTTTATATTTTTCTTGTGTAGATTTGGATGAGGCATTTGATCAAATAGATAATGCGTGAGGAAATTCAAATTGAAAAATGGAACATTAAAATTTTAATTTGCTTTATTAAAAAAAAATAAAATTTTGTTTACCTTTTTTTTTAAGTAACATTTTGATTGCTCAAAGCCAAAATTCAATAATAAATAAATAAATATAAAATAAAATCATGATCCAATGCAAATGTGGTTCAAGTTGAGCTAATTTGAATCAATTTGAACTAAATGAGTACACCTAGTTGAGGTTTCATTCTAAAGCCCTTCTCCATTCTATTTTTTCTCCTAATGTCTTAACTAGCTGACTTCACCTAATAAGGTAAGATTGATCTCGAGAAAACTAACTCATGTGTACAACTACTGCAGTAAAAGATGAAACCTATCACTCCAACAACCTCACACGATTGACTTCACTACTATCTATGAGAAGATAAATCGAAAAACTACGAAAAAGATATTGTCTCATGTGCACAGCTACTATAGCAAAAGATGAAATCTGTCACTCCAACGGCCTACACGATCGACTTTACGACCATCTATGAAGAGATAAATCAAAAAGCTACAATTGACCACTACGAAAAAACTATTATCTCAACTTTACTAAAATTCTACCCTTGTCTACTGCAATAAATCTATCCCGTAGTAACCAACTTAATCATGCTCTGAGGACATGTGCGCATCTACACACATAGACACACGAGCTACTTTTGAGATCGAACAAAATCTTTTAATGAAAATTCAATGGAAAATGTAACAAAATCTTAATGGTTTTACAAAGAATTCATTGCAACAAGCTCTAATGGCAACCTCATACTTGCAATAATAGACTTGCAAACAGGAAACTAGTTCATGAACTCCCTCGAGAGAAAGTTAACGAATTTGAACTGTACAACTAAATTACACAAGGAAACATGGAATCACTCACCACTCTGCTCATATCCAGGGTTAGTCCAAATCTATCATAATCGACTAATCGTAGATATCAACAACTCAATCGACAACCAAAAAATCTACATGGCGACTGCAAATTATACCTACAACAAAATCACAAGATCATCGTATTTCGACGAGAGAACATTGGTAACTGAGGGTAATCTTCCTATCTCCAGCCATCCATCATCAAAAATGGAATCAGCCATTTGTTGTAAGACTAAATGAAGTAGTCCTGCCGCACCACAGCAACAAAGTCCCCAGACAACAGATCGTCGTTCTTGAGCTTTCCCAGTTCACCGTTTCCTTGGACGTGCCAAAATATTTTGGGAGAGAGGGGCGTGTATAAATCTGAGAGTTTAGACAGAGTTCCATGATGAAGGGATGGTAAATACGGCGAAGAAAAAAGTAGCATATAATTTTCCTTAACTGGATCCAAGATGTAGATGAATAAGCTTTTATTCAACAAATCCACAGAATTCTCTCTTATGTTTTGTGTCATAGATTCAAAAATTTTATACCAAGGACAAAAGCATATAATGAATAGAGACGTTAACTTGGAGAGGATGAAAGATGCATGCCAATTAGCGTCTACTTGGAGGGGATGAAAGATTCAAAAACAATGCTTTGCAATCTGAAGGAGCATGCCAATTAGCGTCTACTTATGTGATCAGAGATTACCTGCAGACGGCGGATCTGGATCTCTTGTAGAATGTAACACTGTGGTGCCAGAAATTACAGTAACAAGCCCACAAATCTCAGATGCGATATTGCTTGCACTTTGCCCAGACCAATCCTGGATGTGGAAAGAAGAGAGCATAAGCAAACCACAATAAAGGAACAAAACATACCAGTGGTTCTGTGTTAAGTACCTTGAACATAATGGCGCTTGCTAATATAGTAAGAATTGTGAACATGGCATAGTAGACAGGAGAAACAACGGCAGTATTAAAAGTATCTAATGCCTGCACGGGAAAAGAAGGAATGAAGAAACACAGTAGTTGGCAAATTATAGGAAAAACTGTTAAAGTGAGCAAGAGCATAAGAAAGAAAAATATCTTATTGGGTTTTTCTCATAGAATGCAAATTGAAATGCAATATGCATTAATGCACTCTAATTTAGTTTCAGCACTCATACAATAAAACCCAAACACGAGAAATAAATTCCTGCATTCCAGTATTATTATTATTACTTAGATTGTCTATGCTCTGTTTAGAAAATATACCAAATAGAGATGTTTCAGTTTTTTTAGCACCAATTTATAGTCGCTTGCAGCTTTTCTGGAGAATAATGGTAATAAAAAAAATATGGTCCTCCATCAAACATATTTGTATATGATTTACATGGAAGCCCACAAGTTATCTTATACAATAATCTAGTCCTGAAGGCACCCAAGATTGCTATTTCTGATCATAGGAAAATATAGACTAGCATGATGTAGTAAAAATTCAAGTAACCTTGATCTGGACCTTATGTAAGTGAATAAACAAGCCCTATATCAAGCTTGATGTACCAAAACAAATAAAAAGTAGTTGATCAAATGAAAGAAGATAACTATACAATGCTAAAATGAAAAAAAAAAAAAAAATAGAAGCCCACCTTGGTTATATATGATCATAATTTACTTCTTGGCAGATGCCATACATATTCAAGTACATATAACATGCATATTAAAAGAAAAATAAAGTGAGATCAAGTAGTAGTGATTCTTCTGATCTGAAATATACACATCACTGGTTAAATCAGTATAGCTTGGAAAGCATCAAAGCAACCCACGTAATTGGGATGAGTGTTATCCTATAAACATACATATAAGGATAGTCTAAGAACAATTAAATAGAAAACAAGCAGAAATTCAGTGTGATTTGGAATATAAGCATGACTAGTTAAACCCAGTGTACAACTGAAAGCAACCCACATAATTGTGAGGACTGCTATTTAGTAAACCAACATATAAGGGTAGTTTAAGAACAATGAAGAGAGAAATAAAGAAATAATTGGCTGTTAGTAATGTATGGCAAGTGAATGGATTTTCATTCTAGCAACGTTGGACCTTGTTTTTAGCTTCAGGTACAAACCTTGTTCAAGTAATTCAATTGAACTACAATGCAGGAAATTGCCAGCATAGCGAAAACCCATGTCTGGAAGTAGCCAGCTTGGTTGATACCATCTAATGTGAGCTTGATTGCTATTCCTATGGCCTTAATGCTCATCACCTGCACAACTAATGAATTTAAATTAAGCAAAGGGAAGAAAAAACCAACACAACAACGATCATAGAAGCATTACCGTCAGAGATCCAATAGCAGAGCAAATACCCAAGTAAACCATTACATTTGTTTGTCCAAATCGTGGTGCGCAATGCAATATGAGCACCAGGGAAACTGCAACCGCAGATGCTGTGTACAAAAGAAAGGCTGGAAAACAAGCAATATATCATGCATCAGATACAAATTTACATGAAAACATAGCAGGGAGACTGGATTGTAAAACCATCTAAATTATATTTACAGTATACCAAGCACAGAATTATCACTGCAGCATACCTGGTTGGGTTGCCAAATCCCAAATTTGCTCAACAGAGTTCGGCGTCTTCTCCTGTGGGGCATGGAGCACGATGACTGTCGAACCGACAATGCAGAGCATGCAGCCTAAGACCCCCATCCTCTGCAACCTCTCTTTCAGAATGAAATGGGCCAAAACAGCACTGTATCCACCATTTCTCAGCCGAAATCTATTTTCTAATATTAATTAAAAGCTGTAGCCCTACCCCCTAGATCTTCGAGATTCGGCATCTCATACCTGACAATGATGCTCAAGGCACCCAGTGGTGTAACAAGAACAGCTGGGGCAAATATGTATGCAATAAAATTCGCAATTTCACCAACTATCACTGCGAGAAAAAGAGCAATTTTTCCATAGACAAAAAAGAAAAAGAAAAAAAAAAGAGGAGAGCAATTGAAGGAAAGGGGGCTTACTGGTGACCATCCCGATCCACCATAGAGGCTCCAACAAATATCCATACCCACCTACGCCTTAAACAACAAAAAATCACGTTCCTTCATTCGATTATTTTTTTGGAGGGAGGCTAGAGCGCCCGAAAGTAAGGAAAGGCGGATCGCATACCAGCACGGGAGCCGGAGGCGCCGGCACGCTTCAGGCCCTTTTTCTTGATGATGAAGCTGGCGCCGATGAAAGCGCTGGAGGCGACGGCGAGTATGAAGCCCTTGAGGTTGTCGGCGAAGATCTGGGAGGACCCCGCCGTGGTCGGCGCTTCGTCCATTGCTCCGGCGGCGGCGTCCGTTGTTCATCTACCGCCGGCCGGCACAAGCAGGATCTCCACGCATCCACGCAGAGCTCGATCTAGCAAGAGAGAGATGGAGAGGCGAAAAAATTGGGGGGAGAGACAAAAAATCGCCCTTTTTTGAGTGCAAAATCGGCCAGACGAAGCACACGACAGAGGATAGAAAATGAGGGTCCAAGTAATATATATAGAGAGAGAAAAAAATAACGGTTAAAAAAGGAAATTGGAAAATAATTATACATTTAAAATTGGGCGAAAATAACGGTTCAGAAAACCCCTCAAAATTTGATTAATACCAAAATGACCCTAAATTTTCTATTTTGTTATTGGAATAAAAATTTTACGGCTATTGCAATATTAATCAAACTTTATTGTATTTTAAATTAATCGATAAATATTAAAGGCATCTTAAACATCACCAAAGATTAGCGAATATATTCAATACAATTCTCTTGATTTACATATTAATTATTGACATAAACTAAAAAGATTTAAAATACAAAACTGCTCCACTTCTTAGATATACTATTATAAAGATATGAGCAATTTTAATCGACGATAAAGTTGTTCCAATCTAAAATATAAAAGAAAATATTAAATTATAAATAATGTATTATTTAATATTTTTTTAAAAAAATATTATTAATATTCTATCTTAATTATTTATCTTACTTACATATGTTTAAAACAATCAAATATATATATAATTAATTAATTAATTTAGATATTTAATTTTTTAAATTTTATGATCATATATGAGGAGCTAAATTGAAAAGTTATAGTTGATTACTACAGAGAAGGTATTTCCCACAAAATGAAATATATATATATATATATATATATAAACAAAGCAATAAAAAGGGTTTGGATATTTTTTTTATTGATATATATATATATATATATATATATATATATATATCAATAAAAATTTGGCACCTTTTAGTAACTTGATATTAAGAAATATGCACCTAAAAATTCATTTCCTATAATTGAACTTTTTCAAACTATTTCTTTTTAAGAACCAAAAAAATTTATGCCAAAATCGATTTACTGAGATTCGACCTTTATCCACTTTAATAAATCTATCCCACAATAATCAATTCAACCATGTTCCGAAAGCTTTAATTTTTTGAACTGATTAATCTTGAAAGTGACCGTTCAAATCCTATAAAAATTTTGCATTCACCACCAAGATAAATTCAAAAAATATAAATGGATCATGATGGACAGTCGAACATCACAAATGATTTGAATACCATGAGGTATGAGATACCCTACAATAAACCCTCATTATATAAATAAAGTATTATTTAATATTTTTTAAAAAAATATAATTAATATTCTATCTTAATTAATTATTTGATTTACATATGTTTAAAACATTCAAATATATATATATATATATATATATATATATATATATATATATATAATTAATTAATTTAGGTGTTCTTGAAACTGATTAATCTTAAAAGTAATAGGTCAAGTCTCATGAAAATTTTTTATCGATCATAACTATGATCCAATATCACGAATAATTCAAACACGGTATATATATAAAAGATATCTTAAGTGGAAATCAAACTCTTATTATATAAAAATTCATCCTACCTCTTATCATTGCTTATCAATACAATTCAAATTAGATCAAATCAAATTGTATGACGAGCAGTTGGCTCCATTACCAGCCACCTCAATTTCATACTACTGCTCATAATTATTCAAGTGAGTTGGAAGGGAGGGAAATAAATACATAAAAGTCACTATCGACAATTAAAACGGTTGTTGGGCAAGGGCAAGGGGCAAGGGCAAGGGGCAAGTGCAAGTGGAGCTGCACTTTGTCGCTTGTCCTACTCATGATTCATGCACTAAATTGGAACAATAATTTTCTTACTTTACAGGAAACGAATAAACTTGTTCTTAACATCACAAAAGATTTATAAGCATCAAAAAAATTCTTTGTTTACATATTCGTTGGGAAATCTAATGTTCTAACAAACAAAAGAAAGAGAAAGCATTAAATATCTGTGTTTGTAACCATGATTTGTGGTAACAAATGATGCTCATTTACTTTCCATGAGTACAGTTGACACTAGTTGAGCAGTGAGCACAATTGTAAACCATAAAAATACATTAAAAGAAAAAGTTTGCTTCAAGTTGTAAACAGACAAGGATTGCCATGGTATTTTAGCCTAAATAGAAATGTATTAGCTCCAAAAAGTAGTGCACTTAATCACCTTAAGTCACTACAATTAATATGTTGAACACTATCATGAGTAAGACTAGAAATGTTTCACTACTGAATTTGCATAACTCCAGTTTGTATTCAGAAATGGTAGGAGGACAGTTTTGCTGAGCATCCCCAACGGCGAGAAGGGTGCTCAACAACATTCTAGTGAGATCGAAGCATTTTGACCTTTGGCATCGACTTCTTCAGTTGCCGAGCGCGCTCTTTCTCTTCTTTCTTGCGAAGTGCCTCACCGCTGAGCTTGGTTTCCACTTCTTTCCTTTCTGCTTTCTTTCTCTGGATAGTTTCTTGTCTCAGGTTCAGGAGTTCTCTGTGTACTTCTTGGGCAATCTTTGCTCTGACAGCTTCGGTTTTGGAACGGACCTGTAGAACATAAGAAATGGTCAAAATTGTCATCAACAGATGCCACAAGTGATCAAAATAGAATAACTTCACTCACATGAGAACTTAGTTTGTATCGCCCAATTAAGTCGATGTAATATGGTACGAGAGCAACTAATGTAGTCATGTCTGACATGCTATTAGCATCTGGAAGTGCAAACTTGAATGTGAGAATCCTCTTGTGAGTGACTGGACGTTGATCAGAGAAATGCAGAGAGATGAACCATTTCCCAAACTTCTCAAATGCCTTCTCGCCAAAGACCTGAAGTGCATAAACAGATGCTCTTGTTTTCAAAAACAAGCACAAAACAAAGATATGTAAATATGAACCACTTTAAGAACCGTCATCTAAAGATCTAGCAGTTATAATTCATTTATTTAAGGAAACAACACCATATACATATTTAGCTTAGCATCATGTATAGGCACGCTGAATTTTCTGTGCATATGATCATGTTTCTTCAAGGGAGCTATTAAAAGGTACATGTCATGTAGGCCACTGAATGGGCGCTCACTTCTAAAGCCTATGAAAGGCAAGAGACTCCATCCATTAGGGGCTATCTTGACCATATGCAAGGCAGCAAAGTTTTCTCCAACTCAAACACTGGCTTCACATCGGGTTGTGCCACACTTCTAACCCCGCTTCAACCCATGAGACTAAACGATTCCAACCAAGCTTCCCTTCCATCATAACCACTCATCTCTTCCCATCCTTCATCATCCTAAGCCAATTCAAATGAACCCCAGCACAACTCAGGCAATTAACAATCATCCTACTTACCTGTTGGCTTTAGCCAAACTACTTCCAATTCAAACTAGCCTCATTCGACCTAATCCGAACTCAACTCAATCCCCCCAACTTGACTTTGGCAACATTCCATACAAATGTCAGAGCTAATTCCACAATAGCTGGTAGACAAATTGTAATTTGTTGTAAAATATCATAGCACTCCCAAAGCCCCAAAGCCAAAACTATCAGAAAATTGCTTGGCTTCTAGATTAATGACAACTTTTTTCATAGTCAAGTCCAAGTTCAACTTGGATCATCAGTGAGATTGCAGTAGTGCAAATCAAAGATTCATACAAACAAGCAATAGGAATGGGTCAGGATTTGAAATTATATCCTCCACATTGATGACGTAAAAAGATAATCAAGATTTTGGAGAAAATCTTCAGATTGAGTTTCAATGCCCTAAACAGAGACCCATAAAAACTTTAGGATGAGCAACAGAAGATTCTTTAGGTAATACCTCAATTTATTTATTTAATAGATGAGATGACCATCAAATTATTTATTTCCATCAGCTCAATAGCTAGCAATGGGTCTGATAAGAACCAGAGTCCTATTAAAGAAAATCTTTGTAGCAGTTTCACATAAGATGATGCAAGTGGAAAATGAAACCAAGATAGAAACCACAAAACAAACATGATTGCTGTTTATATATGTTTAAAGTGGATCAAACTCATGATGTTTCAAAGTTCGAGTCGTGGGTAAAGTTGTTGTCGTGTGACCTTATGATCACAGGTTCGAGTCGCAGAAACAACTTTTTGCGATGCAGGGCAAGGCTGTGTACAATAGACCTAATATGGTCTGACTTTTTCCTGGAACCCGTATTGATAGGAGCTTCGTGCACCGAGCTATCCTTTAAACTCATGATGTTTCAAAGTTCAAACATGGACTGAAACTTGGATATACAAGTACTCAAATCAGTAATGTCAACCATGCCAACAGATAATGTTTCAAACATGGACTAAAAAATAATGACAATAATGACACACATAGTTGGACATAATAAATAATAGAATATGGTATGACATGAGAAGGAAGATATGTTATCCGGTGCAACAGAAAATCAGGAATCAAGGGAGCCAAGATCAATGACAAATGATTTTCTTTTTTCAAGTAACTTGCACAAATTGTAGATCATTTTTTATGCCAAAGTTAGGATTTAAATGAGTGAGGTTATTGAGAGGATTGCACTAAATGAAACAAAGAGATCTGCCACTACCGAACATTGCATCCGCTTTTCCTCATATGGACACAATTGTCAAATGAAAGTACAACACCTAAGTGGATGGGTACAGAAAGTTGTAAATGTTTTAAATCCATATTTGCTAGAAGAGCAATGGTAGTGGGAGATGGGAGAAAAAACACAAAAAAAATATTATAACAACACAACAAGAAGCCATCCAACTATTGGGTCAACTAGATGGAACTAATCCTTCAATGAAGTCTGTAATGCTACATTGCTGGAGGAGCTACATATTGGATCAAGACAAAGAATGCCATGAATCCTATCAAAGTCCAAAAATGAGGTTCTTCTGTCAGCAGGCAAGCATGCAAATTCACATTGCCTTAACCATATTTAATAATACATCTCCTTCACATCAATATTATTGATTGATCAAATAAAATATGCATCATCCATAACAATTAAGAAGTTCCAATATAAACACAAGGGATTTAGTGAGAAATTCACTTGGTTTGATTCCATCAATAACAATATGACAAAATTTAATGATGACAATGCTACTTAATAGGCAAGGAGATACTATCTTACTGCTTCAGTCTCTGTTTAGATTTGTTGTTTTCTTATGCCTCATTATCATCAGCAAGAATTACAAATCCCTTTTTCTTGTTAATGCTTGCAAGCATGTAAAATCTAGAAACAGGTAACTAATGCAACATATAATGAGATCAGACACAAGTGTTCTGGACTGTACCAGCACAAATCATTACATGATATATGCATGGGAAAACAACTCTAAATAGTTAGCCAATCCCAAATAGTTGAAACTAACATATGGCTTGTTCGACAATGACAATAATTCCATTACTCGGCAGTTATAGAAATAAGAGCAACTCCAACATAAGCTGAGGGAAGAAAATCAATAGTTTGACAAGGCTAATTACATGCACAAAACCAAGAAGTAGACATATCCTGATAATAATTAGGTCAAATTAATCCTATTGATGATATTGCCATCGACATGTATTAAAGAAACCCATGAAGAAGAATGTATTATAAAAATCTCACAATTGCACATGCCTATTCTGACAAGTGAGAGTGAAATATATATATGCATAAATCTAGAATGATGTATTGATTCAAAGAAAAAAAATATAAAGTTTCCTTGTAATATTCAATGTAGAAGGTCAATTCAAGATCAAAGGAATATATTCTTATAGATTACAGTTTAGGGTTCAGATTATCGCTAAAAGAATAGATCAGATTATGACAACTACTATACTTTGCTTCATAAAGATGCAATGAAAGATCATGCACTTCTAGCAAATTTATCACATTGTCATATCATCTAATGTTGCAAAAATAAAGTTAAGACGATTGATTTCAATAGTTGTGATGAACATTCTGAGTTATGTGCATTTTCTACTGTGTGATCAACACATATATATTCTATGATTTTTTGTTTACCACTTCTAGCAATTATTTTTCTCTTTACAATTATTTCATTCTAAAGACAGTCAATTTAGGAGATTTATTAAGGATGTAGAGTTGGTAGCTAACAATATCATCAAATATAGTGGTTTTAAGCTCCACTATCCAGTGGAATTCCAACATCCTTCAAAATTGCAAACAAAGATTATTTGGATTTTGACGAAAGGAAATGCAAATCTCTTGCACAATTTCCCTGCAAAAGGTGAGCACCGCATGCATATTACACAGAAAGCACAAAAAATGAAAAAGAAAAGACAAACCTGATCTAGAACGGCATCAGTTATCAGATCTCCAGCGACTTCTTTTGATTCCGTGACGACCATTAGCTCATCTGCCAACCACTTCCTTCCAGACGGTGGGTTCATCCCTGGATTTGCAAACCTTTGCAGGTCCCTCTCTTCCTTGTGCATATTCTTTGCCAACTTCCTCCTTGCTACTGCCAGGACGACGTGATCCATCGCTTCCTCATTCATAACCACCTCAAAAGTGATCACATCCTTCTTCGAAAACACCAAATCAAGCGTCCTCGAGATCAGGTCGTGCCGGCTCCGCATTTCCATCGTGGCTAGCAAACTCTGGCAGAATCTCCGACCGCTGGCATAGAACTTGAAGACGTCCTGTCCCTCCTTCAATAGGAGAGGAGTGTCCTTGCCGTCTCCGGTGCCCAAGAGGCTGAAGTTCTTCTCAAAGATGGAGTCTTTGGTGGCAAACTTGGTGGCCCAGGCAAGGGCGATGGTCTCGTTCTCGCGCTTCCCGGTGAAATAATTGATTACGAAACAAATCAGGAAGCTGACGCAGATGATCTCCGTGGTGTACGATCTGATGGATGGCGGCGGAGGAGAAGGCGATGGAACAGAGGGAGAAGGGAGCTCCCCTTCAGGTGATGCGGTAAGATCAGGAGGCGGGGCGGAGACTGGTATACCCTCAAACTCATCTTCGTCCCAGAGATCGGAAGCCGGAGGGGGGTTGGGAGCGGATGGGGGACCGTGGTGGGTCTCCGGGGAGGCGGATTGAGAGAGCGAGGTGGAAGGAGGCGTAACGGATCCGGATAGAGGGAGGTCTTCGTGGTAGGTGATATCTTCCGCCTCCTCGAATTCGTCGGAGTCAAATCCCTCGAAGTCGGCGGCGAGGACTGAGCGGCGAGAGAGCTCGTGGGTGAGAAGGGACACGATGGAGAGGAGGGCCACCACGAGCAGGAAGGTGTCGCCCCGGGGAACAACTACGGCGGTGAGGGCACGCGGCCACCGGATCGCCATCGACTTCGCTTGGCAGAGGGCGGAGAGAGAGAGACAAAGACAAGGAGTCGACAAGGGCTTCTAATTTTTAATTCATCACGAATAGTTCGAAGCACAGGATTTTCTGTATTTCAATTACTAGGAAACACGATATCTATAAATTATATAGGTCATACCTTTCTTAATGACATCATGGATGCCATTTTGACGTCATTTACTATTCCAGTACGTGTCGGTTAAGAAAAAGCCGGCTCGGGCGAAGCATCTGATCAGATAAAACCAGTCGGTTCTAGACCGGGTTGCGGAAAAGGCTTGCGTATTTTATTTACCGACTTCTGCACCCACTTTCTTATTGGTGGCCTCTCGTCTCCACTCGCAGTCCGTCGCACTCCGTGATTCCATCGTCGCCTTCGGAGATGTCAGCAATGCCGTCGCTGAATCCCGGCGCTGCCTCGTGCCCGTGTACAAGGCAACGTACTGTCTCTCTCTCTGTTTCTCTCTATTCTAGACTATGTATTGTCTTTGGATTAGGGTTCCTTGTTATAGCTTTTCCTGGGATTTGAAATTCGAGGAAATACATGGCTTCAGCAGATGCTCTCGATGGCAAAAGGGGGGAAAATACCTTTCTTTTTGGTAATTGCAGTGTCAACAACTTGAGATTCACATTTGGAGTTTTTTTTCTCCATGTTCTACTGCAATCGGATCCTAATATCGTTTTTTAAGGCTTCAGCTCAGTTTCTAGCACAACATTCGCCTCTAGAACTTGAAATTGGCTTCATTTTAGTAAGCATAAAACTTTAAGGTAAATTGCACTACTATTCCCCCTTATCTATCTCTATTCCTTGAGGAGCTATAATTTGGTTATAGTAATAGATCATGGCAATAGTTGTTTTCCCTAAATAGTCTATCAGTTCTAACTTGCACAAAACCAAAGTAGTCATCGTCTTCAAGCCATGTAAATCCAAACTATTTAGAGTTGCTGCACGAAGTTTACTATACATTGAGATCTATACAAGACAATATCGGTAATAAAACTTAGCAACGTTTATGCATAACTAGTATTGCATTTATTTGGATGGGAGGAAATAGAAGGGAAATGAAATTGTTTGGTTGAAGTAAGCCCTTCTTCTCTGTCTCCATGCCAGCCGAAAAACCTAACAGAAATTTTATCTGTGATGAACTGATATGGTTCTGCAATACATCTAGATAAGTTCATATAAGCATGAGCATATTATTTTCGACGTATTTTTGTCATGCGATGCTGCCAAATGATATCAGTAGCACTTGCTAGAAGGCCTTGTTATCGTAAAAGGGAATCCCATACAAAGAAGATAACCATGTGCTGCACATCTTATTTGTAATCCATACATATGAAATAGAAGGGAAATGAAATTGTTTGGTTGAAGTAAGCTCTTCTTCTCTGTCTCCATACCAGCCAAAAAACCTAACAGAAATTTTATGTGTGATTAACTGATCTGGTTCTGCAATACATCTAGATAGGTTCATATAAAGCATGAGCATATTATTTTCGACGTATTTTTGTCGTGTGATGCTGCCAAATGATATCAGTAGTACTTGCTAGAAAGGCTTGTTATCTTAAAAGGGAATCCCATACAAAGAAGATAACCATGTGCTGCACATCTTATTTGTAATCCATACGTATGAAATAGAAGGGAAATGAAATTGTTTGGTTGAAGTAAGCCCTTCTTCTCTGTCTCCATACCAGTTGAAAAACCTAACAGAAATTTTATCTGTGATGAACTGATATGGTTCTGCAATACAACTAGATAAGTTCATATAAGCATGAGCATATTATTTTCGATGTATTTTTGTCGTGTGATGCTGCCAACTGATATCAGTAGCACTTGCTAGAAGGGCTTGTTATCATAAAAGGGAACCCCATTCAAGAAGATAACCATGTGCTACACATATAAGATAACCACATCACAGTACATGTTCATATCTCTTATTCCAGACATTGTTTAGTTTAGCAGTAGTAGCATTCAATTTATTTGTTCTTGATGCGATAGACTTGAGACAAGCTTTTAGACATGCTCAAAGGCTTTCAATTTGACGGATGGATAGATGCACTTTTTGATGGTGAGAATGAAGTAATCGGCAATAGTGGAGAAACAATGTGCGCATTACAAACCAATAACAATTGGTTAATAACAAGATTAACCCATTTGGTTGTACATTGTGACAAGCTGATTGCAGTAGAAATATGCTGTATTTTTTGTAGCACAACACATGAATACAGATAACTTCATGTGATGTTGGATCACCGACTGCATAGCAAGCAGCAAGTAACTGAATTCCATTCGTTTGCAAATTTTACGCTTTGTTTGGAAGGAAGTGAGGTAAGGGGAGGGGAGGGTAAATAAGGAGAAAGAGAATTTTTAGCTTTGTTTGGGATGGATGAGTTAAAGAGGAGAAGGGGTGAAAAGGGTAAATTTATCCTTTCTATGTTCATGAATCATTAGAATTTTTTATACTCTGATTTAGAGTGCAAGGAAGGGAAAGGAGAATTTAAAAATATTTTATTTTAATTTTATTTTTATTTTAAAATATTAATTTTTAAATTAACTCATTTATTTAGATATTTCATCTTTGCGCTATCGCTCCTCACATAACGTGCGTCGTCATCGTTCAATGTTCAACTGCTCGTACTTCATGATGTCAACATCGATGTTGATCCTTGTTGTAAATTTTTTCGAGAACAAGACTCAAGAGGACAGAAATAGATAATCATAATTTTCTTTTTCTACAATAACAGGATTTATTTAAAAAAACATGCGTTGTCTATTTTAAAACTTTATATATTTTAACTTTTATATGTAATATTGATAGAATTTTATAATTTTTCATCTGTTCTTCACATATGTTGTCTTTTTTTTAAAAGTAAAAATATTTTTTATAATTTTATATATTTAATTTTTTTTTTTTTCTTTCAAACAAATTAACACATATTATGTTAATAAATTTTGTATTTCTTTCAAATTAAAAAAATATAAATATTTTATTTTATTTTTTGAATTTTTATCATCTGCAAATAGAGCGGCAGTTGCATTATCAGAATTTTTGTATTAACGGGGACCAATCTGAATACGTGCAGTTAAATTTTTGTATCTATGTTAAAGGATCCACGTGGTATAATCACATCCACCAACCAAAATGGCCATCAAATGACCAAAAAACCTTATTTAAGACTGCTATTGTCCTCCTTTCGGTGGCAAATCATGTAATTTGAATAAAAAGGGAAGGCGTATTATTCGGTACTAATCTCCAATCATTAACTTCTTCGGTCCTACCTGCGATCCCCAAACTCCACGCTCTCGATTCGTCCTCGTCTTCTCCCTCAGGAAATTAGGGATTCAAAACGACCACCGCCCCGCCATGTCGAGCTTCAGCGGCGACGAGACCGCCCCCTTCTTCGGCTTCCTCGGAGCCGCTGCGGCCCTCGTCTTCTCATGTAATCCCTCACGATCCGTCCCTTTCCTAAGGCTTTATTTTGGCGTTGCTGCCGTTTGATCCTAAACATCTGGTTTTGATCGGAGTTTCCTCTTCTTCTTGTTGTACGGAGGCATGGGTGCGGCGTATGGGACGGCGAAGAGCGGCGTCGGCGTGGCGTCGATGGGCGTGATGCGGCCGGAGCTCGTGATGAAGTCGATCGTGCCCGTCGTCATGGCCGGAGTGCTCGGGATCTATGGCCTGATCATTGCTGTGATCATTAGCACGGGCATAAACCCCAAGGCCAAGTCGTACTACCTCTTCGATGGGTACGCCCACCTTTCCTCGGGGCTCGCTTGCGGCCTCGCCGGCCTTTCCGCCGGAATGGCGATTGGGATCGTCGGGGATGCTGGAGTCAGGTAGCGCCGCTTCCATGTTTTGTGCTTTCGAATTGGTTGCATATATTGATATGAACTCGGTGGCATCTGTCTCTCTTAGTCTTCATTGATTTGTTTGATTATACCATGAACAACCACTCATTGTTATTATTAGAGTAGCTAAGAGGCCCTGAGGCAATGGTGCAATAGGATGGTTGTAATTGTGCTATGGCGTATTTGCAAATTTTCCTCCAAATGGGGAACGCAATCAAAGGATGTTGGGCATCTGGATTGGTCGCTGTATGCGTTTTCCGATTTACCCTGGTGGTCGGTGGGAAAACTTCCGTGGGACCGGATCTGTTACCCCAGGGATTGAGTCAATGCGACTAACTGAGATTATCATTTTTTTTAGAGTAGCTAAGTAGTAGCCTTCGGGGTATGATTGTGTTGGTTGGTCGAATCTCGACAAAGTAAGACAATGTCCCTTTTCGTAGTGGTCAACTGTACTGATTTATCTCCTGATCGTGGGGCCGATTGTGTGGAGCCGTTGGGACGATAAATTCCACTTTTTGCTGCAGTAGAGTAGTTAGGTAGTGGTTTACCTGATTTTACTAGTTGATCATTCATTTTCAATACTTAGATTCTTTGTCTATCCTCTTCGGGTGGGATATCACACTCGACCTCCACACGCTTGTGGAGTACACATACAGTAACATAGAGATGCATAGGTTTTTCTAATAGATCATTTGAGGCTAATTGTTGCAGATGTGTCTGGTTAGTGATAGTGATGAAGGGAATGTGAATGATAACAAACAGAATGGTTTCAAAATGATGTTAGCAAAACAAGTAGCAGAGGATGGTAAATTGTCTTCGACTGGGGTGTTTTGGCATCCAATGATTGTTTTAGGAATGTCAAACAAGCAACATATGGGGAGAACCCAAAAAGTTTGTTAGAGCTGCATCTAAAATTAGTTATGTAACCATGGATGTAGTGAATTCAGAGCCCCTGCAAGACCTTGGGGGCATCTTGCACGCGAAGGAGTAGGAAGACGAAAGAAATAATGTGATTATTTATAGGATGTGTAGCAATTGATAACATCTCAAAAAAAAAAAAAAAAAAAAAGGTTAGACAAGTAGATTTTACTTGCTATTCATGAAATACAATGATTGTTTGGTAGTAGTTTTTAATATTTATCTAGTTCATTTGTTTTGTTTCTTATTTTTTTAATTGAAATTATATTATTGTTTAAATGTCTCAGAGTTTTCAAATCATGTTTTACCCCCTATAGTGTCAATATGTGACTATAGTTTAAATCTTGAATTTATAGGTGCAAGCTGATTTACCAATAAGATTGCGCCTAAATTTTGAAAATCATGAGATTTTTTAGATCTCGACTTTAAAATGAGTCGTAACATATGTTTGTGACTCAAAAATCATCTTGCACCTGTAACAGACATTAACCGTTGGCAATTTTGAAAACAGATCGAAACTATTGGTAAAATGACTATTTTAAAAGTAAGAGGTTCAATATGTCCCCTGTCCAGCTTGAGTTTAATTTAGGAACCTGAATTTATATGTATGCTCTGGTACATTAACTCTTCATCTACCCTGCATATCTATGTTGGATGCCTACACTAGAACACCAAATGGATGCTCGATGTTTCTATTGGTCATATGCAAGAAATATTAGAAATAACAATGTTATGCACAAATTTGAACCCATGTTAGATACTCATGCTTGAGTTTGTGTAATTCAGGCACATATAACATAAACATTGCGATTTGACATGAAAAGTCACATGCTCATGCTTGTTTGTGATCAATCATTGAAGTTTAGATTTCTAATGCACTTGTTTTCTGAAATGAATAAACCGAGGCGCTCCAGAAAACAGCCGGAATGGGCTGACTAATTCAACCCTCTGGTCCATTATAGAGGAGTGTAGCTGCTTGATCAGCGGTTTTCAACTCTCTGACTAATCATAGTAAATGTGGTTTGCAGGGCAAATGCTCAACAGCCAAAGCTATTTGTGGGCATGATTCTAATTCTCATTTTTGCGGAAGCTCTAGCTCTCTATGGTCTCATTGTCGGGATCATCCTCTCTTCTCGAGCGGGTCAATCTCGTGCAGATTAGGAAAACAGGAGAAGATGCTGTGGTCTCCATGTCCTATCTACTTGTTTCCAAGGAAATGGAGAGACGTTTATTTTTGAAGTTTGTTGTTGTGCTTTTATTTAGGCGATACAAAGGAATCTTATTACTCGACCCAAGATCAAATCCTAGGGTTTATAGTGTTTTGCTTGGATCTTGTAGATCAAGCAGAGGACCTTTTTTCCACCAATAACATTGCCATCGTGTGGGCAAACTGTGAAGGACCTGGATTTGTGTAATCAGTAAATAAGTTTCAGTTGAATGAATTGACTCAGAATGTATAAATTTGGCAATTTTGCATTCACTAATACCGTGTGTTTAGGCGAAATCACGGGAATTTCATGCTTTTGGCTCATTCTAAAAGGACCTCTTCCAGTTCCAGGTAAAAAATTTTCCCCCTTCCAGTGGCCGAGCCCTGATTGTGTTGGAAGGAATTCTCTCTTTTTTTTCTGGAGCTTGACACTCACCTAACCTTGTTATGTTGCAGTATTCATACACACCTTGAGAATGCTAATACCTTAAAGGCAAGCAACTCCACAGATGGAAGAAATTGGCCATAAGTTTTCTCAAGTTTAGGATCTGTTGCTTCATAGTTTCTGCTACCACTGCACACTTGTTTCTGTTAGATTCATTTCTACAGTTGGTGATCCTAGGAAATTACAATCAAAATGGATTCCTTGGTATTGTTAATCAAGATTCGAGGCACAGAAAAGGGTAGCAGAGCAATGAATTTAGGAGGCTTAAAGAGTTTTTCCTTCCATCATTCATGACCATCTTAGAAGAAAGCATTTAGAAGTAGAATTTCTTACGTGAATCAACCAGAGAAAAGATTCCAACTTGACAGAAAATGATGAAGCTCCTAAGATGCAGAAAAAAAAAAACGCAACAACCGAAACCATCCATTTTGCAGTTAAAAACATCCAGATATTTGGTGGCAAAAGGTAACCAAAGTAAAATATACTACTTAACAATACCCAGAATATCCTAAAAAAGTGTGAAGGAGACGACCTCATGACATAATATGAGCTGATCGAACATAAAGGCTGTCGACCACTTTCCCGATGTTGGCAATCGTATCCAGTGTGGCCGGATAAATCGCATCCGTCTTGAGGTCATCAAAGATGATGAGGCAACCTGCACCCTGTTCCAAAGTGCCTGTGAACTTCTTGTCGAGTATCATCTGTGACAGCTTCTTCTCAACGTGATCAACCGGCAATTCAATCAGCTCGGCAATATGAGTAATCTCCACCCTAGAGTAGGGCTCAATCAGTCTGCAAAGATTCTGCTCTAAGAGGGTGTCGTAGAGAGATGAAAGATGTCTATGGACGATTGGATCTTCCTCCAATTGAGCCTTATAATCTCGCAGAGCAGTTTCAAATAACTTCAGTGAGCGCTTTGAGTGTGCGTCTGCGACAGCTTTCATGGCATCCAAATCAGGACCGAGGTACCGCAAGCCAGCCTTAGAAGAGATTATCCCAGCAACATCGTCGGCCTGGCTGACCATGATCTTGCACAAGAGCATGTATTTGAGACTAAAGACTGCACGAGGATCCTCGAGAGAGTTGAATGCTTCAAAGGCTTCGAAGAAATAGCTGTAAGCTGTCTTGTAGTCCTTCTCTTCGGCATGAAGGATCCCGCTTAGTAAATCGATGCTACCTTGTTGTGCTGGCGGGACGTAAATGGCATTAGCAGCTGTTCTCGCTGCAGTCAATGAAGCTTTTGCCTTGGGCAAGTTGCGCAAGGAAAAGTGAAGCTTGCTCTCTAAAAGATCGATGTCTACGAGTAGTAGTTTGTCGTCTAATCTTCTGACCTCCTTGATGAGACCTGAGAGTAGGGATAAGGCCTCAGAATATTCTTTGCTTTCCATCAGCAGAGCTGCAAGTTTTGCCTCAACTCGTTGCCTAAGAAATGTGCGTTTCTCGGCACGGGTCCACTCCACCATTTCCTTGCAAAGGGATATTTGTAGATCTGAGGTTCCCGGTATCTTCGCGACTGCATCTATGATCCCCCTCACTATTTTTGCTGTTTTGGCCTTTGGAATTACAGCAAAAAAGGGCCTCAGTTCGGTCAAAAGACTCCTTAAGTTCTCAGCCTTCTTTTCTTGAGTAAGGAGGTCTGTAAGATTTGAAATAGCCTGTTCCTTTATGCGCAGTGCCTCTGGGGAAGATGATGGGTCCTTGAGAATACCGTAAAGAATAGCAATGGACTCAGAATGATCTCTCGCCTCCATAGCTAGTGCCAATGAATCAGAAGTAGCAGGGAGGTGCGTGGACTGCATTTCTATGATCGAACAGGTACAGAATGCAAAACCAGAGAGGTAGCATCTATTAAAAATAGCATTTAAAAGAAGACGAGTTGAAAATTATGACAATAAATATCGTCTCAAACTAGCTACAAGAATATGACAATAACAAAAGTCACAGACATGAAAAATATATCTTATTAAGCATAAAGAGTATTTTCTTTTCAAGCAAACATTTTATCACGCAGCAAGTGTTCTCTTCTTTATTTTGTCAAAGGAAGCAAGAGATAAAGGATCCATCATCCTTCGACTTATCTCTCGCTCCCCAATCTATCCTTTGACCTATTATTTCAAGGAAACCTCATAACAGCTCAATTCACGTACTCTTTAACTTGAGTGACAAATTCTGAAGTACTCAAGCAACAAGTACTACCATTCATAGTGCTTTTGTTATATTCACCAATAGAAGTACTCTACCACTTCTCAATCAAAATTTGTATCACACGAGCAGGCGATAGTAACTCCTACATAATTTAAACGAATTTGTGTGAAGAGACTAAACTCTCTGATTATATGCATGCTTAAGGTTCAGTTAACTAAACTAATACTGATTGTTGATGCCTAAATCAACAGTTAACTAGCATGATCCGTTTGTTCATCTCATTTCCTAAGCCTATCAAAGCTAAGAATCACTGCAGTACTTGTTTCTCTCAAACTGCACAGTATCACAAGGATCAACAACAAACAAGGTAGCAATCAGCAGCCCTCAGATACAAGCCAAATATAGGTACAATTTCCACGCCCAATCCATTGAAACTATGAGACCTCCCTTTCGATTGTATCGAGGTCAGCTAGAAATTATCAAACAAACTAGTCTCCAGGGGCTGCAGGACAGCCATAGCAATTAAATAATCCCAACGGAGAAGCGACTGTTCTAAACCAGAAAGAATCCAAAGGGAGGGACATACTTCAAGATCATGACTCTCAACGTGACAACTACTACTTCCTCGAGTTTAGTTCATCAACCAACAAAACCTCCGTGAATCCGTCGCGAAGGTAGAAGATAAGAAAACCAAAACACAAGCGAATCATTGAAACCCAACCTAGTCCCCACCTTTTCTTAGCAGATCCATATCACATCAGATCCACGAGACCAACTCCACTATTCCCAAATCCAAGAATCCAATCAAGATCTCGAAATCGCGCCAAAACCAAACTGGGGAAGAGATTTACCTACAGCTGATGCGAGGTGATGTCGATGTGTAGTATACCACAGACGAAACTGGCGACGGCCGGCGGGGTTCGCTTGGGCACGGGAGAGATCGCAGCCAGCCAACCTTTTCCCCTTCGCCAAGCAACTGCGATCCGAGATTATAATCGAAGAGCACGATAAATGGGCCGAGCTAAAGTGAGCCGGGCCTGGCCCTCGTTACCAACAGGACCACTGCTTATATATATTTATACTACCAAATTAACACAATGAAACAAATCTTTACAAAATTACCCCGCGAGCGAATCCTCTGTGAGCGAATCCCTCCGCCAACCCTCCACGAGCGAAACCCGGACTCCCGTCCCCGATCGCGCGAGCGAAACCCTAGCGGCGGCGGCGGCGATTCCTTGAGGGCCTTCCTTCTTCCCTACTCTCTAATATATTCATCTCCGCTCTTTCCCTTCGTTCCTGTCCTTTCCAATCAGCCTTGCATAGTTGAGATCTTCGGCGGCGATCTCGTTCAGGTAACCGGCTTCCTACCTTCTTCCCTTCTCCTCTTTCTTTATTTGATCCCATTGTTCAATTAATTTCCGATTGAGTTTGCTTCTTGTTTGTCGGATTTAGTTTTCGTGCTCGATCGTGCTCATCTAAGACATTGGTATTAAGATTCAAATCTGATTTTGTTTTCTTTATTGTCGACCTGGATTTTGTGGCCACGAATCGATCTGAGAAATAATCGATCATATATGATATTCATCTAATTACGTCCGATTATGTCAAGAACATGTATGTCGTGTTGGAATGATATGTTTGTACTGTAATTTTTTTACTTTGATTTACTGATGCTTGAGAAAACAGCAAGATGCACTTATTTTCCCTAGTTCACCAATTTGTGATACTAATTCAACTCAACGGAATTATTACGGATTTAAATACATATCCTCGACAATATTAGTTGATTGAGATAGTTCATTTTAAATATCTATTAGTTGGCTACTGTAATTTAACTCTCTTTGCTTTCTACAATATACTGCATTGGTTTATGTAATTGTTCGTCTAAAGTTTTGAAGATGATGCTTTTACCACAAAGTTATGGGACCTTAAGTAGTCGAAGCATGAGAATAATCTTAACGGACGTGTTACATTTATTGCAAAAGAGGACACTTTATTAGATTGGATAAATTTTATATATCTCAATGCACTTCAATATGTGTAACTACAAACTGAGCAATTTGTATGATTCTACATTGTGACAATTAATGATGATTTTTTTCTAAAAAAATTGAGCAGCTTACTATTTAGTGATAACACCACCAGAGACTAGTTGGATCTTCAATAGAAATGTTGTTCGTGCCTTTTGCATATATTACACCAATAAATGTTGTAGCTTTAATATGCATAATACTTTGGCTTTCTGCTTTAATTATTCAAGATAGTAAGAAATGCCACAGTATTTGTTAGAGTCTGTTAAGATAATTTAAAATTTTAAAATTTATAATATATATTATATTATTAATATTATAATTAATAATTTAATTTAATTTTAAAAATAATTAAATATCAAATTAATTTAGTTGTAAAAAATGATTATAATTGAACTAGGGATAATATAATAAATGTTAAAGTAAGTAATGTATTAAAACCTTCAAACAAACAAGGTTTTGTCTCATTACCTAAGATTAAACCAAACAATATTAGGTTATGTTTTATTCCCTATAACCTTGGTTATGTGATTACTTGGTAATCACATAACCAAGGTAATCACGGATGACCCCCAACCAAACACACTCTTAATCTTTTTCTCATTTAGCCTCAACAAAAATTATATAGCAAATAATATCAGTAATAATAATGTTGCTGCCCTATTTCCATTTTTATTATTAAAAAAGAATAATAATAATAGAATTCAATACAATTTATTTCTTAAACTTGATAAATACTCATTCTAAAAATTAAAATTAAAATCTGATGCCCTATTCCCATTTTTCTTAAGCCTAATGGAGCCTATAAATGGCAAGGTTTGACACGGAATCACGTGAAAGGCGCTTAGCGGTGGATGCGATCTTGGTGAGGCTTGAGAGTTGGATCGGCCCCAACAATCGAGCTCGTCGGCCTCCAATCCAAAGCCTGGTGTCGCCGATTACTCAGTCAGCCACCCAGCCGGGAGGCACCTGCCCGGCAATGCCGGCGATGGGAGGAAGTGTTGTTCGCAGGCTGCGCTCTTTCTTGGTCCTCTTTGTTTTTCTTGTCCGGTTGCTCCGCCTGCTTCGGTTCGGTTCTTATCTCTCTCAAAACTCTCACCTTTGTGTATGAATCGTATTTTTCCCCGTTTGACCTTTGGTGTTCAAAAGGAAAAAAAACGATTGTATCATTGGACGGATATCTTAGATCCAGATTATATGCCTTTTTGCACTGCTTCAATTGAAATCAATCGCTCATGGAACGACGTAGTTTTCTGGATTTTTGCAGGTAGAATAAACAATGCCATACAATGTTTTCGAAAAAGGAAATATTGGTTTTCGATTGTGGTTTTTTGGATAATCAAAAAGTCACAGAGTCCTCAAGATGCTCGCGGTTGTTTGCTACAGTAACTAATGATTTTTCCATTTTAAAATCTTGCATCATTGTCTGCAGTTGGATGATTCTCTAGACTAATTATTTTAATCGGTTCATGACATTGATATCCAAGAGGGGGTTTTTTTTTTCTGTAGCCTATGAGAGCTCTGATCGTTGTCTCTGGCTGCCCCACTTTGACAAATCTCTTATTGGTTATTCTCTGTTCTGGAAATTAAAAATTAACGACTTCTGTATGTTTCACAAAATGGATGAACCAGCGTCTACATATTGAAACTTTTTTACTTTACAGAAAACAATCTCTGTCCTTTCATGTGACTTGCTGCAGTAAATGGTTTCTTATGTCATTTTTTATGTTCTCACATGATATTGTCAAATGGCATCAACTTATGAGGACATCCACAGGCCACCACACTAGCTAAAAGAGAAAAAGTTCATTTCCCTCCACACTTTTTGCATGCTTTTAGCCTTATCTTCATAAGTTCCAATTGTGTGCTTCAGAGTTTAACTTCTTTCTTTCTTGCAGCTGAAGAAGTTAGATTGTTTATGGAAGAGCATAAAAGAATGCATGAATCACTCCGAGGGGATGCCATGAGTGAGATTACTAGTCCATCTGCACGATCTCACAGTTTTCGCCTAAGCTTAGATTTGTCTAGACAGAGGATTTTTTTGAGGACAGCTTCTTTGGGTAGGATCAGTGCCACAGGATCCTGGCGGCTTGGCTCTATCAGACCTAATCTGATAATTGAAGGAATACCTACCAACGCCACTACACCAGCAGGAGCTGATGGTGATCAAACAAGAGCTGTTGATATAGATGAAAATGATCTGAGACCTCGTTCGCTATGTAAAATGAGCACGAGGGATTCTTGGCAGAGTTCAGTTAGTTTTTCCAGTGAGCATGGGGACAAAGTCACACTGCCACAGGAATTGGTGGATAGGGTAGATAGTTCACTAGCCCAAGTGGGATGTAGAGGGACTAGAATGGACGATAACGAAAATGAGGATGGATTGTTGACCTTTGTTGATGATGCACTAATATTGTCATTTGATTCTCGGTCAAAGGTTGTCAGCTTGCCATCAAATGTGACTCCGTTATCAGATGAAATTGTGTCTCCTCTTCCAAGTGATCCAATGATGTCCACAAAGGGAAATAATCAAATGCCATGTACCGTAAGGCTTATGGATGGCTAGTTGTAATTGAGATGGAAGAGACATGTTTATCTGAGGCTGTGTATTCTCTTGCAGGATAAGCAATACAAGCTTCCATTTTTGTTGGACTACATTTCATACTTAAGCCATTTGTCTGTCTTCGGAATTCTTGGGGTAATATTCTGAATTTCTCTTGTATGATTATTAAGAATTTGCTGGATAATTTGGTCAGGGAAGTTGGGTCCTTTGTAATGAGCATTTATTTTTCTATTCTATGGTTTTGCTTTGTGAATGTCAGATTAGAGTAAATCCTTGCTTGCTATTTTTACTGCACTATTGGTTTTTCTTTAATGTGGCCATAGTAGATGAGTTCAAGTATCTTGTTATGGTACTAGCTGAAATTTCAATAATTTGCTATGCTAACATACTAGGGGTAATTAGTTTTCTGTAGAAGATGGACCACCCTCTACAATGTGAATTATTTCAATTCATTACTTTGCTGTAGTTCTTGGCTTTTGAGTGATTTTTTCAGTTACTTTAGATTCCTTGAACCATTTCATTTATGATTTGAGATCTTGATAGAGATGACAGAACTATTCTCTGTATTATTAATAGGATTGATTATAACAAGCATCACACTCATATTCTGGAGATACCGAACAAATAAATTCCACAGTCAAACTACCAGAATGGTCTAGAAATCAAAGCTTAAGTCCTCCTATGTAGCAACATGAGGATGTAAAAAACTGGATCTTATCAACTAACTTGTAAATACTTCCCTTCCTCGTGTATGTATAAGACCGAATCCATGTATCAATGTGAATAATATCTATGCATCCACTTTGCTACATGCTGATGCTGTATTTATATTCCACTCGTTTTGTTTGTTATCTATTTGCGATTTTTTTTTACAATAATTAAGTTCATGTCTCTTTACCATACAGGTATATACAAGATATTTGCTACAGAAGCTCTTTGGGCCTGACCACTTGAATCTCACAGGTGAAAATAATCCATTGTACCTTGATCTGCCCTCCAATATGGTACTACCTCATCTTCCTTAAAAGTATAATTAGCTGAATGTCTATCTTGCTTTTATTATTGCCACTCTTAATTGAGACGAGTTCTGTAACAGTTGGGTTCCTTCCTGATGGGGTGGATCGGATTTGTATTCAAGGCAGATATTCTCCTCGTATCTGATCATTTGCAGGTAGGATTAAGCACAGGCTACCTGGGCAGTCTCACCACATTCAGTGGATGGAACCAGAAGATGCTTGAATCATCTTCCAAAGGCCACTGGGCCGATGCAATTGCCGGCATTGTACTTGGTAGGTAACCTTGTTTCAAGAGGCTTGCTTATAACTTCTGAATCCATTAGGACAGTTTTGGTAAGGCTTACTTATCTCCCTAGCTATCAATAGGCATTTTTCTCGTAAACTACAGCATCATATTTGGAATTGGATGTGCTGGAAGACTTCGCAAAAGAGTTATTGGATGGGACGACAATTCGACAAGGAGAAGAGCATCAAGCCTGGAAAAATGGAGGGTGGATAACTTCAATAAGCATGTGGCCATACTGATTGCTGCTTTACTGATCTGGTTATCGATATGGATCCTGAGTGCCGAATTCTTCAGGCTCAAGCTTGATGATCTCAGTGGCTCTGCCGTTCCTTGGCTAGCTTTCTTGGTGGGTCCTCCAGGTGTGTGGACACGCTGGCATTTGGCTAGGTTAAATGGTCAAGGTCTAGGAAGGAAACAAATGCTCAAGTGGCTACCGATCGGAACACTCCTGGCCAATGTCCTTGCAGCATGTATCATGGCTGCACTTGCTACAATTAGCAAATCGGTAATATATTTGATTCTCAATATATGAATAATTTTGAACTTCTATTTCAACTATTTAAATGTAAATAGTAATATTCTAGAGCAATTAGATTTATCTCTAATATATGAACAAAAGAGAGCAAATATATTAAGGACATATTCAAAAAGGATTAATAGACTAAAGGGAGATTAAACAAAGACATTAGTGGATGTGATAAATGATTTATTTGTTTTCGATGTTAGTAGTGATGTTGATTTCTTAGTCCTAATCTTACTCGAGCTTTGTCGATTCAGAGTCAAATTCCTTGCTCAAATGTCTATGGAAGTTAGATATAACCACATCCAAAGAAAATAAAATGGAAACAACGAACAAGAACACATGCAACCGGCATATAATATTTTGCAGAAAAGAAAAGCCTTGTTTTTCACTGATTCACTGCCTATTTCTAGTTTATGGTCATCAAACTATCTGGACTTGCTATTTGACTACTAAATACTTCCATGTAGTCTTCAAGTTTTGATCTCTTATTAAAATGCAGTGTCCTCTTCATTGTGTTTGAGATAGCATCTTTTCTCTTTTTTCCTTGGAACAGGTAAACACAAACAGATGCACAATTATCATAAGTGGGATTCAGCTAGGGTTTCTTGGGTGCTTGAGCACTGTTTCTACTTTTGCTGCTGAGGTTTATGCTATGTGGAAGACTGGGCATGGCTTGAATGCTTTCTTGTACATTGCTGCTACCATCACAATATCATTTGCACTAGGAACTCTTATTTACTCAGTTCCTGTATGGATCAAAGATTACAGATGAGAATTTGTTCCATAATCTTGTCTACAACTGTGGTCACGGCTACTTTTTGATTCGATCCTCATCGATCTTGCCTCGCCTATTGTATATATGTAAAGAAGAACCTAGCAAAAGCGATCACGTTTCTTCTTCTTTTTTGTTTTTTGGAATATTTTTAATCTTTAAGAAGAGTTCAATGACTGAATAAATCCATGTAACCTATTTGTCATTGTATATGGTTCCCTTAGTCAGCATGAGTTTATGATGCAGCATCAAATGGTGGAGTAATATGTGAACGTTTATATTTGAGTATTTACAAGTTATTATAATTATCACAACCTATTATGGTGTGGCTTAGAGTGGTTTCACTTCCAAATCTAATAAAATTTTAAAAAATAAAGAACTTAAGGGGTGTTTGGCTTGCTCATTTTTTTTATTTTTTTATTTTTTAGAAATTATTATTTATTTTATTTTTTGAAAATAAAAAGGTATTTTCTAAGAAAATAAAAAATGATAAAATATTATTTTTTTATGAAAAATAGAAATTACAGGAAAATATAAAAATTCAGTATTTTCCCTCTTCTCTGTCGTCACAAAGTACATCCTTAAGGCTGTTGAATTCAAGTTAACCGATGCGCCGCCACACCTCAGCGAGAGGAAGGCAGGTCCTTGCTTACTGGTGCCATCACCGACCAAGTAGAGGATCACAGCTCATGGCGCTGCTGACTAATGAAGATCCGAAAATCGCCACTGATGTCTCGCTAGTGAGTCACTGATGTCTCGCTGGTCGTCGGAGGAGGAATGATGGATTCCTTGTCGATCCACGAGTATTCGGAACGATGCAACAAAATTAAACTTTAATTAGGAGGCCCAGCCGAAGGCACAACCGCCTCTCTAACCTCCACCAGTCCCACCTCCAGCAGTTCGCTGCTCGAAGCATTGCTTCCGCCGTGTCACCTGCCTTCACCGCCTTCTTCACCTGCTTCGACGAATCTAGACGCGCCGTTGATGCTAAAATCCATCGCTGCAGTGCCCTTTCTGTCGACCCGACCTCGGCGGCATCCCTGAAGCTTGGCCTCGAGAAGGTAGCTACATCCATCGCAGACCTCGTCGCTGAGAATTCCTACTTCTCGCCATCCTACGAGGTTCGCTCCTCCTTGAAGGCGATCTCCCTTCTAAAGGAGACCTTGAATGTCGCCAACTCCGAGCTTTTGCCCAGGAAAAAGTTCTCTTTCAAAAACAAAACTTCCAAGAAAGATCTCATTTGTCTGGTTAGAGAGAAATCCAAGAAGAAAAAGCCCATCTTCATAAAAATTGGATCTTGCGTCCGAAGGCTCGATCTTGATCAAACACTTCAAGCAACTCTGAACTTTGTTACTTTATATCTAATTATTTGATAGAAAAATTTATCATGAAATACCTATTCATATGAAATAATTATTTTAAATTCAAAACCAAATAATTATTTATTAATCTATTTTGAAACTAACTTTATTTATCTATTTCATAATCGATTATTTTAATAATTTAATTACCAATTAAATAATAAGTTAGTTCTGTCGGTACTCATATAGATGTAGTCAATTAATCTAATTATATTGAACGTTCTAAATTATTTTAAAAATATCTATTTATTTTATTTATAATTTTTTATATTAACAAACTAAATATATTTTCTAATTTTTTTCTAAAAAATAAAAAACAATATATCATATCAAATATATTTTTTATTTTCTAAAAATTAGATCAGAAAATAAAAAATAAAAAAATAAAAAATAAAAAAAAAATTCAAACCAAATGCCCCTTATATTTTTTATTTTGTTAATGAATCATAATTAATAATTAAATATTGTAATGAAAAATACATTACAGATGATTAGGTGCCCCTTTAACAATAATAAAATACATCCCATCAAACATTTAGGGTTTCTTTTCCTTTTCTATTGCGCATAAAGCTTAACCCAATGCTAATTAATAAATTATCATTAGCCTTTTCAATTAATGACAAAGCAGCCATTAATTAAAGCATGATAAGGGCTTCCCACTTAATAAGCTACACGTCACCCGCAAACATACAAACCAATTAACCAACGGCTACCTACAAATAAAGCCAACGCGGGCCCACTGATTTGGGAATGGGTCCACAACTCATTTAGAATATTAATTCATGGAACGGGTTTATCGTTTCGTGCGGGCTCCGTGGTAGCGGATTGATGGGCCGTCGAAGGTATTTCGCGAAAGCTGGCGACGGAGAGAGACATGGATCTTCGAAAACCCTAACCCTAATCGCCGGTTCCACTTGGAGATCCAAGTTGCTTCCCGATGGCGTCTTCGAGGGTGATGGCGTCGTCGTCCTCCGCCAACTCCGATCTCACGCACCAGATCTCCATCTGCCCTCTCCCTGTCGCCGATCCCCAAAGCTCCGTCAGCAGAGGCGGCGGACTCACCAAGAGCCTCGGGTCGACGAGCATGGAGGAGCTTTTCCGCAGCATATGCGCCGAGAACACCGCCGCCTTGGGGGCGGATGGGGGAGTCTCAGTGTCGGGACAGGGTAGCTTGGCGTCGCTGAAGAGCATCGGCGGGAAGATGGTGGTGGAGGTATGGCGGGAGATCACCTCTGGCCGGGTGGCTGAGGGCGGGGAGGGACCTGGGTCGGAGATGACGTTGGAGGACTTCTTGGCGCGGGCAGGGGCGGTGGCAGAGGAGGACGTCGGAATCCTGTCCGGTTCCATCCAAACTGGTGGCGGGCCGAATCCAATGGTGGGGGAAGCTATTGTGCAACCGCCGCAATTGCCTGCGGATAATCTGGATGTTGAATTTGTCACAGGATCCTGGCGGCTTGGCTCTATCAGACCGAATCTGATAATTGAAGGAATACCTACCAACGCCACTACACCAGCAGGAGCTGATGGTGATCAAACAAGAGCTGTTGATATAGATGAAAATGATCTGAGACCTGGTTCGCTATGTAAAATGAGCACGAGGGATTCTTGGCAGAGTTCAGTTAGTTTTTCCGGTGAGCATGGGATCAAAGTCACACTGCCACAGGAATTGGTGGATAGGGTAGATAGTTCACTAGCCCAAGTGGGATGTAGAGGGGCTAGAATGGACGCTAACGAAAATGAGGATGGATTGTTGACCTTTGCTGATGATTCACTAATATTGTCATTTGATTCTCGGTCAAAGGTTGTCAGCTTGCCGTCAAATGTGACTCCGTTATCAGATGAAATTGTGTCTCCTCTTCCAACTGATCCAATGATGTCCACAAAGGGAAATAATCAAATGTCATGTACGGTAAGGCTTATGGATGGCTAGTTGTAATTGAGATGGAAGAGACATGTTTATCTGAGGCTGTGTATTCTCTTGCAGGATAAGCAATACAAGCTTCCATTTTTGCTGGACTACATTTCATACTTAAGCCATTTGTCTGTCTTCGGAATTCTTGGGGTAATATTCTGAATTTCTCTTGTATGATTATTAAGAATTTGCTGGATAATTTGGTCAGGGAAGTTGGGTCCTTTGTAATGAGCATTTATTTTTCTATTCTATGGTTTTGCTTTGTGAATGTCAGATTAGAGTAAATCCTTGCATGCTATTTTTACCGCACTATTGGTTTTTCTTTAATGTGGCCATAGTAGATGAGTTCAAGTATCTTGTTATGGTACTAGCTGAAATTTCAATAATTTGCTATGCTAACATACTAGGGGTAATTAGTTTTCTGTAGAAGATGGACCACCCTTTACAATGTGAATTATTTCAATTCTATCATTACTTTGCTGTAGTTCTTGGCTTTTGAGTGATTTTTTCAGTTACTTTAGATTCCTTGAACCATTTCATTTATGATTTGAGATCTTGATGGAGATGACAGAACTATTCTCTGTATTATTAATAGGATCGATTATAACAAGTATCACACTAATATTCTGGAGATACTGAACAAATAAATTCAACAGTCAAACTACCAGAATGATCTAGAAATCAAAAGCTTAAGTCCTCCTATGTAGCAACATGAGGATGTAAAAAAGGGGATCTTATCAACTAACTTGTAAATACTTCCCATCTTTTGAATTGTTCTGCCTTCCTCGTGTATGTATAAGACCGAATCCATGTATCAATGTGAATAATCTCTATGCATCCACTTTGCTACATGCTGATGCTGTATTTATATTCCATTTGTTTTGTTTGTTTATCCATTTGCAATTTTGTTTTACAATAATTAAGTTCATGTCTCTTTACCATACAGGTATATACAAGATATTTGCTACAGAAGTTCTTTGGGCCTGACCACTTGAATCTCACAGGTGAAAATAATCCATTGTACCTTGATCTGCCCTCCAATATGGTACTACCTCATCTTCCTTAAAAGTATAATTAGCTGAATGTCTAGTTTGCTTTTATTATTGCCGCTCTTAATTGAGACGAGTTCTGTAACAGTTGGGTTCCTTCCTGATGGGGTGGATCGGATTTGTATTCAAGGCAGATATTCTCCTCATATCTGATCATTTTCAGGTAGGATTAAGCACAGGTTACCTGGGCAGTCTCACCACATTCAGTGGATGGAACCAGAAGATGCTTGAATCATCTTCCAGAGGCCACTGGGCCGATGCAATTGCCGGCATTGTTCTTGGTAGGTAACCTTGTTTCAAGAGGCTTGCTTATAACTTCTGAATCCATTAGGACAGTTTTGGTAGGCTTACTTATCTCCCTTGCTATCAATAGGCATTTTTCTCGTAAACTACAGCATCATATTTGGAATTGGATGTGCTGGAAGACTTCGCAAAAGAGTTATTGGATGGGGCGACAATTCAACAAGGAGAAGAACATCAAGCCTGGAAAAATGGAGGGTGGATAACTTCAATAAGCATGTGGCCATCCTGACTGCTGCTTTACTGATCTGGTTATCGATATGGATCCTGAGTGCTGAATTCTTCAGGCTCAAGCTTGATGATCTCAGTGACTCTGCCGTTCCTTGGCTAGCTTTCTTGGTTGGTCCTCCAGGTGTGTGGATACGCTGGCACTTGGCTAGGTTAAATGGTCAAGGTCTAGGAAGGAAACGAATGCTCAAGTGGCTACCGATCGGAACACTCCTGGCCAATGTCCTTGCAGCATGTGTAATGGCTGCACTTGCTACAATTAGCAAATCGGTAATATATTTGATTCTCAATAATTTTGAACTTCTATTTCAACTATTTAAATATCAATAGTAATATTTTAGAGCAATTAGATTTACCTTAGGACATATTCAAAAAAGATTAATAGACAAAGGGAGATGTGATAATGTGAAAATGATTTATTTGCTTTCGATGTTAGTAGTGATGTTGATTTCTTACTCCTAATCTTACTCGAGCTTTGTCGATTCAGAGTCAAATTCCTTGCTCAAATGTCTAAGGAAGTTAGATATAACCACATCCAAAGAAAATAAAATGGAAACAAGGAACAAGAACACATGCAACTGGCATATAATATTTTTAACTGATTCACTGCCTATTTCTAGTTTATGGTCATCAAACTATCTGGACTTGTGCTATTTGACTACTAAATACTTCCATGTGGTCTTAAGTTTTGATCTCTTCATTGTGTTTTCTTTTTTTCCTTGGAACAGGTAAACACAAGCAGATGCACAATTATCATAAGTGGGATTCAGCTAGGGTTTCTCGGGTGCTTGAGCACTGTTTCTACTTTTGCTGCTGAGGTTTACGCTATGTGGAAGACTGGGCATGGCTTGAATGCTTTCTTGTACATTGCTGCTACCATCACAATATCATTTGCACTAGGAACTCTTATTTACTCAGTTCCTGTATGGATCAAAGATTACAGATGAAAATTTGTTCCATAATCTTCTCTACAACTGTGGTCACGGCTACTTTTTGATTCGATTCTCATCGATATTGCCTCCCCTATTGTATATATGTAAAGAAGAACCTAGCAAAAGCGATCACGTTTCTATATTTTTTTTTCTTTGAATATTTTTAATCTTTAAGAAGAGTTCAATATTATAATTATCACAACCTATTATGGTGTGGCTTTAAAAAGTACATTTTTCATTTTGTTAATGAATCATAATTAAAAGATATCGTAATGAATAATACATTACAGATGATTAGGTGCCCCTTTAACAATAATAAAATACATCCCATCAAACATTTTAGGGTTTCTTTTCCTTTTCTATTGCGCATAAAGCTTAACCCAATGCTAATTAATAAATTATCATTAGCCTTTTCAATTAATGACAAAGTAGCCATTAATTAAAGCATGATAAGGGCTTCCCACTTAATAATCTACACGTCACCCGCAAACATACAAACCAATTAACCAACGGCTACCTACTAATAAAGCCAACGCGGGCCCACTGAGTATGGAAACGGGTCCACAACTCATTTAGAATTGCATTAATTCATGGAATGGGTTTATCGTTTCGTGCGGGCCCCGTCGTAGCGGAGTGATGGGCCGTCGACGGAGTGCATTATTTGCTAATGAGAAATTTCACTTTACTCTAATATTTTTCTCAAATTCAGTACTTCACACTTCTGTTAGAGATTTAAAATTACCATTTTGAACTAGGCAGGTGCAAATAACATTTATATAAATATTAGTGCCAACATGAAATTTTCTCTGCATTTATTGGTTTGTTTACAGAGGAAGGATTCAAAAGTCAATAAATTGGACTTTGGTCCATCTTTTTTGCGAGTAACACGCGGAGACGACGATCGCTCTCTCTCTCTCTCTGTCTCTCGTGCTTCATGTGGATTCAGCGATGGAGAGAGACATGGATGTTCGAAAACCCTAACCCTAATCGCCGGTTCCACTTGGAGATCCAAGTTGCTTCCCGATGGCGTCTTCGAGGGTGATGGCGTCGTCGTCCTCCGCCAACTCCGATCTCACGCACCAGATCTCCATCTGCTCTCTCCCCGTCGCCGATCTCCAAAGCTCCGTCAGCGGAGGCGGCGGACTCACCAAGAGCCTCGGGTCGATGAGCATGGACGAGCTTTTCCGCGGGATATGCGCCGAGAACACCGCCGCCTTGGGGGCGGATGGGGGAGCCTCAGTGTCGGGACAGGGTAGCTTGGCGTCGCTGAAGAGCATCGGCGGGAAGACGGTGGAGGAGGTATGGCGGGAGATCACCGCTGGGCGGGTGGCTGAGGGCGGGGAGGGACCTGGGTCGGAGATGACGTTGGAGGACTTCTTGGCGCGGGCAGGGGCGGTGGCAGAGGAGGACGTCGGAATCCTGTCCGGTTCCATCCAAGCTGGTGGCGGGCCGAATTCATTGGTGGGGGAAGCTATTGTGCAACCGCCGCAATTGCCTGCGGATAATCTGGTTGTTGAATTTGTCAACGGAGCAGAGGGTGTGGCGAGTAGTAGAGGGAGGAAGAGACCGTTGTTGGATCCAGTGGATAGGGTTGCTATGCAGCGGCAGAAGAGGATGATAAAGAACAGGGAGTCTGCTGCCAGATCAAGGGAGAGAAAACAGGTTTTTGGTTTGCCCTCGGTTTCCAAAGTTAGACTGGTCACTGAATTACTAGGTAGAAACCTAAAAGCTTGAATTTTTTCCTCTGGAACTTGATGTTTTTAGGCATATATTGCTGAGCTTGAAACTTTAGTGTCAAAATTGGAGGAGGAAAATGCACAGCTATTGAGATCTCAGGTAATAAATTGCAGACCAATTTTGTTTGAGGATAAAAAATTCAGCTCTTGGTTTTCTTTTTTTTCTCGTTTGTGTTTAAATTAAGTGATCTGCCATGATTGCAATACTAAAACAGCTACCAATTGCAGGAACAGCAGCAAAAGAAGAGAATTAAGCAGGTATGATTATGTTTCAGGATTACAAGAGCTTATTTATTGCTTCCTGCTCCATGAATAAGTCAAATTGAAGCAAAATGTTGAAATTTCTGTGTAAGTTTATTGCGTAATTTATGTGTTGCTCCTGCATGGTAGATTTAATATCATTAAGCTAAAAAAAATTACATTTTTTCATAGACTTTTATGATTTGCAGCCTATTTGATCAGAAGCTGATTTTGATGTATGGAAACTGTTGATACAAATTGTCAACGTTCAAGTTAATTTTTTTAGATTTTGCACTTCTATCCAGATGTGCATTTAATTTCCATTACTTATCCTAGGCAATTGCAGGATTTTTTTTGTTTTCATAAATTCATTGGCATCATATAAAATGGCATGGTAATCGTGTCTTGCTGTTGTCAATATGCTTTATAGCTTTTAGCTGCTAACCTCTGTGTATCCAAATTAATACTCATTTGAGAAGAAAAAAAGGGTTATATCCTCTAAATTGAAAGATCCAGGAAACAAAACAATTACAGCAGATCAATTAGCAGCTGCTAACATGGCATATTTCAATTCACCACTAAATATTTGATGTGTTGTCCTGCCGAATGAGAACCTATGATGAGGACCGTCAGATTTGGTATTGCAAGAAGGACAGCTCACTCTTGGAAAGGACTCTAATGGAATGAACTCAACTCACCTAAAGCTTTAGAAGATGCTGATCTCGATGTATCCAAAATCAATAATCATTGGAAAAAGAAATGTGATATTCTATAAATTGAAGGTCACTGAAAAATCAACTATTAGCACTTAGCAGATCAGAAGAAACATGCTATGTATTTGATGAAATGATTAGTTAAATATGAATACCCATCATTCTTTCATACTTAAATACCTGGTTACAGTTAAGGGTCTATATAGAGATTATACTTCTGAGTATATGTGCCTAAACTGATTTTGGATTTTACTTTTAGTACTAGTTTCATTTGATTGTTTTTGCATTATCTTAAATCACGTCCTGTGCTTGCGAAGAGTTCTACTACTTATTTAGTTCATTTGCATCTCTAGATGTCATCATGTTGGTATGGAGATCAAGTTCTTATTCAGACTACAATTCTGGCGGTCTCAATGTGTCTTCCTCAAGATCCTTTCCCTTGTACCAAAATCTTTGTATTTCTGGGTTATATCAAACTACCATGTACGCCTGAAATAATAGTAGCAGTATCTACCTATACATTTTTTTTTAATGATATTAAGGAACTTCTCTTGGATAAGTAAGACCATGTAACTTACACAAGTCCAAGTTGCACAGACGATCGAACCCCTCTTTTAGGAGTATGTGTTAACTCTGTAATATTCATTTAAAATGTTGGAGAATGGGTTTGATTAACATAGTCTCGTATGTACCTAGTCAATCCCTATATTTGGAATAGCTAGTTTGTCCTCAGACACTAAAGACATCGTTCCTAAAAGATAGCTCTTCAATTCTCTAACTTGTACATCATATTCTATTCTTGCCACAATTAAGATCATGATTTTTATGTCATATATCAATATTTCTATTAAGCTGATTACTTGATTATTTGTGTATTTGTTACTCATTTTGAATAGCTAACCAAACATGCTTCATAAGCAGCTTATGTTTTGAACTCTATTGCAGCTTGTGGAAGATCTAGTACCAGTAACCCAGAAGAAAAGAGTGCGTCGACCTCTGAGAAGAACACAGTCCATATCGTGGTAGCTAAGAGTAACCATTTGTTCCCTGAGATCTTTTCCGGTGCCCTGACAAAAGATAAGGAAAGGGAAAAAAAAAGAAACAAAGGCATTCTGAATCATCATTTCTGTGATCTCCTTGCATTATTTGCTTGTAGTTTCTTCCTTATCTGGAGTCGTATTGTAAAAAGACAACTGAAATAATCATCTCCCAGCTGAGAAACCATGTGTCTATTGCCAAGTGCTAACCACACACAACATACCTTGAATGAGTAGCTGATATGTCAAATTTATTTGTAATGGTTTTACTTCCTCTCTTTTATTTATCTTCCTGTTAATGCCATTTGTGTGCCAATGAATTGTGATTATGAGTCTGCACTTTCCTTCTAATTGCTGGTGTCCACCAGCAGTGTGCATGTTCCTGGCTTTTCCAACATTTCTATGAACATATAAAAAATAATAAATCTCAGTCAGTCTCATGGATTCAATCTCTGAGGGTGGTCGGTCCGATCCCATAGAAGTTTCTCACCGATCATCAGGGTAAATCGAGAAGCACATACGGCGGTCAATCCAGATGATCAGCATCTTTTGATTGTATTTTTTATTTGAAAATTTTTTTTTATAAATATATCGTAGTTGAGGATTAAATATATAAAGATGCGAAGGTAGGGGGCTGAGGTGGAATCTGAACCACCCTTCCTATTGTTGCATGTAGCCATGCGCTACAGTCCTCTGGGAAGACGAGAAAATGTCCATACTCATTCTGTCCATGAGCCAACTCAGTGTCGAATCGAACAAATGGCGAAAATCAATCAAATTAATTTGATTCAATTATTTTAGAATTTTAATTTTTTTTAAAAAAAATTAATAAATTCTTAAATGAATTTATAAATTTTTAATTAATTAATAATTTTTTATAATATCTAAAATTTTTAATTAATTTTATTTTTGATGATATTTTATATGTTTAATTTTTATTTAAAAATTTAATTGGTTTACTTAGTTAAAAAAAATTTGAGTTCTTTAATTTTTATTAATTTGGTTTAGTTTGATTTTAATTAAATATTCAATTTTATTAGTAATCAGTTAAAACTCCTTAATTGTAGTAATCATAATGGTCAATCTTTACTGTAAGATTATTGTTAGAAAATTATTAAATTTAAAAATTCAAATATGTCTAATTGATAATTCGACTGAATGAACAATGAATTTGAGATAGATGTCTAGCGATCTGATATAGTATTAAGCAGAATGAAAAATTTTCATCGACTATTAGAATAAATTCGAGAAATATAAAGTGATCGGACACTTTAAACATTGAAATTTGCACAACAATTTCATTGAAGAATGGCTAAGGAAATAAAGATGAAGATGGATAAAAAGGTGACGATACAACTACAGCTAGCCTTATAATGAAAGTCATATATAGATAATAACTAAACAAACATAGGTCAAATGTTGTGAGAACTCTCGAAAGAAGATATAAAAAAATTAGAGTTTGAATCACATTATTCTAAAGGAACGCCTTTGAATTTAGGCAAACCAAGGATAAAGTGAACTCATATTCAAAAATAGTAAAAGAAAACAATATTAATAATTCTTTTTTATGTATAAAAAATAAGATAATATAATGTATTTGATAGCCATAGATTTCATAGATAGCCGTTATTATATATTTTCCCTCCATTATTATTATTATTATTATTATTTAAATCTTAAATAACAATGTTCCTCTAGATAAATTGTTTGAATACTTGGATATTTGTTCCTAAAAATAACTTTGTTTAAAAATTAGAATTTATTTTTTTCTTTTTAATCTAGATATCCAACTTTTTATCATCAATATATAAATTAGGAAGGGCATATGAGATATACTATCAATATTATAAGTTTTTCAAACTCTCCAATTATAATATGCTCTCGATGAGGTTTAAACTCTCATTATTTAAAGAGTCCGTCCTATTTTTTTGCCATCGCATCACAACACTGGGCCAAATTGGAATTTACTAGTTACTATGATTGTAGGTGTTAGACAATATATTTTAGGTTTGTTTTTAGCAATTTTAATATTTATTTAGAATATATTGGGCTGTAAAATCTAATTGGGTGGGCCGTGTCTGGATCCGCGAGGGTTCTTGGGCTCGGTCCTTTTTATTTTGCGCGTCCCTACGAAAGTCGGCGAGGAGGAAGAAATAGGGCTTTGTGGGGGGAGAGCATTCGATGGCGAGCGAAGAGGAGAGCACGGTGAAAGAGCCTCTCGATCTCATAAGGCTCAGCCTTGACGAACGCATCTACGTCAAGCTCCGCTCCGACCGAGAGCTCCGAGGAAAGCTTCACGTACGCGAGCAAAAATTTCAGGCTTTTCTTCCCCCACTGTTTTTTTTAAAAAAATATATATTTTTTTATCGAATTCTTCGGCTTGATTAGTTTTCCATTTGTTTTTGATGTCTGTTGTTCGATTCATTGGTTTGGAATGCATGCTTTACCGATTACATGACTGCTTTTGGTAGCTACTATCTAGGGTTTGTTTTAGAAAAGATGTTTTTTTGATAATCTTTTCACGAAAATCTTGGATAGATAAGCGTTCGTGTTTGGGAATCATATGATGGTTATCGTGTGGTAAATCATGGTGGCAATGTTTTTTTCCCGAGGTTTAAGAAGTTTGCTTGTGACTTTATGTAATCTCCTCGGTGTAGGCTATGTTACATAACATTCTACTTAGGAAGCAATTTTTTTTTAGATTGCTATGCTTTACATATGGTCAAATGATATCTGTCTTGTGCATCGGAGTCCTTAGTAATTTACTTTGGCTGATGTGGGTATGTAATTCTATGATCCTGAATATTTTATCGTCTCTGTATGTCTCTATGTTAAGCTCTAAGGGTCATATGTGGTAGGGTGGAAAGGAGTGGAATGAAAATGGCCTATTCCACTTATAATTTTATTCTAATCTTTGATGGACAAGTGGATCAAATGCACCATTCCAACGGCTGAGCCATTACATTCCTCCCATTCCATAGTTTAAGAGATTGAATGCCTCATTCTGCCACTACTAAATATAATATCACTTATCATTTCAATCTAAATAGAAATAAACAAAACGGGTGGGCGGAATGAATTAGGTGGACTTGATCGGCCTGGCAGGTCCGATGAACTTACGAGCTTGGGAGGCGAAAGGGCTGAGAGGGCAAGGCAGATCAGGCAAGTCAAATTGTTAGGGTGGGCAGGGTAGATCAGACACCAGACAAGTTGAATGTGCTGCATGGACTTGATGGGTTCGATGGTTGTAAGTCTGGGTGGATTTGATGGGCATGTTGAATCGGAAATCAAATAGAGCTTAAACTTGACTTTTTATTATGCTAAAACTGAAGTCTACCTATTCAACTAATATCTAGATACTATAAGTAACTGTTATGCAATAAAAAAAATGTATTGTATTGTTGTCAATTTGCCATTTGTTGCTATAGATAAGATATGGGAGCACAAGAGCAGTGTCTGGTTAGTTCCAATTAATTATAATTATCAATCTAGTTCACATCATGTCCTCTACTTTTCACTTTATTGATGGATATATTTCCTAGGTTATTCAGGACAAACTTTTAAGTTTGCTAGTGATGCTATATTAATTGGGTCTAATTTAGTTAATACTAATTCATGTGGGAATTGGAGAAAAACTCTTAAACCCCAGAGTTTGCAAGTAGAAGCTAATTCTACAACTCTGCAAGTGATCCAGTGAGTATATGAAGTGTATGTTTAGAATTTAGAAATGCAAGAAAGGAGTCATTCAGTGTGTTTCAATGTAGATTGATATATGTACAAGTTTATATGAATTAACATATCTCTGATTACTTACTATCCTAGGAGTAAATTCCATTAACCCTTGATGCATCCTACGATGATATATTTGTCATATCTTCTTACCCTATTGTACGTAGCATTCAACTTTCTTGCGTAATTCACATTGGTTTTAAGGTAGTTCTTTATCAAAGATGTGGTTATGTGCTTAGTATTATTTGTAGTTGGGTATCATAGTAGGGAGAGAAATATGTGATATCACAGACCTTGTTTTTTCCCTCTTGCAGCATTTTGATTGTATACTTGTACAAGGTTGTTTTATTTTTATCCTCACCTCTTAAACATTCATTCTGTTCCAGGCTTATGATCAGCATTTGAACATGATTCTTGGAGATGTCGAAGAGATCATAACTACTGTGGAAATTGACGATGAGACCTATGAAGAAATAGTTCGGGTAAGCTGATCCTGCTACTGTGGTATGATTATCCTATGATGCGATAGTGCCAACAAAACTAATTGCCAAGGTTATCTGATTTACAGATTCTAACTCATATTTATTATAATGAAATGACACATGCCTAGCATTGCACAAATGGTTTTTGGAAAAGTAAGAGTCTACTGACATCATGTTTTTCATAATATACTGTGGAAACTAAGACTAATATCCAAAAAGTATATGGTCTAAGATTTGTTGAAGATTATTGACTTTTATATGATGGCAAATGCCTCGGAACATCAAGGAAAGCAAAATAGAAATGTGACATTGCAGAATATCTAAAATGATTTTAGGTCCATCTTTGACTATCAAGGCCCCCCTTCTACCTTGGCCACAGGAGCTTGGTCATGTTAGTGCCACTCCCTCTGTCAAGGGATACTTTGGTGGACTTTTTGGGTTGAGAATTAGGATGATTAGGTAGACGATACTTCTCTATGCTCTGTGCTGCATACAAGTGGCATGCTATGCTGCTTAGTGAAGCTAAGAGTGAAGCGTTTGCAAGGGAATAATAAGGGGCAACTGATGAATTAGCTGAACCGTATATAGTAAAATTAATATCCTTGGATTTTCATCATCTTTTCATGAAATTCTAAGCTGGTGTACATGATCCAGTGTCTAGAAATATTTAAGTTATAATAAGTGAACTGATAACATGAACTAATTTTCTGTAATTTTTTTGCATGCTACACCATAACAGTGACTGCTGGATTGGGAAAAAATAAACTTAAATTCAGAAACGAATCACAACCAAAAAAGGGTTCTACTTTTAATTTGTGTCACTGGTATGCCTCTAGACTGTACGACAACAACAATAAATAGATAGTATTCCTCCCAAACTCATTGAGTGCAATGTCAATCATCAAAGAGTTTTTATTCTTCCCGCACAAACTTGTCAAGTCGGTCTTCTGCATTCACATAGTGTATGTTTTTCTTCTGTTTGACACCCACGCAAATAACCATACAATGTTGCCAAACTCAAACTATGCATTTTGAGCTTTGCGAAACTAAATTACTTTATCTCTTGTTTCTTTATTTGAAACTTAAGATATCATTCAAGAAAGTTGATTCCCTCAGAATTTTATGTGCATCCTCTATCTTTTTACAGACCACCAAGCGAACTGTTCCGTTTCTTTTCGTTCGGGGTGATGGAGTTATTTTAGTTTCTCCACCTTTGAGGACAGCGTGACAGCCCGACGAAGGATTCTTTGATGATGCACCAATCTGTTACTTCATTTAAGATTGTCTCATGTCCATTTGATGTATCAATAGACGGGAGGTTGAAGCTGTGATCCCTATTTGAACCCCTCTCCAATTCTACTAGAAAACATCTGAATTTGCTGGTGTAAGAATATCAACTCTCATGTTTTTAAGTACATCTTTGTTGCCAGATTATCGACAAGCTATCTCAGTGCAGTTGTCACCGAGTTCTTCACTTGAAATGTCGACCAAATCTTGATGGGTTGCATCCAGAAGCCAACTTGGTCAGAATTTGTTCACAGATGATTCTAAACGGTATCCAATAGGCCCTAGATCATTTTGGACCAAATCAAAATTACTTGCTGATTCCTTGCTGCCCAACCGGCATGTCGGTCCAACTTGATCTTCAAAAGGATATCAGTAAGATGTTCCTTGGCAGGAAGAGTCGTCATAGAAGTGATTTGTGGCATAAAGCTCTCAGTTTAGCGATGATCAGCAAACACAGCTCGATGATGATGAACATTTTTTATACCAAAACCAACCACAGAGTAAGAACTCAATGCACATCACTGAATATTGTAAAAGAAAACCACAATTCCCAGATCATATGACATGACCCTGTTTCTTCAAAATCACCATGTTACTTAGAGGAAACTACTCTCACACAAGATCACATCACCTCTCGAAGTTGGTCTTTGTACATCAAGGACAATCATAATTACGTACTTTGCACAGAAGGAAGCCCAAGTTAACACATTGTGTTCAGAACCACTGAATTGTAGTGCTCGCCGAGGCCGTAAGCGTGTCGATGATACGATAACATTATGCTTGTGTTGCCGACTCCACTTCCCTTCTCAGACTTGTATTCTTTCCCCATCTCCACATCTGGGAAAGAACCGGAATATATGATGATATGTTTCTTGAGACAATGTGTAAGGGCACCAAGCTCCAGTTGTCCTCCCCAAGCTGCTGTTGACTCAACTTCTTCACAGTACTTCTCGAATCTTTCCGAGAGTGAGCTATCTGAATCTACCTCAATTTTACTCTCCGATAGGAAAAATGGTAGAAAATCAAACGCATGGTTTCTCATGTAATTGGCAGCCATTTTGCGAAGCTCCTGGAAACTGTAAGGTGATGTACTGCCCAAGTTGAGTGAGAGCTGGTTTTCAACTGCTCGATAGAGACAATGGCCATCCGGCTTTATCTCGTTGATTGTCAGACCGAGTGGCTCCAACTTCCTCTCCAGTTTCTCGTTTTCAATCATCCGATCGCTAATCATGTTGCTCTGCTCTTCCTGTATCCTCTGCTCTCTTGCAGCTTCTTCTTGTGCTCTTCTTTCTCTTCTCCTTGCTCCTTTGCTGGGTTTGGCCAAGTCGCCATGGGCGACAACATTAACACCAGCAATAGCCTTGACCAAAATATCTAGATTGTCTTTGTCAGCACTGTCACTTGTCTTGTGGCCCAACGCTGCAAGTTCTCGATCATGTTTAGCTTTTAATTGAGTTTGAAGTCGAGATATCTCTTCTTCCAGTTGCTTCTTTTTTGCTTTCTGCTCAGCTTTGCTTCCTTTAGCAGCAGCCTTCTTAAGATTCATTTCCTTGTTATGGAGCTTGGCAATCTCTTGCCTGTAAATACAGAGATAAAACATCGATATGAACAAAGAAATGGAAAATGTGAAATCAAACATTGGATTACTAACTTTCCCATATGAGTTTTTGGTGGCAAGATATGCGTCGCCATAGAAACTGATACATTTTACAAATGTAAAAAAAGACAGCCCTTTGAAGAAGAAAACAAGTTATCAAAACAATAAAACTCAAGAAACAATCATGGATTCAAATTTGCACTCAGAGCAACTCCATGAATGGTACGAGTATCATCAAATTCAATAAACACAATCTAACACCATGGAAACTGCAAATGCTTATTGCAAAATGTAAACACCTAGAATGGATCATGAGTTTATAAAGTTCCAATGTGCTTTATCATATTTATCTAGATTTCTAGATCTGGAAGTCGTCCACTTTGTAATCCACTCAGAAGAACTTGTTTGGAGATCCTAATTCCTAAATCCTATCCAGGTTCAACAAATAACTACAAGTTACATGTTTATGTATCTTTTCCCATGTAAAATTATTCTTAACCAACCTCTAGTTACAGGAGAAGCTAAATTTGTTTCTTTTTCCAGTCACATCCTATCTAAACTGATAGAATTCAATCAGCTCAATGAAAGGATAGGTTTCACATAGCTGACCCCAAATAGTTGGAATACACACGGCTTGATTATGTCAACCGGGCTTCAGTTCGCACCTATTTATTGACTTCAATCCATCCAATTTCTTCCAACGTTTACCGTTCCAAATATATAGATGTATATGAAGTTGCACGCCCATTGTATGCATCCTTACCCAGATAATATAGCATCTGTTATGATTGTAACTATATAACAATATGTTTATTAGCAGAAGTTGAGTTTTGCACCTATTTATTGACTTCAATCCATCCAATTTCTTCCAACTTTTACCGTTCCAAATATATAGATGTATGTGCAGTTGAACGTCCATTGTATGCATCCTTACCCAGATAATATAGCATCTGTTACGATTGCAACTATATAACAATATGTTTATTAGCAGAAGTTGAGTTTCACTAATATCCCAAAAAAGAGACTAAGTGACCATTAATGCCTCCTAAATATAAAATACAACAAATTGGCGAATGCAGATTTTTCCCTCAGAAATTGGTTTTAAAAATTGGACAGGGATGGTTAGCAACTATTTCTAAGTGACAATTCCATGGTATCATCAAGGGGAAAATTCCACTGTACAATACAAGGTTCATGAGGCATCACCAGGTAGTTAAAAATTCAATTTTTATTCACTAAATATTTTTTTAACATTCTAATACTCTAAAACCAGCTTCTTAGTATGTAGGAAATGCCAAGACAGAGAATGCAATAGACTGAGATCAATCTCAAATTCATACAAGATTAAGAAAGTAGAGATCAATCCTAGACCTTTTGGATTGGCAGAGAACTTACTTTGGATCTGATTGAATGAATAACACTGCAATAACTCATGTTAGCATAAGGATTATACTCCTTAATAATCCTACCATCAATAGCCAGACTCAACCAAGTGAGAATCAGTATAAGGAAGATCGTCTTTCTTCGACATTCTATATCTGATCTCACGATGCAAGAAATCCGAAGGCAACAAAAAGAAAAGAAAATTAAAGATACAGCGACTAGAAGAGCGAATTTTGAAGATAAAAGCGTGAGCTTTAAGTGTCACTACCGATGCCTCGAGAGCATCTCCTCGCGGGTCTCCTGTGGTTCTTCCTTGGAAGCACTTCCCTCCGCCTCTTCAGCCGTCTCCATCATCGAGGCAGAGATCTTGGAAGAGGAAGAGAGTCTGATCGGCACGATTCCTCAGAGCGCGGTGCAGGAGAGAGGAAGGCAAGAAGGGTCGAGGTGACGGCGCGACTACAATACTTCGACTTCGACGGCTGCGATGCGAGCGGCCCGGACTAGGGTTTGCCATTCTGCATGTATAAAAAATATTAAATTTGTTTATCGAATAAAAGGTTCACACAACGCCTTGAATTAGAATTAGAATTAAAATTATTAAAAAAATAGTTGTTAAATTAATTATTCTAGTGAAAATGTTCATGAAACGGTAAGAGTTAGTTTGTTAAATTTTAATATATATATATATATATGGGATGAATAATATTGTAAGCAGAATTGTTCAATTTTTTTTTAAAAAATTAATATTATTTCTCTTGAATAAAATCATGATAAATAAACATAATATGTCGAATTTTTTTTATCATGCAATTGTGATATTGAATTTATTTTTGTGCTGAAAATCTAAGTGATACATCCTTATTATATAACATGAAATTAAACTAAATTAAATGGGTTTTCACAAGAATAGCTAGTCTATCTCCTATGAATTTTTATACAATAACATTCATACATTTAATTACAAAATAAATCAAATAATGCTTCCATACCTACTTTCACTTTCCAGCGAAAATATATTTTCTCTTGGAAAAAATTCAAAAGAACAACGTCCTTTATTTTTGTTATTATCATGGATAGGATATTTTAATTTTTAAAAATATTAAAATAATATTTTATTTTTTATCTTAAAAATATCTTTATTCCAACAATCTAGTAGCAACTTTAACCAAAACTACTCCAATATACAATAAAATTATTCCTAATTAATCAAAATTATTACATATAAAATATTATTATATCAAAATATCTTTTTTCAATTTTAGTCAAAATTACTCCAAATATCCTTTTGACTAAAATGATAATAAAAAACACTTTAAATTTTTGCCCTTTTCACTTTGTGCCACTCTCAAAAGAATACATATTCATAGGATTTTTTTTTGAAACAAAATAAATAAACTTAACTAAAATAACAATCTCTGCTTTGCAACTGAAGAACAGATGGCTCTAATTCAGTTTAACTTCAAGCAGTTGAGAGCATTCACTTGGAACCTGGAGAAGCCAGCAGCTTAACTTAGCCAAGACAGTGTGATACCACATGAGTGACTTTGGGTAAAATGTGAACCTGAATTAACTTGCCGACCGAGTGAACTTTGCGATAAAAAGCCCACTAGTTTGGGATGTCTTAGGGTCGAAGCGCAAAGTTCCCGGAATTCCGCCGCTTCTACAGGGCCAGTCGGCGGCGGGTTCCACATGTTGCAGCTCTGCAAAGATCAGAAGTGATGTAAATGAAGTAAAATGAGAAAACTCAAGGCCTAACATAAGAATTGAAACCTAAAAGGAAATTCTAAAAGAAGCATTAAAAAGAACCACACTAGAAAAAGCTCCTTGGGTAGAAGTTGTAGGTAAATCTTTGTAAGGAGGCAAGGAGTGATCGCCAAAGCAATGAGCTCGAAGAAAGTGCCACTCCTGATAGACTTCTAAGGCTCAGGGGTAACGAACAAACCGAAACATGCATGGCATCTCTCTTGAAGGAATTGGCTCAGCACTTGAGTTCCTAAGTACATCTTATACTACAATCTTTTATGTATCCTAATCATACTATAAACAAGACTATTTGCAGGTACTGTGCGCACACACCGTAAGTGAAGTACAAAGCAAATACCATGAATCATGATGAAACCCTTGAAGTATTGGCTTCCAAGAAGGTAGATACAGTGGCTTTTCTCATACTCAAGGACAAGATTATAACAATTACAAAGGGAAAAACAATTTTAAATGTTGGCTAGTAACTAGTTAGAACTTAGCTAGACAAACATATATAAATCTACTACATTTGATAATTGTGCCAGTCATACTTTGTATATTTGAAAATAAAAAAAGATGACTCTTCTGCAAAAGGTGGATCCGCCACCTTAGCGGCCCCACACGGTCGGCCCCACGACCATCTGTGAGGAGGTAAATCGAGAAAGTGCAGTTGGTTACGACGCAGGAGGGTATTGTCTGGCTTCGTCAGGATTCGAACCCTTGCCCTCTTCTGCAAGTCTGCTGCGTCGTAACCAACTCACCTATGCCCCGGGGGCAAAAAAAAAAAAAGATTGCTCAAAATAGGCCAAAGGATGTGGTGAAAATGATCATTAATTCTCACAACAATCATGAGATGTTCACCTAAATTGGAAGACTGAGTATTAACAGTATTAACAGTGTAGAAAAAACTGGGTAGAGCCAGATAGAGGCAGTATTACCATGGCTCTACCACCTAGTCAATTCTGTAAACTTTCTCATTTTAGAAATGCTAATTATACAGTACCACTCAGTCTCTATGCTGAATCTATTTTATGCCTCATTTGATTATATGATGCTTCACTCTCACAATTCTTTGTAATTTCTAATGCATAAAGAGAATTTTAACTTTGGAACATTAGGATATCTGCACCTAAATTTGCTAATTTCTCCAATCATGAAAAATAGAGAAGATAAGTTGAGAAAATATAAACATGTTCAAAGATGACAAATATACAATTACACAACAAAAAGATAAAGGTTTTAACCATAACTACTATAAATGACTATATCATAAATCTTTGTATATTATATAATAGATTGTCTATTAGTGACAAAACTTTTTGTCATTAATACACAATTTTATTTTTTTAGTGTTAGATAAGTTGAACGATCATGGGTGAAGTGGTGATTAGTATAGGAAGATCTAAAAAAACATCAGAGGAAGTAATTGAACTAATTTAAAAGATCTCAATATTTTTCATATAGCTGACTTCGAACTTAAAACTAACAAGGATTGATGATGAGATAATGGCGAGTACTATTTCCAAGGAATAAAAGGCCGTGTACTACTAAATCTTCATCTTGATCTAAATATTACAAGTAATTGAATATAAAACTAAATGCAGATTGCAATAAACTATGAAATACTGAGATATGAAAACATAATAAATATGTCAACTAAGTACCAGCTGAAGAATTTCTCAATAGGAATTGCTTCACCACGTCCTCATTTTGGGCAACTGTTAAACTGGAAGCATGACAGGTAATCCAATATCCATGAGATTAATAGAATCCACACATTGTATTATATGAAAACAATTGAGTAAATACATAAACTTTGTTTAAGCATAGCCAAGAAAATATACTTTTTGAGTGTAGGCAATAACCAACTGTTTTTTCTCTAGTTTGATGGAAGCAGAAAAATTATCTCAGAAAAGGACAGAAAAAGTTTACTGAAAATGAAATAGGTTACAGATGAATAAATGAGTTGTCTCAACTATTTGGGTTCCACTCGATAGATCTTATTTGCCATTTTGATCATTAGGAATACATAGGCCATTTCAGTGTCTCATTTAAATCTTTTTTAATCATGTAAGGCAGATTCTTTGATCTTCCTAAGTCCCACATATTTTTTATAATTAACTGATTCAACTAGGTTCGTTAATTAATTATATTGTTCATCTTTCATGATGTCAATATTTTGTTAATCTATTTTATTTTATCATCTGCAAAGGTAAAACAAACTGCTCGGATATAATACTATCTTATATCATTTTAACCCATACATTTACATTCAACATTTGCTATGCTATGCTATATTAACTTTTTTAGCAAGTATTGCTTTTATTATTGCATTTTTAAGATGCCGAACAGTCATATTTAAACACCAGCCAAAGATATTGCATAAGTTGCATGAGTTATCATGCATCATCTTATTTTTGTTTTAGATCAAAACTAATGCTGTGTTTGTTTACTTATGTGTTGACCATACAGTTAAATAAAGTTTCTGGAGGATGCATAGCTTGCAGTTTAAACATTAGATATGAGTAAATCAATTATAGTGATGATTGTGAATTCATCAAGGCGCATTTTGAAAATAAGATGAGCTACACAAATGCCTTAAAAATAGGATTTTCTGATCAAGGATGATTCATAAGCCTACTGCAAAAGAGAGATGGAACATTATTACAAAATGACTAGACCATCCCACGTACACCATGCTAGATCACTCAAAATCTAAGTGACATGGAATCCAAAAAGGTGAAGTCTCATAATGCCTGCCGTGGACCAGGGATCCATTTTTATGTTATGTCCAGCATGACTTGCACACACCTATTATTTGTGGTTCTGATACTAACAAATTAAGACTTATTAACTTTAAAAAGATCCACATCCATGACATATATTGCAAAATTATTTAAGAAAAGAAAGCTGGCTAAATAAATTCCTCTTGAGCAAGAAACATACAGTTGGCAATTTCATGGTTGAGGCTAGAGAAAATAATACTAAACTACACACATATTTCTCATCACACCACGGCGAACAAGAATTAGCATCCAACAACACACCTGCAAGTGCTATAGACTAATGTTCCACCAACTCTTAGTAATCTGAAACCATTTGTCAGTAATTGCAGCTGCATGGGAAGGAAACAACTAGATATTGTTTCCATTGGGATAAAAAATACATGGAAAGCTCAATTGAATAATAGATTTCAGGTAAACAAAACACTGGCATACTATATTTATAATTGCATTTACCAAGTCACAGTGTTTACTAATAAGCAGTGAGATGCAATATCATAGTCAACTAGGAAACAGCATCTGTTAGTAAAGCAAAAGCAATGTCCACTGATACCTTCTTTTGAAAGTTGAACAGAGGGAGAAATTAGGAGAGAGGATGATATAATATAAAAGAAAGCAGAATCATGCTAAATTTGGATTATCACTGTATTTCAATTTAGCATGAAAAATGAAATTTCTTGAGACTCTATTTAGCAAAACAAGGAGGCTCCTTTGAATGATCATGGAATGGATCTTGTCTTCAGTCTCCAACAAGTGTCAGTGTCAACCATGCTCAAAATGACTCCTAATTTTAATTAAGGTAGATCCAGCCTAAGGATTGTTTTATGTAAACTTTGCTGTGAAGCAGTTTGGAAGTATCCAAGGGTTGCTAATATTGGATTGCTCATGCAGTATTCAACAGATGAAAAATGTTGACATAGAGTATAAAGAATTTATGATAGTCATAGACATCATGTGTTGCAAACAAATCAGAGAGTTACCTTTTTACATGATGGAGTTATGATGAGATTCAAAGGAACTCTATTCCAACACGTTAAAGTCTGATGGCATCACTTAGAAAAAAGCCCAAGCTATAGTATACTCAATGGTACCCAGCACATTCCAAGGGCGAAGTACACACTAAACTGGGCATCCTTAACAGGTGGACCAACTGAAGTTAACAAGGTGCTTATGCTGTATAACTGTTGATATAGTCAGAATTCAATTATGGGTTCTCTTTTCATTACCATGTTAAGTTTGTTTGGTTGAATCCTTGTCCCAAGGTCTAAGCTAGAAAAGGGACTAATATTTACTTTCACAAGCAAACATCACATGTATCTTATAAATAAAAACTTGATGAAATATACAAGATATACCAAGCTGTTAATCAGTGGTTCAATAGTTACCTGAAGGTGGTGCAGAGAGTCTATTCTTTTCACATCAAGTACACGACGTTCTAATGTTTCCCATCCCCAATTCTCAAACTTTTGAATGTGTTTTAAGGATCCATCATGTGTGCACTCTGCATCCACAAGAACCTAAACAAAGATTCAAACAAAAATCTACAAGTAAAGATTAATCATCAAAATAAACTTGCACACTTTGTATGCGAAGAACAGTGGCAAGATTTAATAAACATCAGCAATTCAGTAAGGTAATTTTAAAATGTTTGATTTGTGAAAAATTCCTATTTCCAGTATTTGTGTTGGCAAAAAAATAATTGGAAATTGAATGGAAAAGTAAATCAAATATTTATCATAGTTTTGATACCATTGAATAATATATATATATATTTTACAAAAGAAGCTTGATCTTCATCAAAACCAAGAAAATGATTACTAAAAAGTCTTGGGGGAAACAAACTCAAAATGAACACAGAAAACAGTGGACTGTTTTTGTAAAATAATGTATATTGATATGACAAAAGTAGTATGTAAAACCACTAGTTCTATTTGCACTTGTTAGGGAGTTGCCTTTAAATATACAAGAGGTAAGAGATTATTTGTAATATCCCTTATTTACCAATAATATATGAAGGTAGAGAGAGCTACAAAGGTTATTGAGAAGAAGGCATCCTAATTTTTTCCTTCAACATGGTATCAAAGCCGCCTCCTCTTTCTCCCTTGCGTAATCCCATCCATCAGTGCCTCCTCTTCGTCGTTCTCTACACAAGTATTGTACATCATTTGATCCGTGCAACCTATCCGGCGAGTGTCTCCTCTTCCTCCATGTGACCTACCATCACTCCTTGTTCAGTCTTCACACACTATCCCTCATCATGCAATCATCCCCCTTTCTCCATACATCATCTCCCACACTTCGTCATCCATCATTCGTGAGTTCTTCAGTGTTCGATGTGTGCCCTTTATTTTGTGGTCAATTATTAATTTTCGAGGGGCGTGAAAACATTTTTTTTAGTCAATAATTCCCCTTCTAGAAAGAATGGGATAGGTTACCTATCATGTAGCATGATTGACAACAAACAATATATTTACTTAATATATAAATTCTACAATAGTTTCGTGCCAAACCAGTATATGATTCCTGCCTATTAAGAAAATTAAATAGAAAGCTCTCCATGGCAACTAGACAAAACAATAAGCCATGGATGCTGCAATGCTTGTTATGCTATTTGGCCAATTCACAACTTTTCCAGTAATGCCTTCAGAAAACAACTGATAGCAAATTGAATGGTTAGCATTCAAGTCAGGATAGCAAACTCTGCATATCACGAGGACTTGCTAAATTGCAATATATTTCTTTTTGAATTTACAAATGATCAAGTTCGATTAATGCTAATTATACAGTGAAAAGGTCCGGCAAGTAGTATAATTAACTGAAAACAAGAGCACTGACATGCACCAAGTAACATGAAGATGATAAAAAAAATACAGGCAACAGGATTATACCTTGTCATAGCCAGAAGTTGACGGCATATCTACTGTGTGAAATAACTCAGTTCTACGTAATCCAATCACACCAGAATGTCTACCATAGAAAATCAGTTCCGGTGTTGATTGAATTTGATTTGAAGTGGCAAAATTTCCAGCCTTAATAGTTTTCTTTCTCTCTCTCCATGATCTCTTGCCAGTCCACTCAGCAAAGATATCAGGGTTGTTCTTGCTAGACATCCCTATGGAGTTACCATCATGTCCAACTGTCCAAGTTTATGAATCTCAGTGAACAAGCTAATCTAAAGAAAAATAAATAAGTTAAGGGTATTACTACATTGTCTTGTTTCAGGATAAGACTTCAATGGTAAAAGAGAAAATGATGTTCCATCAGCAACAAAGAGCCGGCAACGATGTCCTAAGGAATATTTCTGCAACATTGTACGACAAGCAGCCAGACGTTGTCTAGCAATGTCAACACCAGTAAGCGAACCAGAATTACCAAGAAGTTCTGCCAGCATGCAGAGCTTTGCACCTAATATCAATCAAAACATTGAGCAAAAGATGCCACACTTAATTTTGGAAAAACACACCTGAAGCACTGCAAAAAGCACAGTTACCAGATAATGCAGACCCATCAATGGTTGTCAACATTGTCTAACTAAGTTGGTTCAAGTAAAATTCAAATCGTTTTATTTTCCAATAAAAAGTGTCTACTATGTCGACATAAACATCTGGGGTGTCTTAATTTTTCTTCCAAATATAACTAGTGGAATCTGAGTTCTGAAAATTGTTGGAGGAAAACCTGTTAGAATGCAAAAACTGAGAACCAAGTGACATGACGGTGATGGGATTCAAAGGTCAGATGTCAGATGAGGGCTTTCAAGGGGATTATTCCTGGATCATAATGCCTACTGAAGTTAGCTAGCAGCACTTGCAACAGAATATGCCACATGAGTAGAAGGATGCACTAAAAATGGGCCTAGGCAGGGTCCAAAGTCAGATGCTGATTCAAGAAACTTGAAGAGCCAACTGAAAACAGCTGGAGTTAATTCTCTGGAGAAAAATTAACGTACCTGACATTCCTAAATTTGCTGTATTTATAGAAAGTAATAATAGTGCATTGTATAGTCAAATGTGGAATAAGACATGCCATGGATCGAGGTTTAAGATATCCTTCCGGTGTCAGGTCTTAGTGGCTAGCCGAAATACCAAAGAAGGAAGAGACGGTAGGAGAAGAGAGAAAATGATAGAGAAGACAAAGAAGATAACCAAGGCATACCTAGTCAAGTAGTTCTATCCTTTGCAATCAGTGATCCATATGTGAACCAGGTGGAACTTCCTCACTCAATGACCACACGTTAATATAAGGTCATGCATAAACTTTCTGTTGAATCCCCATGTTTTGATGAGGTTTCCTTGTTGGCAAACTGATGGAATCATTTTCACCTGAAAATGAGGTTGACCAAGCCCCTGACAAGTAGACAACCTATGTTAATCACCAAACCTCCTATCCATCATGGGACATGAATTGAAGTGGTGCTCAAACCTAGTTCCAATGACCAAGCTTATTGAAAACACGAGACTTGAATTTCAAGTAAGAAAGACAAAATTCAAAGATTGAAGAGACTCAAAACTTTAGGAGGTTTGTGAATTTAAGCAAAGTTTCATATCAGTCAAAATCATAAAATTAACACGATGAACGGATTGGATCTGTCTCAGGCCATACTTGAGTCCAACCAACTTATCAGACCCAAAAAGAAAATTCACAGGAAATAGTTGATTTTTGGTTTGTTTGATTTATCAGATTCTCCCACACAATTAGCTTCCTCTACGGTTAGACACACACTGTACCAGCACAGCAGGCTTCTTCAGGCTAAGTGCCACATAAAACTAGCTAACTGATAGAATCTAATAACTTGCAATGTGCATAGATGGATGCAGCAGAATGTTCAAAATTATAACCTTTATGCTAAGAATTGTTTTACCGTATAGCAAATGCAAGAAGTTCAATGGGAGACTGATTAAAAGAGGTATATCAGATGTAGGTACCTGGCGCTGCACACAGATCAAGAACATGATCTCCTGGTGAGATATTCAAAGCTGAAACAGCAGCTCCAGAGGCTGCATCCATCCCATAGATCTGAATGGCAGTTACTACTCTAGATAAGCAAAGGCATTTTGATTCTGACTAAACTATCGCATAACTAAGAAATTTTTAATGCCTTCTACATAGTAATAAAGATATTCCTTTTAGCTAGATTATATTTAACTGAATGCATTAACTGGGACATATAATGAAGCCAATTTTTTTTTTATTAACCCTAAGGCAGTCAGGCACCAGCACCCCTCAAATTTATGTTCCCCAATCTCATTTAAATATTCTAAATTTAAGTACTCTGCTGGTTATACTCTCTTCCTGCATAAAGATCCTGTGCTCGTTAAAATTTGGACATATGCAGCATCTTTTGTTTCAAGACAAATACAATAACACTGTTGACCTTTAAGCCGTTTCTATGCATCTGAAACACCAATTCCAGTTACCTTGTACAGGTTTAACTTATTGGAAGGAGATTCTGAAATCATGGGAACTCCAAAACCAGAACTTAGAACAAAAAAAAGAAGTTGAACTTAAAAAGCCACCTCAGTCCAAAATATTGTTAGACAGACTAAATTTGTGTATGATACTCGTTATAGAAACTGGGACATCAAACCTAAGATACTTTACGGACAGCGAACTCATGCTAATCTTATCTATTCAAATCCTGCCAGAGGCCAATAAATATTTAGATGGTCTAGGAATAACTATAGAAACAATGTAGGATCGTAGGAGAAGTTTACTTTGAACAACACTGTAGTAATAATTTTGATGACAAAGGAACTGTTGTTCAATCAACATCTGTACTTCTCTTTGGAAAAGTTGTGTGACTTACAAAATCAGATAAAGGAATCATACAAGCCATCCAAGATGGAACTGAATAAAGGATGGGCACTCAGACACAACCTAAAAAAGAAGCAAAGTTTTTTTAGGATAAACATAATTTGTATTCACCATACCTTTCCTTCTTGGTATGCCTCGGAGCCAGCAATTTGAATCTGAGGTGGGATGGCAAAGAAACCTGGAAGCCATGTGATTTTCTCAAGCTTACAATTGAGTTCATCTTCTATCTCCAAAAGCTGGGACTCAAATCCTGGTTTTACCCTTTGAATATAGCAAGTAGTGAGCCAATGAGAAAATTTAAACAATTCATAACCGAATGTATACGACCTAGAAAAAATCTTGGCATAGGAACACAAAAAAAGTCTGTAACCAAAAAACAACTTGCAAGCACGAGAAAAATCTACTTCCTTCTACCTTATGTAGCGCGGAACAGTCTCCGCCATGGTATAAATGGACGGGTCCAGCCCATTTGCCTCTAGAAAATGAAGAAATGCATCCGGCAAAGGTAAAGTGCCAGCTTTCTGCTCGTCACAAAGGGACGGAAGCATCTCTTTTGAACCCACTGAGCTTTCTGCTTCAAGTTCACCCTACCAAATTCTGATAACAGATCTCACTAAAGCACCTAAAACCCTGAGAACGTAGTTTTTTTAGAACATTCGGATGAATCGACTCTATAATTCATGCATGAAATCGACTGAAAAATCGTCAACGATCGCATTAGTCATCCAAAAAATAGATACGAGTCGAATCAAAGAAGTAGCACTTTCTTAAAACGAGGAATCCCACAGCTTCTCTAAAAACCCTAGTCACACTCGCATGACAGAAAGATCGAAGCGTATTACTGAAACGATCGAAGGAGGAGACCACGATGTTGCCGAGCGACGGCGAAGGGAGAAAACAAAGAGGCCCGAACTAATTGCTTGACATGACTTCTTTTAATAATAAATTTACTTCTGACCTAAAAATAATATTTTTTGAATTATTTTTTCTCTCCATGAAAAGTATATTTTTATTTATTATGTTACATATTTCATTTACTGTTCAAACTCACAAAATATACCCCAAAAGGGGAAAACATAGAATAAAGATTCATTGAGGCTTGTCAGGAAGGACAACACCGAGTCTTATAGTTGAGCGTTCAGGAATTACCGACTCGATCAAGTTTTCCAAACTCAAACAGCACAAAGATAAGAAATAAGGAGACACACCATCTCAATTCACATAGTTTGGAAGGAAACCAAGATGTACACTCTTGTACACTCTGATGACTAATGATTCCTGAGATTTGATCTGCCTGAATTGGTTATAATTCAAAGATGTTGATAGATTTGGACTCAACAAAGATTAAATATTGCAATAATTGATAAATAATACCTATCACATTAATACATATCTAATAGACAATATCAAATTAATAATGAACTATGAAATGAAATATCTGTAAAATCAAATTACTAATAATATAATAATTAGCAAATACTACATATTATCATATAATGTTAACCATATTTTATTTAAATAATTAATAAAAAACATAAAGTTAATATACATATGTTTTTTTGGTATTTATCACAATTTTTGAATAATTTATGCATGGTAATAGAGATCCTTTTGGCTGATTTCAACTGAGGAAACAAACACCCCATTATAAAATGTAGAACTCCAATTTCATGTCCTTACAAGTTTCATGTTAATACTAGTAGGGCGAATTGTTGAGTTCGAGTATCACAACTCATTCTTAGAACTTAGATGGTGGAAGGATCACTTTAGAATGCATTTTCAAGAGTATACTAAGTCGTGGAGTAACATGTTTGCTGCCTAAAGGAAACAAAACAGAAAATATCAAATACAAAGATTGATTCTGAAACTTTTCAAACGATATTTACTAGAAATAGACAACCATGACTACAATGAAATGGCATAAGATTTTCTTTGCTAGCCACAAACCTCAGTTGAATGCCTGAGATGTCGAGCCTTGCCTGAATGATTTCTCTGAAGTGAGCTCATGATTCTATCTTTCAACGTGATTACTAATATGATATCTCAAAACTGTAGAGATCAAGTTGATGAGGCACCATGAGTTATTTTGCACCATGAAGGATGGCTAACGATAATGAAATAAACACTTATCATCAAATGTTTGGTCAGTAAGTGTAAATATAAACAATTCAGACAAAAATATTATTGCGGTTATGGCAGCACATTAAGATTTAATCTATCATTCAGTGAGTAAGGGAAATGAAAACAAGCAGTTTCACTTCATTATGAAACAATCTGATGAAAATCAACAAGACAGGTGGGTGAGACTAGCTGAGGTAGTAGTTGACAGGCATGGTGTGAATGAAGCAGTATTCATCTACCAAACTCTTAAGTGAGAGCAGGTCATTTATGATAAAATGAAAGCATGGCATGAGGATCCCAGTATCATCCCACGTCTAATAAAACTTGGAGGTTAGTTCACCAAAGAATTTGAAATCCTTCACAGCTATGTCAATGCTTGTCATTTCTAGTCATACAATTTTCCAAGAGACATTTATCAGACAATAATACCTACGATGTTAGAAATATAGAGTACACCTAATAGAATCATTTGGTGCTGTCAAACTGGAATAAACATTCTGAGGATCAATACATTAGCTGTTCCTCTACCACAACTTATACAACCATCTTAAGAAACTCAATGCATATGTACAACTACTTTATACTTCCTAGTAGACTATTCAAACATTTACCTTTTATATCTCTTTAGGCTGCTTTTACTTAATTTGATTGCATTGTTTCAGAATCCTTGAATGATGTTTAGACCTAGGTCATGATTCCTAGTTTAAAGTTTAATCAAGAACACCCATATTTGATCGTGAATGGAACTATATCCTAATAACGCAATTCAGGCGCCCACTTCCTCAAATTAGAAAGCTCATCTACTGCTCTAAGTGCACTATAACTCTGTAACTAAAGGAGCTTCCCTTTACCATTTTAATTGAGTATTTTTATATACAACTACATGATAATATTTGGCAGTTCAGTAGTTATCCAGATTTTATTCCATCAATAACATCTTCAATAATGAAATCCTTACTGAATATAGATACAATATCTAACACTTTTAACTTCAGGTCCATCTATTTAATTGTTACTTCCAACTTTGAATTGCTTTGAAATTTATATACTTATCTAACTGTGTTATAAGTCTATAATTAAAATGGAGCTTCCTTTTACCATTGTCTACGACCACATGTTTATGCAACTCAATAGTTATCCAGAGTTTACTCCATAAATAGCGTCTTCATTAATGAAACCGTTACGGAATGATAGATTCAACATCTATCATGTTTACATTGTGAAACTTCAGGCTCATTTATTTCATTATTACTTGCAATGTCTATCTTTGAATTGCTATTGAATATATTTTTCTTTACAAAAGCCAACACACGAACTCTGTCGATCCCCATTCATCACAAGCCGCATCGAATTAAACAATCAGATATGATTCCTCGAGAAAGAAACACACAATGTGACTTCTAATACGAACAATCAAGAAGAAAATATTTATCTCCTAATCTTATGTCAACTTCAGCTAGCCAGACACCCCAAATCCCCACTCGTTGATGCTCAAACTGATGAAAATAATAACATCAACTGAACCAAATGACCAGTAACAATCAAGACTCAAGTGTGATTCTTAAAAATGCGCAAACTGGAGCTTAGAGGAGGGATTCGATCGAGGCGGATCTGTCGCATCGGAAGAAATATTGCCGATCCAAAGACGAATTAGTTAACAATATGACTAACCTCGAGATCTCTACAATGCACTGGCGACGACGGTGGAGGAGGAGGAAGAGCAGATCAGCGACGCGAGCGAGCGGGGTGAAGACGAGGACGACGTTAGCTTGTTTCCATTCCAGTCCGTGCAGTAACGGAAGTGGAGCACCAGATCGATGGAAGACGAAAAGAGGTTTTTATCGGACGGCTCCTAACACTCTGTTTGGATGGGGTGAGGGAAGGTTCATTAACGGAAGGGGAAGGAAGGGAAAAGAAGGGGAAAGGAGGTATTTATATTTTTTTTGTTTGGGAGGAAGGGAAGGTTCATTAACGTAACATGTACTACCTTATTTGAGAGGAAGGGAAAAGAAATGAAGGTTAAATATATAAAATTACAAAAATATCCTTACTTGTTAAAATAATTGTTCGTTAGATATTTTATTTTATCTGATGTCTTATAACTATTCGTTCAATGAGTTCGTCAATCAAAATTATAAACTAAATATATAAAATTATAAAAATATCTTTATTTTTTAAAATAAATTTATATGTGAAAAAATATATATAGCCCATAAGATTAACAAAAATTAATATTTACAACTTAAATAAATAAAAAATTTATAAAATAATAAGTAGATATATAAAAAATATACGAAATACAGAATTTGTACATTTTAGTACGATAAAAGATAAATCAACATTTTTATAAAAATTTATTGATGTAAAAATTTACGACGAAGGTTAACATCGAGGAGTGCGAGTGATGAGATCCTGTGACGACTAGGTTATGTGACGAGGAACAACGGTGCAAAAATCTAATAGATAAGTTATTTTAATAATTAATATTTTAATATAAGGATAAAATTGAAATAAATATGTTTTAACATTTCCTTCCCTTTCCTTACATCCCAAATCGGAGTGTAAGGAATTGTGTCTATTTATGTCATGCAAGGGGAAAGCTTACCCTTCCTTCCCCTTCTCTCCCCTTCCCTTACTTCTTTACAAACAAGGTTACAAATTCCCTTCCCCTTATTTACCCTTCCTTCCCCTTCCCTCACCTCCTCCCAAATAAGCCCTAATGCCCAGTTTATTTGGAGGTGCGGAAAGGGAAATTGAGAAAAATTTTCCTTTGCATGTATGCATCCACTTTTGCATGTTATCCACCGTTTACTTTTCTAAAATTTGATGAGAGAAGGGAAAGATAATCCATCAACAGATCAATTTTTTATCAAAATCCATCTCCTCAAAATCGGACGGAAAGCGAAGAGCGAAGGATGGAAAATAAAATTACACAAATATCCTTCCTTTCCGCCGAGTCTTCTTCTCTGATCCAACGCGTGGCCACGACGCCGGTTCGCGATAGATGAGCCTCTATTCATCTTCCTCCCGAGCACGCCGTCCTTCCCGAGCGCACGCTGGTCTTCTTCTCGCGGGAGGGAGCTTGCGAAGGGTGAACGACCGGAGGAACTCAAGCGCAGTCGCCTTCCTTCCCTCTTCTTTGCGGCATCCTCCGGTAAAAAGAGAGCTCCAATCGCGCGACAAAACAGAGGAGCGGAACAAGCTTTCTGCCCGGGGAAAATCGCGCCGCTGCCTCAGCAGCCCTTCATCCTTGGTCGCTGCCTTTGTTTTCACCATATCGGAGATGAAGCAAATTCCGGCGTTGCCCTCTTGTACGGGTGGTGGATCGCGATTTTAAACTTGGAGTTCACTGTGTTGTTTGGCCGGGTATTTCGGAGATCAGCGAGCTGGAGGGATTTTAAACTTGGAGATCACCGGGTCGCAGCTTGGTGGAGGGTATTTCGGAGATCAGCGAGCTGGAGGGATTCCTTTTCCTTTCCACTTTGTTGTTTCCTTCTTTTCTCTCTTTTCCTTCACCTCTCTCTTCCTTTATCCGGAGGAAAGTTTTCCACCGTTGATTCCTTTCCGTGCTTCATCCGTCCTTGGGAGTAAACAGGGCATAAAGGACGACGAACTGGTTTTCAATCCGACGGTTGTAATAGCATCGCGATCGGTGAAGAAAAGTGACCGCTGGGATTGCAATACTCCATGCACCTAAATATTCTGATAATAAATCGTCACGTATTATTAATATAAAATAATAAAATAAACTTTACGTATTACTAAATCTTCTAAAAGTTAAATTCATCTAAAATAATTAGAATTAGTTTAAATAAATAAATTACCATTATATAAAAACTCACTTTGTTAGATTTTTGTTGAGGATCATCCTGTAAATTTGCTCTTATTGTTCGATTCTCTTTTCCTTTTTTTTTCATTTACAAATTTTGGGTGAAAATAATTCACAAATTGCGACTATTATTTTATTTGAACCAATAATCACATACATTTAGATTTGTATTTTTAAATATCGAACCCAATCGAATTTCTTTTATTCGAACAAAATCAAATCAAAATCTAGAAATATAGCTCAGGTTCAGATTCACAGGAATTTACAATTACTAGCACAAAATCTACAGTAATAAATATATCATTGTCTGCAACAGTTAACTTAACAACTTTATCCTCCATTCAAGATGATGAAAAATTATACAATTAAGAAATATTACAATGAATTTAACATGAGAAGCTTAATTACGATAAAGAAGAGATAAATCTTATTAACTAAACAAGAGGGAAGCTACAACTCATTCTTGAGCTTGTGCCCGTGCCTCAGTTAATCTACAAGAATTCATTCTAAATCACCTTGCAGATCGCAAATTTCAATTATGTAGAATAACAACATCTGGAAGATACAGAACCATGAAATTAACCCAAGGCACACCCAAATCAGCATATGAGCTCAAACTTAATTCAAAGCAAGCAAACCCACCACAAACGATCGATTGCTAGTGATTGGTGTAATATTACAGTGGACATGTTACAATTCTGACGGTGAATTATGATAACGAAGAGTTGGTTAACTGTGGCAAGGTGGAGCCTCAACCCTAGCTCAGCCGCAAATCTGAAGGTGGTCACATCTGGGTGTGTCGTCGAGGAACTCCGATCTCGCAGGAGTTGACCCTCGAGGCAAACCGAAGTGAGCAAAGGGATTCGCTGGATGAAGATGCCTCTGGGGAGATGTTGACGAACATTAACGTCTTAGAATCTCCACCTAAGCAAGGCTGTTGCACAAAATGAAATTATACACAAAGCACTTGAAACTGTAAAGATTGAGTCCTACAGTAAAACATTTTGAGAAATGAAACACAAAGCAGTAGCAAATTTAAGAATAAGTTCTAAAGTACATCACAAGAAATTAGACACAAAGCACTTGCAAATCTAAAATTAAATTCTAAATTACAACATTCTGAGAATTAAAAGGAATATGCTTTAGAACATTTGCAAACATGCAGTTTGTATACCTGCAATAGATAAGTTAGCTTAGAATTTCTGAAGGGTACATGGTCTTCTTTCTTCCCGAGCGCAAAAATTACATCACTCAAGGCAGACAAACTCTTGTTGATTGCCTGTATTATAAAGTGAAGCAGTAAATAATTTGCCAAGTTTGGAATTTGAACAAATTTATTCTTCACCTGAGTTTCTTTCAGACGGTCTCCTGTCGCACCACTTCTTGCTAGGCGTTCACTTCCGGCAAGATCTATCAGGTTGAGTACACCTTGAACCTGCTGTTCTGTGCTCTAGAAGCAAATCGTAGTTTTATGTCAATAATGGAAAACGAACTTTTAACAGATTAATAACGATAGGTTAATACCTCATTGGCACCAAATATCCTCAAGGTAAAGACAAAATGACTTCTCGAGGATTCTTCATTCATGTGTGTCCTTCCCACAGATCTGTACAGACATTGTAGTATGAACTTTAAGTATAGAACTGAAAAATTCAACCAGTGGAATGTCGATACAGATAAGAGTTTCCGTTAAATGATGACTATAAAAGTACCTTAAAAAAGTTATTATTGAAAAATTAACGGATGCCCCTGGTAGGTCTTGCATTCAAAATTTGTCTTCACCCAATGTGTGTGTAAAAAAACTATGAAAACTATAAAAATGCAAAGTCAGCTGATTAACCAAATCAGATGCTGAACTAGTTGGATAGGTAGGGCAACTGCACTGGATGGGTCGAACTGGCTAATTTGATTGAATGGGCTGATTGGGTTGAAGGAACCAACCAAGGGGCTGAACAGGTCAATTAAGGCATATGGAGGGAGGGGAGAAGCATCCAAACAATGAAACAAACTGCTCGAGTTGGACAAACTGGAGATCAGGCAAACCAATTGGATTAAATGGATTAGGAAGGCTGGTTTAGTCACACCAGACTAGGCTTGGCATATGAGGTAGACGAGACATACAAAACATTTCATGTAAAATATTTTAGCATTGGTGAAGACTATTCTTTGTTTATTATTCAACATTCTTACAAACCACGAAATCAAATGCATCTTCTATACCATTCATGAACCAAACAAAGGAATAGCTATTCCAATTCTAATCCTTATATAGTTTATTCCAATTTCATTCAGTGAACGAAATGTGCCATATAAAGGATAATAGATTAGAATAAACTAATCAACGTCAAATAAGCATCTCGGCTAAGAGAGTTTAGTGAAAACAGTGGAAAACTTTTGCCTACCTGCTCTGTGCAGCCTGGTGTAGGAGGTAAGAAACCTTCCTGATACTACAAACATCTACAATGGTAAGGTCAGATACCATCGTATTGCCAGCAGAATCATGCTTGATTGAGTATTGTTTACCCTCCAAGCTGTTTGAACGGTTTGGTGACAACAAATCTCGAATCATCTCATTATAAATCTCTAGCATAGATGCCTGCAAAAGCACATGATCAGCAAGGAAAAAAGAAAGTCACAAGTAAAGCAAATGTTAATAGGGAACAACAGGAAGTAAGATACCTGCATCTTGAACTTCCAACCCTGACATTGAAGTGATTGACTAGTTTCAAAAATCTGCTCCAATGAACGGGGTATGAGACCTTTCTGTTCTGGATTTTCTGGGTTTCCCATCATAGTGTAGGTTTTACCAGAACCAGTTTGCCCATAAGCAAAAATGCATACCTGTGATTCAATATTCCTAAGATGAGAGAAACAAATTGAAATATAACAGTAACAACAATTATTTTATTGCACTAAACATTTAACTAGCAAGAAGAACTGCATTTTGCCCATCAGTCCAAATAAATGCAAGCCTGACCAATTAAGGATATATTAAAAAAACATGCAGCAAAACCCAAATGTGTTAATGAAAGTACAGACATTAGAGGTATTGAAGACATAAAATATAAAATAACATCTAATTTGACAACAACAACAACCAAACCTTATCCCACTAGGTGGGTTGGCTATAACATCTGATTTAACATTGTACAATAAACAAAGAGCCTTCCCATTGGACCGCTCCAAAGTAAACAAAATAAAATAAATACTTACACTACCTTGTACCCATCTAATGCGCTCTGCACCAACTGTGAGATTTCAACAAATACATCTTCTTGTGAAGCTTCATGATTGAATACTTTATCAAAAGTGAAGCAGTGTTCTTGAGCTGACAATTTATATAGTCAGCACTGATGTTGCATATGAATGATATACAAACAAAGAATGACAACTAAACAAGCTTGTGCAAAAATTGTATCATACTATTATGCATCAAATCAATTCCCCGGCCAACAGATTCCACAGAGGTAGGATAAGAAACCACCGCCCCATCAGTACTGGTAGAATCACTATCGGGTATGATAGGGCGAACCCTACAGAAGACTCGAATGTTTCCCTTAAGTTCCTGCAAGAACCATAATATTGGTATCAACTATGCTTTTAAAACACAATATAAAAAATAAAATTACCAATATGGTATTGTGCAGCTTTTTACGCAATTTCTCTCCTTCCAAAATTTGAAACTCAGCATCAGCAAGACGATTTTGCAAATCCTTCATAATTTTCTTTTGTCCTTCGTATTCAGACATAGTTGCAATGGTGGTCAAATCAGCTTGCTACATAAGCAATTAAAGGGTGAAGTTTGAATGAATGGGGACTTCATGTGGTAGAGATGAACAAATTTATTGCTCATGAAACTACAAATTCTGGCAAACAGACATGCATTGATCACAACATTTAACTGAGTAAAAAGTATAGCCATTAATCACCTTTAGTTTCTCATTTGAAGCAGCAAGCTGATGCTGCAATAATTGTAATTGCTCTCTTTGGGAAGCACATGTTTCCTAACGACATCAAGAACTGAGATTGTATTTTGTGCAAGTAGCAAGAATATGGAAAAAGATAGTAGGCAAGCAAACCTCAAGAGCAATTGATTTCACAGTGATCATATCAAAATCTTTGGATGATTTTCCACTAATTTCTTTGAACTTCACAATGTCAAGTGATAAGCTTTGCACTTGTGCAAGTGCATGATCACGATCATCCCTGACTTGTTGAAGATCAATCCTAAGACAATTTAGTTCTTTCTTTAACTCTTCCTTCTGTTTAGTAAGCTCTTGCTGAGAAGACTGGCACAATAACCAAATTATGTTTAAGTTGTCAGACATCATTATATCATATATAATAAAAGGAAAATATAAGATGCCAAAAAAAGAAACACTCATCTCACAAGGACAGGTTCTTATGGCAATATTATCATAAAAACATAACATCCTTATTGATATTATCACAATAACATACCATTGATCAGGTATATATCTCAGATATTAAGTAAAAGCTTGTGAACACATTTTCCTATTTCAATATTTTTTTTTCTGTTCAAATAGCTGATAGCTAGCAAAAGTTTTACTCACCCACTAGGAAATATAGAATATCAAAATCTAGATTATGTTTTTTTTCCATTTTTTTAGTATACTTTTCCTATGGTACTGTTTTTCTTCAACAATTTAACTAGGATTCAAGTTGGACCAATTTACATCATTCGCATATCAAATTCCATTTAAACTCATCATTGTTAAATGGCCAGATTTTGTAACTTAACATCATAACTAACTATTCTGATCTGATCAATTCGAATTTTTTACTTTGTTTCAAACAAGTTCTATTCTATTTACTTTCTTCTTCTCAATATCAACATTTTTCCTAATTCCTTTGCAGTGGTTGTTGTATTAACTACTACACACAAGCCAAGAAAAATAAAAGATAGATTGAGATACAGAAGGAATAACGCTCACCCTTGAAGAGTCCAACTGACTTTTAAGTGAATTTATGTGATCCCTTAAACTGGTTAAGTTTTCAACAATTGCAGTCTTCTCTTTCTGCAGCTTTGAGATGGTGTCACCATTTTCCTTTGCATCAGCCTGAAGATTGCTATTATACTGTTGCAAGCTAGTATTATACTCCTGCAATCTCCTATTGTTTTCTTGGACAATCTTTAACTGACATGAAGACAATTAATTGGTTATATAGGGCCACCAGATGCAAATGTTTCAGATCCAAATAAGTAATTAGATACCTGATCATTGAGTCGCTGTAGCTCTTGGTTGACTCTTTCAAGTTCTCCAGATAAAGCAATGCGGGCATTTTCTACAGACATTCGTGTGTCTCTTTCATCCTCATAAGATTTTATTGCAGCCTTCATTGTTTGGCAACTCATAATCAGATAAACATGGACTGAGCAACACAAAATATATGTTAACAAAGACTCCTACCTGCTTATCAGTCTCTTCCCTTTCAAATTTCTCCAGCAATGATACATACTCAGCCTTTAACTCCTTAATGTTGGCCTCCATTTCATCGATCTTTGCCCTCAACTGGGCCTCTGTAGGCAAAATCCAAATGGATACTAGCTGAAAACTTACACATGCTTAATGAAATATCACCTCAATCTGAGGAGTGAGGAGGATTCCAGAAAGGTTTATTTCAAGCACAAAAAAAACACAGAATGATATTGAAATCTCCTTTGGTAAGTGGAGGATGACATTTAAGAAATGAAGATCCTGTTAGAATATAAGTAGTATGAAACTTAAAATAACATTTGGAGAATTTAGTCTGGAAACTAAGACCATGTGATTAGCACAGTTGTCATAAATAGATATGTATGCGTACATACATACATATTAACCGTGGTATATCACTATGATTGATTTCTGGATAGTTTGGATATATAGATAAAATGGCTTTTACTTAGGACAACAGAAATAGAATGTTGCAGTTATTTTTCTTTCTCAACTCCCCCCTTCTGTCCTACCTTTCTATCTCAACACACTCTTCTTCTACCTTTACTATGGTCACAGAACAACTGGTACTAGGGCCAAACTGTTGCTGCTCTAATCTTTCTCTATCCCTTTCACTTTCCTGGTTCAACTTCTCTTTCCTTTCACTTCCATCAGGTTCCTCCTTCCTCTCTTTCTTTTCTAGTCCAGCTCTTTCTCTTCTACCTGTCTCCTTATTCTCCTCTTCTCCTCCTTTAGTATTATTTTCATGATCTCTTCCGCTCACCTTCTGTTAGGGTCCTTTGTTCATCCTATCTCCATCTACAGGTGTGATCTTCTTCTAATCAACCTCATTTTACTATTTTTATGTCATCTCCTATCTCAAATAGTCATTGCAACCTGTTTTTGATCCAGTGTCAACTCTTAACATTTCTGCATTTATACCTCCACTAGCATTACAGTGTAGCAAAATCAGTCACTAGGTAAAAACTCCTTTTGTCACTGCCATATACTGTATTACATTTTTCACCAATGCATCCTACAAATTGCTCCTTTGTCAAAGAGATTATTTCTAGTTTTTGTGCCTCACAACATGTGTCGTATCAATCCTACATCATTGCCAAGTTCCAACTATAATCAACAAGACAACAGATTTCGGCAGTCTGACATGCAGATACTGACTATTCCACTGCTCGTCATATTCATGACTTGTCTGCTATTATTTCAATGCTAAAAAGATGATGTGAAGGTCATACGTAAGTCATCTTATACCCTTGATATCAGGCTTTACCACAATTTCTTGTCAAATAGCATAACCAACCATTAGCACATGATACCAGAAAAGAGTATCTAGCATCTCATTCTCCATTATTGAATTCCCTCCTCCATCAGAGAATAATGATCACAGCAATCTCAAAAAGATTTCCATACCCTTTATTACAGGCATGCAAACTAAACATCAAGAGAGAATTCTCCTTTGGGAAGTGAACATTATGTTGGGATGCCATTAGGTTGTGTGAGAACTCTATATGAGATATTTTTTGAAAGTAGTAAAGTTGCTCCTATTATCATTTTCCAAGTAATTAGTATACAGATTCATTGGGTTTTGACCTTAGGAAAGCAGCAAAACTTTTTTTAAAAAAATTCATCAAAATCTGACAATAAATTCTCCTTTTTCCTGTATCCTCTCCTAATTTTCCCATTTCTTCACACTCTTCTTCCACCTCCACTGTGGTACTAGACTGCTAAACTGTCTCAGAAGTAAACACTGTCAAATTCAATAAAAAGTGAGTATAAGATTTACTTTGAACGATCATAATTTCAGCCACAGATACATGTCAACTATTCACAAAATCGCAACGGAAGAGAATGAGTACTAATTTTACCGATTTCATTGTGACTTTTCTCTTCAGTTTCCATCAAATGTCGCTGCTTTTCCTGTTCCGCCAAATAACCATCTTCAAGGTCCATGTACCATTTGATGCAAATCCTGAGCTTCTTAATATACTCAATCATCTGCTCGCATCTCCCCTGAAAATTCACGGAGAAAAATACTAAAAAAAAAAATCCTCTGAGAAAGATGAAATGAAGAACGAAGATGCCAAGTCACCTTAAAGTCATTCTTGTTCTTCCCTTTCATCTTCTCCCCCAGGAGATTCTCCACATCCTCCCTGGACGAGAACTCGACACCAGCTCCATCAGGGGCTTCGGCGGGGGCTGCTTGGTCGCGGGTCACGGTGGGATCAGGGCCAGCGTTGGTGGAAGAGAGCACCTGCCGCCCCCTGACGCTAGACGATTGGGCCACTGTCTTCCCTACCACCCTCCGGCGCTTCTCCAGGGGCGCCTCATCCTGATTCTCCTTCCTCTGCGAGAGCCAAAAGCGGATCCGAGAGGAACAAACGGCAGAGTCTCAGAAAACAGAACAAGGACTCAAAGCACTTACATGCAATGGGCTCCTCGCCGGGAGACGAGGCTTGCCGGGGATCCGAGAAGCCATGGACACGACGCGGAGCTAGGGTTTGAGACGAAAATTTGAAATTGAGAAGGCAGCGGGCTTTACAGTCGCACAGCCAGCGAAGAAAGGCATCGGGTTGAGGCGGAATTCCGCATTTGCCCTCTAGAACCCGATATAATGCTCTCGTGTTACAAACGCTCGTGGAACACTTTGTAACGTCCGTTATTTCAACGATTCCATCTTTTCCAGGAATTTTCATGTTCATACTGTAACTGAAATCGATGTCTCTAAAGTAAAAAAAAAAAAATCTTTTGCTGGAAATTAAACCTCTCTGCTCTCAAAGTTTTGATCTTTAACACAAACTGGAACATTGTTTCTCATTAATCTATAGATTTGATACATTAAATTTGATCTCTACTACTCACAATTGAAATCAGTGATAAGCAATTAGAGTTAGATATAACAAAAGAAATGTGCAGTCTCTACTACTGGAATTTGAAAAGGAACTTCAGAGTTAAATTCCATGTAGTCTGACTTCAAATATCTGCGATGAGTTAGCACTCTAGCGACCTTCTAAAGTTGTGATGCTCATACTGCCAATCTCCAAGTTTTCAGCTGATGGATCATTTCTGTCCAGATTAATGTTCCTTTTGGTAGAAAATGTTGGCTCTTTAGGTTCGGAAGAGATTGTGGATTCATTTTCCAGCATGAAAACAACCGACGACATGGCTGATCGATCACTCGGGTTGTCCTGCACACATAGGAGACCCACATGGATGCTCCTTAATGCTTCAGTTAGGCAACATGAGTGTACGATGGAAGGATCTATGAAGTCCCTTGTGTTGCCTTCATTCCACAGTTGCCATGCCTGAAACATTTTAAGTTTGAGAGTGTGAAATGATCAAACTTGTAGTATCCTAAAGTTAAGTGTCGACTTACATAAGCGAGGAGATTGGGGAAGTTATCCATAACAAGATGAAAGCTACTATTCCGCATGCCACTCACAATCTCCAGAAGCAATACTCCGAAGCTGTAGACATCGGATTTCACCGAAAAGTGTCCTTGCATTGCATACTCCGGCGACATATATCCACTGCAAGGAATCACCATTACAATAAAGTTTTTTATGTGGGTGCTATCTTAATTTACCTTCATATGATATGATACTTACAAAGTTCCAACCACTCTAGTTGTGTTGGCTTCATTCTGGTTTCCTCCAAAGATCCTCGCCATGCCAAAATCAGATATCTTGGGGTTCATATCCTTATCGAGCAAAATGTTGCTGACCTTAAGGTCACGATGAATAATCCGTAACCTTGAGTCTTGGTGAAGATACAAAAGTGCTCGTGCAATTCCTTTGATTATGTTGAATCTCTTCCCCCAATCGAGCTTAGTTTTTTGCATTGGATCTGTTTAGATAACGAACAACTTCAAATTATATGATCTTAAAGTTGAAGTGACTATTAGAATGCATTCGAACTAACCGAATAGGAAGAGGTCCAAACTTTTGTTGGGCATGTATTCATAAGCTAGTAATTTCTCTTCTCCATGAATGCAGTAACCAAGTAGCCTGACTAAGTTCTTGTGCTGCAACTTAGAAATCAAAACAACCTCATTTTTAAATTCTACTATTCCTTGTCCAGATCCTTTCATAAGTCTTTTGATTGCAATCTCTTGCCCTCCAGGAAGCATGCCCTGAAATATGAAAGTTTCAATTTTTTCGATATTAAAATCTGGCATTTTTCAATACATGTTCCATCTTTTACCTTGTAAACTATACCAAAGCCTCCTTGTCCGAGCCTATTTGAATGAGAGAAGTTGTCTGTGGCAAGAACCAGGCTTTCAAACTTAATCAATGGCAGTTCTGGAGCTTCACCTGTCTCCCCTTCTACAAATTCTTCAGAACCAGACAAAGGCTTCTGCAAGATTTGACTCAAACTCGAATCACTTAGTGTTTTTCCATTTTTCTTAAAGAACTTCCATGAAGCAAAGGCACAAGCCAAGGAAATGATTGCTGCCGAAACTGATACCGCAATGACTATCTTCTTTTTATTGCTCTTGCCACCGGATGTACCTGATTCAGTTAGACAATTCAGTTCGTTGGAACTAAAGAAGTTCTAACTAATGATTCAAGACTTGATGCAATGAATTGCAAAGACCATGGGGATCGATCATTTAAGATGACAGTTTCATAGAATGATCACTATGTGTTCATGTTGGAGATCCACCGAAAGACACAAAAATGCAAAAAGTATACCTGAATTCAAGTTCATAAGCTTCAGATACAAGTTTTGTCCCCCGCTTCTGTATACCTCTGCATCGATCATGTTTTCCATCCAAACCAAACACATTGGGTTCGTCCTGTTCCCATATTAGAATTGGCATAAGCATAAGCAGTACATGAACAATTCGCCATGCACTCAGACCTACACTCACTCATGTTCTTGTTTCTCAAAAACATGAACTTGTCTGGCAACTTCATCCTTGTCACTTGGAGGAAGTCATTCCCCTCTCCGCATCGCAAAGCTCTCGTTCTCGAACAACCATCCGAATAATTGCCAACGTCCCAAGCACTCTTCGACCTCGGCTCGAATCCTTCCAAACACTTGCACACAGGCACTGTTTCATTGTCGTCGCAATATGCAAATTGACCACAGAATCCATACACTTGGCAGGTGGTTGGCATAGACGTATAGATTCGCCAAAATTTGGATTCGGAGTTCCAACTCAGGAGCTGCAGCTGCCCAGAATGGTTAAGTGTGTACCTAATGAAGGTTGATGAATCTGATAGAGTTAGTGAAAGCAGAAGTCTGTCTTCATCGACTCTCGATGTTAAGTATACATAGTTGGAGCTTCGTCCAGGAGAGTTGCTGAAGGAACTACTACCCAACACTTGGCTCCTGCTGTAGATCTCTGAACCGCCTCTCCATGTGATGAGCTGAAGAAAAGTGTCTGTATCAATCCCGCAGGTGAAATTCCCCGGCGAGGGATCATCTGCATCCTTCCAAGAGGCGAAGACAGTGCTGGGGCGATCGCCGAGCCTGAACCGAAGAGTCATGCCCGGCATAAGAGTGTCTGTCGGATGATCAAAGCTTTGCCATACGACCTTGTTGTCGCCGTCTCTGAGCACCAGATTGCCTGTGTTCAGCAGCAGCGCCACTGTTCCGTTCCCTGACGAATTCGACGACCAGAAGGTGCTTCCTTTTGAATCGACGACGAGCAGGTCACCGTCGTTGGAGAAGAAGAGAGTCGCCGCTGGGTCGCCGATTGGTTTCTCTCTGTTGGCCACCCATACGACGGTCCTCTGAGGGAGGTTGTACCAGACACCAAGATAGAGGTCGCTGCCGGTGGTCTTCGGGGAGAAGAAGCCCAGAACGAAGGCGCCGCCGTCAGAGATCAAGGTGTCATTGGAAGGCATGGATCCGCCGGGAGTTAGTCTGTCATTTGAATCGCAAAGGATTGGATATACAAGCAAAAGGAGGAAGATAATGAGGATGCGCAGAGACTGCTTCTCCTTCTCCATCTCCATCTGGTTCCGAAAGCCTTTCTTTAGCTTCTTGGAGTTCATGATTCCTTGGCTTTTAGAGCACACAAAAGGCGTTAATAACACCATGTTAATACACAATGTGGCTTTTAGAGCATCTCAACTTTGTCAAGATTGGAACTCTTATTCATTTCTATAATTTATTGTAACCAACTCAGTTAAATTTCAGGCATAAGCTTCATTTCCTCGTGCTTATATATAATTTAGATTTTAGAGCATTTGCGTAACCCACTCATCTAATCTAATCTAATTTAATCAGACAGAATCGAATCTCAATAGTTAGGCAAAAAAAATTGTATGCTTGGTTTTTTTTTCTTCTAAAAGGCAACAATTAAAACGTTCTTAATTGTTAGAATCAAAGGAGCATTTAAAAAAAAATTAAAAAGGTTCTCCACTCAGGATATTTTTATTTCAGCTGCTAGCTGTTAAGTGCTATTATAATTAATATAATATGTTAAGATATTTTTTATTTAATTTGATAAAAAAAAATATTATACACGATAGTATTTTTATATCGATCAATTTTTTTTATCAATTTGATCAATTTTAAAAAAATTAAAATTATTATAGCCGTCGCTTAGAATACTGTTTCCACTATTATAATTAATTTATTTTAACATCGTAGTAATTATTGAATAATTGAAATAAAGATATTTTTGAAATATTATTGATTTTTTGATCACTTATTTACTTTGTAAATAAACTATATTTTATAAATTCTAAAAGAATAACAACAACAATCAAATATTATCCAACTATGTAAAATTTATTATATGAATCTTTTGTAGTTCATTAACTTCTATTTTCTACTTATATTATCATCTATATTTAAATAAATTTTATCATTGTTAATCAAATCTTTTTTATCTTTCTCTTTCTTATTTAATGTGTATATTTATTATAATTTTATATTATATAACTAGAATATTTATTGGTAGTCTAAGTACATGCTTATATAATTTTAAAGTATCTTATGAAATTTTTCTCAATAGGTGCTTCTGACTTTATCTTTAATATTCTTATTTTTTATTATATTCATCCTCATATGTCTGCACATACATTTAACTCATATGTCCATACATCCACTTTAACAACATCATCTCTACGACTTTCATTTTTAACTCTATATGCTCGAGTTATAGCATAACATTCAACTCCATATAATATATCATATCTAACCGTTAGTTTGTAGAATTTCCTTTTAAATTTTAAAGGTATTTTACAATCACAAAAAACACAATGCACCACTCCATTTCAACTTTCCTACTTGTATTTTATGTAAGACATCTTCTCTCAACTCCTTCCTATTGCAAAAATGATTTAAATACTTAAAGTTCTTAGTTATAGATAACTCGTCATCTCCTATCTTAATAATTATCTTATTACGTCTAATATTACTAAATTTAAATTTTATATATTTTGTCTTTACTCTACTAAACTTAAAACCTTTCACTTCTAATATTTTCCTTTAAAATTCAAGTTTAATATTACTAATTCATATGTCTCATCGACCATAATAAAATCATCTGCAAACAATATGCATCATGGTAACGTATCTTAGATATGTCAAGTGAGTTCATTCATAATTAATATAAAAGATAAAGCCTTAAAATTGATCCTTAATGTAATTTTATTTTTATAAGAAACACTTCAATTAATTTGTTTGGAGTGTTTACTTTTAATATTACATTCTCATCATATTCTTAATTATTTTAATATATACTATGCTAATACATTTGTCTTGCTTTTTACTTTCAATACTTTTTAATTAGTTGTTTGAGAAAATATATGATTTCTAGTGTCCTAACCTTTGTGTATTATTAAATTAATTTTCTAATTTCATGGTACCTCCATCCTTAATGCTCTTTAATTCAAAATTTCATATGTATGACTAGTTTAATACTCCTATAATTCACACAATTTTATATGTCAAATATTTTTTAAATTTTCAATATCAGATTGAATAACTTTATAGTCATTCTATACTTTGCTTCCCTAACTACTTCGATACCTTTATCTGAATATCATCCGATCCAATTGATTTTTTATTTTGTATTTCATTTAAAACTTGTTCTACTTATAAAGCTTGAACTCTACAATAAAAATTTAAATTTTTATATTTCTTTAACCTACTTAAATTAAGTGGATCGCCTAAACCTTGATAAAAAGTTAATAAAAATATTTCTTTTATCACTCTTTTATTTTTCATCATTCACTAGTATCTTAGTATATTGCATATTTAATGCATCTTATTTGGATAAAATTTTTCGTCTGTCAATATAAGCATTTAAAAGTTTTATTCTTAACTTCACTCACTACTTTATTGACCTCTTTCTTGACTATTGCATAATTTTTTAAACCTTCTTTATTCTTACGCGTATAATAACTTATATGTTGTTTTTTTTTTGTTTTCTTTTGTACTTTCTATTAGGATTGAACTAAAGAGGGGTGAATAACTTCAACCACTTCTCATCTTGATATCGTGGTCGTCATTTGATTGTGTAGTAAAATTCTTGAATCGACCTCAATGCCACATGCACAATACCTTAGTTGTACTTGGTATCTGTCTCCTTAAGACGACTAATCCAAGAGTCCCTCCTATGATCTCTCTCCGTTAAGAAATCCTCCTTTTCGAATAACTTCCAAAGGCAAAGAAACCTCTTACAATCTTGTTCTTACAAGAACACAATAAGAAAAGCAAGCACAAACACAACTAAAATCTAAAACTACTTTACAATGAAACATTACTTTGGATATTTTCTTGTTGCTTAGAATAGCTCTTTTTGATACGGAAATGCGTCAACACTTCACTCTGGAATTTCCAAGAACCAGCAGCTTCAAATGACCACGAAACCCCCTTTTCTAGAGTTGCAATTGGGCTAATTTCTGTTTGTCAATCGATTGATCTTACTCATCAATCGATTACCACATCGGATACGACCATTTAAACATGTAGAATGACTATTTTTCTTGACTAATCAATTGCGCCAATTGATTACTTTAGATTAAAGCATTCTGTTCCCTGACCATCTTCTTCCAGTCGATTGCACCAATCGATTGATAGCTAATCCTAAACTTTGAATTCTGAGTTCATTGGCTATTTCTAGCAATTGATTAGTGAACCTAATGATCAACACTAATCGATTGGTCACCTAGTCAAACTCAAAATTCTGGGTGTAGGTTTGCCAATCAATTACTATGTCACATCAATCGATAGCTAACTCTAAATTTCAGCATTTTCAAAATTAAATTCACATCTTGCTTGGTATCCGATTAACCTCAACCTACCAGGATTTCTTCTATCCATCATCTAGTCATCCATGACCTATTGGGACTCCCTATTGCCCAGCATCCGATCAACCTTGACTTGTAAAGACTTCCTCTGCCCAACATACAGTCATCCATGACCTGCTGAGACTTCCCGTTATCCAGCATCCTATCAACCTTGATATGTCAGAAGTTTCATTATCACCAAGTATTTGGTCCTCTATGACCTACTTGGACTTTTTTGTCTCGTACTAAGTGTCCGATCCTCCATGATCTACATGGATTTTCTGTCTCGTGCCAAGTGTCTAATTAATTATGATCTACTTGGACTTTCTGCCATCAAATATCCAGTCAACCTTGACCTACTCGATTCTTCTTCATCGTTGAGTATCCGATCAATCTTGACCTACTTAATATCTAACAATATATTTCTCAAACATCGAACCTCAACTTAAGTGATCAACTTGAGCTTAGTCAACTTTGACCTGAGGTCAATCGCACCAACAAAAAGTATAAGATAAATATATATTAAACTCTTTTTCAAACATATTAAAATAATATAGTCAAACACAACCACTTAAGAGCATCATTTCCCGTTGATGATATTAAGTAGACCATTTTGGAACATCTATATATTACAATTGCAGGGTTTTAAGTTGCTTGGATCATGGATCATGAACATTATTTTCTTTGCTCAAGGAACAATTCTTGTAAGCGACACTTTAGCTAACTAATTCGTGCAGGAGGAAATTTACTTTACACAGGGAAACTCACTCTCCCATTTACTTGTCTAACACATTGATACTCTTCATGTAATTCCCTAACACTCGTAGGATGCAGACACTATCTATGGTATATATAACCAGAGACTAAGATTCCTACCAAATGTGTTGGTGATATTGTTCCTTTCACTTTTGTCTACTCCTTCTACATTAAAACTTACACATCCTTCTTTCGGCCTCAATTGTTTCTTCTGATGTTTCACAAATTAAATTACCCGTTAATTATCAAAGCTTTCAATTGGCTTTAGGCAAACCTTTCAGGGAGTTCTGGGACATATATACTCGTGACTGGAGTCTGTTGAACAAATTAAATCTGGGCGAAAGGCTTTCCAAACACTAGGAGGTTTCCTCATCTTGATTAATTAATATAAGGCAATTTTAGAATTGTTATTTATCTATTTATTTCTAATTAATTAATTAAATTTCGTTGATGATGAAATGCTCTTCTCATCTTGGCGTCAGCAAGGCACAGAAGAATTGGGATCCAGTACTTCCTTCCGTCCCGATCTAACAAAAGGATTCGACAACGAACGCTCTTTCAAATCATCTCGTTAAATGTTAACGTTACACTAATAAAGTACTAACCAAGAATTAAGAAATTAATAAAGCCAAAACATAAAACCAAAATGAATGCAGTGCCTTGTCACTTCTCCATGGACGCAGTGTTGTTGGGTTGGCAATTTGGAATTTATTAAGGATGGTGTAGTGAGGGCAGGTTGGTACAGTGGAATAATAACAACAAATGTTTTTCTAATTAAATCAACTCATCATCAAGACAAGTGCGTTAGTCCACCGTTTTCTTCGGCCATTCTTTGTGCCTTTGTCGGCCTCATTGGAAGAAAAAAATTATTTTAAAATTTTTTAACCCTTTTTTTTTAACAATTTCGAGCTTTAGAAATGAAATTTTGCCTTTTTCTATCATTTGCAGGTTTTCTATTCAATTTGATTTATCATCTCAAAGTTGTCTAGTGTTGTTCCAATATCTATTTACAAATTAATTCTATAAAACTATTATCTTTTTGGATTTCTAAATTAATTATTTTGTTTTTAGCGAGGAAATCTAGGCCAATTAGAGAAGGAAATAGCTAGAGACAAAGAATAGAATCAATGCTTTGCTAACAGAATAGGTTTCAGTAATCCCTTAGTTTATGGGATTCGTATCGCACGTAGAACCATCCACACAATAAGTTGGGTTAGAACGTCAAGTGACGAGATTAAAATAAAGAAATCTAACCAAGTACCTCTGAAGCCTCCCTATGATATAAAAATATCTTTTGGCATGACACTAGCGATTAGACACGACACCCGTCCTATGCAGTACGTGGCTAGACTTGCATTCTTTTCTCCCCCTTTTCTCGTCACATGACTCCTGATCCAGACGCATTATGCAGCACCTCTTGCCTCATCTCCCAATCAAACTCAACTTCCTTTAACTTGGAGATACAATTCATTTGACTGCTGTTACATTTTGCCCATGGACGATGTGTAACGAGCATAAACTTGAGGAGTCTATTGGTATTGGAATAGCAGTTGCTGCTTCTTCAGTCACAGCACGAGCGAGACTTTGTACCGGTCGATGCCAATAGATCGTGGAAGAAAACAATAAGGCCAGTGAACTCAAGATCAGTCAAGATTTCCAAGGCGAGGAAGAAGGGGAAGCAAGTCACCGAGCTTTCTGAACGTGGAAAAAGCGAAGGCGTCAAATCATTGTGGTAATAATGTTATTGCAACGAAAAGTCTGGAATCTACCGAGAAAAGTGGACACAAGCTCACTGCAAAGGGAACCCAGCTGGGGATCATGGCTGTGGTCGGGGAAAAGCGTCCACTGACAAAGGCCTACTGTGCTCTGCACATGTCGACTCTGGCACGCATCGATTAACTCCCCAATCCGAAGATAATTAACGTTTGAAAGAATAACAAAAACGCTTGCAATTTCTTAAGAGATTGGCCCATCGCTTTCCCAATGTGAAAAACCTTTTGTCGAGTTGTTCTATGTCGGACCCACCATGTGCTACTAGCATTCAAATCGGACAGATATAATTTACCACCTGTGAGACCAATCCTGCCTGCCTGCCTGCCTGCCTGCCTTCCTGCTAAATTGTTTCATTGCCTTGCCTCACTACCACACAAGGCGCAAGCTTTGCTCCTGCAGAAAGTGCTTACAGCCTTCCCTTCATTCCTTTCTCCTACTTGAAAGTTGAAAGCAAGCAGTACACGCCCACGAAGGAAACACAAGGTCTTTCTTTTCTTGGGACTTGTCCATGGGGAACTGCATGGAGAGAAGTGGAGGTAACAGGCAGAAGAAGGGAGAAGAGAGTGGGCTAGAAAAGGGGGATGACGGAGGCTGCAAGGTGAAGATCCTGCTGACAAGGAAGGAGCTGGAGTGGCTGGTGCTGCACTTGAAGAAGAACGGGGAGCAGAAGCTGGAGGATGTGCTGATGGAGATGGAGATGGAGAAGGAGAGAGGGAAAGGGAAAGGAAAAGGGTGGAAACCAACTCTGGAGAGCATAGTGGAGATCCCAGAGGTCCAGATCATTGACCGCCCTGCTGTTTAAATCAGTTCCCTCAAGAACCTCTTGCTAGGTATGACTCCTATTGGGTACAAACAAGCATATGAGTAGAGACTTGTTTTTTGTTTTGTTTTATCTCCATGAATTAAGTGAGAGGCACAAATCTTCCGATGGTAAGGTGCCTGAGATGGAGGTCCTGTAAATATTTAATATATTGCAGTTATGTTTGAGGAGTGAGTTACCGATCTGAACACTTTAATTATATGTTTGAGGATTCTGGGTTTAGACTAGATTCCTTCATCTAATATGAGATCCATTTGCATTTTGTAAAAAGAAAAATTCAAGTGACTCGTAATAAGTTGTATTCCTTCTCTTAAGCTTCTTTTAATTGTGATTTTGCCAGTGCTTCTACTTCCAATGAGCTTTTTCTCTCCTGTTCTAGTGTTAATATAAGCTCGATCATTCCTGCGCCAGTAAAAGCGACTGAACTTTTTGTTGACGAGATAAGGCAGATCTGGAAACTTAATCAAGAATAGTGAAATGCTTGTTTTGCCCTCAAACATTAATTGCGGGCATTCAAATGCACCCAAAATTTTCAAATAGTGACTTTGCTACGGACAAATGCACCCAAAATGTTCAAATAGAGACTTTGCTACAGATTGCAGATTCGTATGGTTCTGAAAATAAGGGTGAAACTGCCGTGACATACAAATAAACAATGACTTACGTTTTCGTTATGGAATTAATATCCGCTCCATTGTTAATAGTAACGAAAAAAAGACAAAGGGAACGAAAATTTTTACATTTGCGTTGCACGCGATGGTGTTCATGGCTAGCCCTTCGAGCCTCATCAGCTCCAGCATCCACCGCAGGTTCGTCACACTCGACTGGCAGGATATATAATGCCTGATGAATGACAGGAAGTCAGTCAACTAACGATGCCCTCCAACGCCGTACCTTAATTCTCCCTCCACGCACATAGACAATTAAGTTGCATTGGTCAGGACTAGTAGTGTGAAGAGATGCACCGGTCGAAAAGCTTTTATTTGTTTATAAATTTTATATGCATATTTATTAAGATTTTAATTATGTATAATTTTTTTTATCTTAATTAAATAATCATATACTATAATATTTAAATATATATAATTAATCAAAATATTACTTTAATATACATATCATATTTTTTATTAAGTATACTCATCATAATTTATTATTATTTTTGGATTGACTCAGTGATGGTAATGAGTCTCGATTCGAGAAAGTTATTCATAGATTAATTTTGTTGATGCTCCCACCTTGGGCTAATGCTTGAGGTCCTAATTTACTTGGCAATATCCTTGCGTTGTGATCAATTGTAGTTTTTCGATTTACCTTTTTATAGATGGTCTAGGACCGGTCGTGTGGGACCGTTAAGATGACAGATTCCATCTTCTTCCTAATTTACCTAGTAATATTAATCCTATCAAATTTTTTTTTAACTAGGTTGGTTTTACAAACAATTAACGGTGTCAGCTATTGTCGAAGTTGCAGAGGCGTGGGGTCGGGATTCAATCGAACGAAGTGGAAGTCATCGGCGCTGAAGGTCAAGCGGCGAAGGGAGCGGCCGTTGCGCTGCGTCAGTTGACCATTGTTATGAAACTGACGTGATTGATTGATTGCAGACGAATCACCAAAGAGAGAGTTGTTGGAGTCGAGAGAGGAGATAGATTATGGCGCAAACCCCCTTGATGCATGCGGTTGGAACTTGGAATCACCATCGTCATTGGTCTTCGTATTAAGGTGGCCCTGCGAATGGAGATGTGGAAGCTGCCATGCCTACTTTCAGGACAGCCTTGGTGGCCCTGACATCGAGGGAGACATTGTTGGAAAAAGTGCAGAGACCTTTCCCTCTACAATGATTATCTTCTATTTCTGGGGCTTTTCGCCCTATAATTAATCAATTGAAATTAGAAACCAAATTGTGGTCAACTGCACTAGATTTCCCAAGATTATAGTATAATTAAAAAAACTGGAGGATACAACGACTCCACGGGATTCGGTTACTTGTCTACGATTTAGTGTGTTACTTCTTGTTTGGCAGCTGGATTATTTCAAAGGATGGCTAAGAAAACACATCTTGCATTAAATTACTATTCTTTGTTTAAAATATGTATATATACTGCTGTTTATTCGGCTTGCCGACAATCGTTTCTGGACCACAGTTGGACTTGGTAATGGAGTCGATTGGAATTTGGGAGAAGAATTGGCTTGGCCAGAGCCCATAGCAATCTTTGAGAAATTTCTAATTGTCCATATAAGTTATTTCTGCTATTTACAGTTTTGATAAAACTTTGTTGATGGTCCAAGATCGCGAAATAAAGACAATTAGGATTTACATCACTGGAAAAAAGTCAAGATTCGGAATCCGTTATTTAGGGATTAAGTTTAGTGGTCATTGGAAAGTTGAAATGTGTGCCGTGACTTATGGGCAGTGAATGTTGTGGTTTGTGTTGCCGGGAGAAAGAGAAAACGGGAAAAAAGGGTGGGACTAAGTTCAGTTAGCCATAAATTATAATTTCGTGGGTCATAAATTATAATTATAAATTAATACCTAAATTAGTAGATGACACACCAGTGAAACACTCAATAATGCTCCAATTAGGTGAACTTGGTTAGTTAGCATCTTGTTTCTTTTTGATTAAACCTTGGGTCCGACGACTCAACCTATATATGTAATTCTACTGTCGTCCCTGGGACATAGTTGAGTTGGTTATGACAGAGCAGAGTTATTGAAGTGGACAAGGGTCAAATCTCGGTGAAGCCAAGACAATGTCCTCTCCGTCGTAGTCAACTATAGCTTCTCGATTTACCTCTCTCATAAATGGTCGTGAGACCGACCGTGTAGGGCCACTGGAGTGACAAATTCCACCTTTTTGCTGAAGTAATTCTACTGTCAAGCACAAGTTATCTCCACTCTAGAGAGTAAAGACGGACTAGATATATAGAATTAGATTTGATAGGGTGGAAAGGAGAACCTATAAGTAGCAGAGTCAAGTCAACAGTCAAACATAGGTAGAGGTTAAAGCGACCACTCGACCCTATCAGCTTGGCTCACCTAACTGCAAAAGACTTAGGCCACCTGACTCCCCCATCAGCTCAGCTCACCCAACTTCAAAGGACTCAAGCTTCTTAATCCCATCAGCTCAGCTCACTCCATTTCAAAGAACTCAGACTTTTTAACTCCATCAGCTCGGCTCACCCGAATGTAAAGGTTTCAAGTCACTTGACTCCCCCATCAGTCTCAACTCACCCGACTTCAAAGGACTCGGGCTCCTTTACCCCATCAACTTGGCTCACCCGACTGCAAAGGACTCAGGCCACCTGACTCCCTCATTAGCTCATCTCACTCAACTTCAAAGGACTTAGGCTCCCTCAGGCTCCTTGACCCCATCAACTTGGCTTACTCCACTTCAAAGGACTCATGCTCCTCGACTCCATCAACTCGGCTCACCTGACTTCAAAGCCACTTCACTCCCACCTCTAGGAACTCAGATACTCAACTCAGGGAGTCCAATCTTCAAGATCACTTCCCATCTGCTTCCTTTCCTTATCTATAGTTGGGGCCTACACCCTATGTTGGCTCACTGACAGTTACTACAAATATTCTCAAATGCAGCGTTATAGCTAAATGGATAGACAATCATACAGTTGTCAGACTTAATCTCCTAGATGTCCCTCTACAGACATGTGGCGCTTAATGATTGGAGAGGTCTTCAATGGTTGTTGGAATTGGTCTCTTCATTGGCTTTGACATGGAGATGCTCTTTGTGTTACTATATAAACCCTAGAGAAGGTGTGTGCAAGGATGGTTGCCACATGCACACTCGCTCCTTTTCTTCTCCTTCTTCCTTACTGTTCTCATCTTTTAGTCTTTGTGCTAACTTGAGCGTCAGAGTGACTATGCCGAGTCTATCTCGGCATCCATTCTAACTCTCGTCTAAGTATTGCAGGTGTCCCAGGAGTTCTCTTCGTCTTCATCATGTCAACCTTATCCCCTCAATAGTCGCTTCTTGTTGATTCACCTCTGCAGATAGAAAGAAGATTGAAGATTACTTTTAGGACAACAACAACCACTAAAGTAAATTTCACAACCTATATTCATGTTAATGCTCTTAGCAAAGTATCGCTCTAGTACTATTCATATACTTAATTCGAGGTGCCCTCAGAGTGTAGCGTAGATGGTGGACGCATGATATTTCTGATATAATAGTCAAGGATTGAATCTCGCGGGACTTATAACCTATCATTTATCCCACCATATAGCTCCTGTCTGTGTACTTGAATTTACCTCTCTCTATATTTGTAAGGTCAATTCTAGAAGAGTCGCTAAAGTGGCGGATCCACCTATTTAATCAATTCGAGGTAATCATTATTAGAGATATTCACCCACGAGTTAAGAAAGCGGCGTTAATGGGAATTTTAAAGTATTTTTTTTTAAAAAGTTACAACTAATGGCGGATATCATCCCTCCATAAATTTATCTCTGGTTGTTGATAGTTGCGGTTACAAGGTTAAACTTTATAATGAATCGTCAAGTATCTAATGAAACGCTTTTAGCTAAGCTGTCACATATATATGTTCATCGAATACTTAGAATTTATTCTAATTCCGGACCACAAGAAAAAGGAATTTATTCTATTCCAAACCATTGTCCACGCTTATCGCTGCAAGTTCGAAGGGTACGAAAGTTTTGTTTGAAAAAAATTGTTATACACTGTAATTGTCTGGTATTATAATATCAAGACGATCACTATATATGTGGATCTGTATAAACTGGTAAAGTAATTAAATGAGCGGCTGTGAGATTCTAATTGAAACTACCTTTTGGTCCACCCTTCTACTTGACATGCATTGTCTGGAATCTCACTTGAAGACCTGAACCCATTACATATAATCAGAATCACCTACTATTATATCTAATTAGACTAAACTTTGTGAAGTATGTAACAGTTCGTTTGGGAGGAGGTGAGGGAAATAGAGAGAAGGGTAAAGGAGAAGAAAGAGAATCTTGATTCTTATTTGGGATGGAGTGAGTTAAGAAGGGGAAAGGGAGAAAAGGGTAAGTTTTACCCTTGCATGCCCATTAATGACATAATTCCTTATACCTTGATTTAGGATGTAAAGAAGGGGAAAGAAAACTTAAAAAATATTTATTTCAATTTTATCCTTATGTTAAAATATTAATTATTAAAATAACTTATCTATTAGGTTTTTGCACCGTCGCTCCTCATCACATAACATGAGCCGTCATAGGGTATCACTCGCACTCCTCGACCTCAACTTTCGTCGTAAATTTCTTCGAAGAAATATATATAAAAATATTGATTTATCCTTTGTCATACTAAAGTGTACAGATTCTATATTTTGTATACTTATTGTATGTTTACTCATTATTTTTTTAATTTTTTTTATTTATTTAAATCATAAATATTAATTTTAGTTGGTCTCACAAGATGATTTTGACAAAAAAAACTTACATCCATAGATTTAATGAACTATATATATTTTTTCATATATAGATTTATTTTAAGAAGTAGAAGTATTTTTATAATTTTACATATTTAATCTTCAATCCCTTTCTTTTCCTCCCAAACAAGATAATATATATTACGTTAATAAATCTTTCCTTCTTCAACAAAAATATAAATACTTCCCTTCCTCTTTCTCTCTCTCTTCCCCTCCCTTCCTTTTTAGTTAATGAATTTTCACTCGTCCAATCCAAACAAAGGGTAAAAGGCTCACCCTTGTTCACCTGTAGGTTGGTGTTGACGGCCATGGCGTGGACCGATCGACAGCCTTGCCTACGGCTGCCAGTCATCCTACTGCCCTACCCATCCATCACCTCTGATTTAAAAAAGAGAAATGATAAAAAAATATAGCATGAAATCAACATGACATACTCAACTACATGATTGTGGGTCTCACTGCATGGATGTGGGATCCACTGCATGCAGTGTGTCATGTTGATTTCATGTTATATTTTTTCATGCTACATATCATTGTTCTTTAAAAAAATCATCGCCAACGTCTCCTCGACTTCATAGCACATCATGCGGAGAGTACCAATAGTTAGGGTGATGTGGTGGAGAGGTGTTACCGACGGTGGAAGGGTCTAGAAGGTGCTTGACGTCGAAGATAGCCCCAGTGGCGGCGCCGGCAGACTTCTCGATCCGGCGTGACCTGATGTCCTCGTAGTACCATCTGCCATTCTTGTATCTATCCTCCAGGAACAGCTCTGCGTGTCTCGCATCCAGCACCTGCATCACCCCTGCGTACAGGAGAATTAAACAGTCTCGTCCCTTCGTGAACCAGGAAATTTTCTTCTAGAGCGGCGACTCGGTTGTACCTTCGCACGTGTTCAGGTTGCACAGAGGGCATCGAACCAGTTGCAAATCTGAAGCCTCCATTGCTCGGGTTAGAGAGGAATGATAAAAGAACCAAGTCAAGATCACGTACGGTGGAGCATTGGCTTATTCCAGATCGGGCGGTTGTCAGAAGACACGTGCCGGTGCTCCGATTCGTCTTCGCATGCTCGTCCTGGGGCCGCGGGAGTCTCTTAGGCAGCGTCAAGAGTCTCCAATAGCAACACAACGGGCGAATCGAAGAAGAACACCCTATCCGCATCCGATCTAACGGTTCGACAAGGACATCAATTAGAATCAAACATATGATTTAAAGAGTGGTGCGAAAACCACGAAAAAAACGAGTGGGGCGAGCAATTGGATTCTCGCCGATGTGCTTTCTTTCAGTCGGAAAGAATAAAAGTGGCTGTCATCTGGAAAAGAAGAGTGAATGGGAAGATTATTGAGATTATAATTAAAATTTAAAAATGATTAATTAATGAGTTAATCTAATGGTAAATTGGAGAAAACTCCCCAATTGCAAATTGGACTTTGCATGCACTCCCCATCCAACATTTTCTTTGCATGCACTCCCTAAACTTAGTTTCAACTCCCCCAATTCATAAATTTACAAATTTACCCCCCTCTCTAGTCTCCTCTTCTCCCCCTTTTCTTAATAAAAAAAGACAGATAATCATTAATTAAACCAAGCTATGACAGCGCAGGTGTTCGTCGCGGCCGCCTCGCCGGACCTCCTCCTCCTCTCCTTACTCCACCCGCTCCGCGTCTTCCTTCGCTCGTAGAACATCACCCTCCCAGTCACTTACTGTTCCTCCTTCTGCGTGGCGCTCCATGGCCCGCTTACGTACCTTCTCGCAGTTCGCCTCCGCCTCGGCATAGCTGGCGTGGCGGCAGCCATGGTGTGGACCAACCTCAACCTCCTTGTCTACCTCCTCCTCTTCGTCCTTCTCTCTAGATCCTGCCGCGATACATGTCCCAGCGGTGGAGTTGGCTTCCTCTCCGGCGAGTGCTTCCGCGGGTGGCCAGCGCTGCTCCGCCTTGCGGCGCCGTCTTGTGTCTCCGTCTGCCTCGAGTGGTGGTGGTACGAGCTGATGATCCTTAGCGGCCTGCTCGCGTACCCCCGCGATGCCGTGGCCTCCATGGGCATCCTCATCCAGACCACCTCCCTCGTCTACGTCTTCCCCAACGCGCTCAGCTTCGGCGTCTCCACCCGCGTCGGCAACGTCCTAGGCGCCAACCGCCCGGCTAAGGCTCGCGCCGCCGCTTTTGCCGCCCTTGCCGCAGCCCTCGGCCTCGACCTCGCCGCCACCGCTTTCACCGCCTCCATGCGCCACCAGTGGGGACGCCTCTTCACCCGCGACCCCGAAATCCTCCACCTCACCACTCTTGCGCTCCCCATCGCCGGTCTCTGTGAGCTCGGCAACTGCCCACAGACGGCCGATTGCGGCGTCCTCTGCGGCAGCGCCCGCCCGACCACCAACGCCAACATCAACCTTGGCTCGTTCTACTTGGTCGGCATGCCGGTGGCAATCCTCCTCAGCTTCGTCAGAAAAATGGGCTTGCCGGGGCTGTGGCTGGGGCTCCTTTCGGCGCAGGCCACGTGCGCCGCCCTCATGACCGGCGCCGTCGCCAGAACAAATTGGGCATCGGAGGCAGAGCGCGCCAGACGCTTAACCGACTCTTCTTCTCTCCTCCTTCAATCATTCCAATTGCTAATTGCAATGACATAATTCCAATTACCCCAATAACTACTCTGTCTCCCATCTCCGTGGAAGCCGAGAAGACGAAGACCACCCCAACACTAGAAGACATTCGAGATCCTTCATTAATGGTGATCCAGAAACAGCTCTAGTCGACTGGAATATAATCCCAGTCGAGTCAGTTTCGTCACTGTTCGAGATCAGTCGACTATAGTTAAAACTCAGTCGACTGAAGGTGGGTCTACGGCGAAGAATGGCCAAGATAGTCGACTGGAATGAGCTTCCAGTCGAGTCCAATTTGGTTCTGTGCAGGGTTAGTCGACTGGACACAAATTATAGTCGACTAGGATCATGTTCAGTCGACTGAATATCTGAATCAGTCGACTGATATCAGTTCAATCAGCTGATTAAAAGTATCAGTTGAGTGCAATGCTGAAGGATTTAACCTAAGTTGACAACATACGCTCAAACATGATTAAGGGATCGATATAGTTGGTATGGAATGTCCAACCATGATCTTCGAACCAAATACACATGAATTATATATTGGTCTATAAAAATTCAGTCTCTTAGCCCAAAGTAATGCATCATAACAAGCATTATGAACTAAGAGAATGATCCTAACATCTCTTCCCATCTAAGTTGTACAAAAACACAAGCAAGGTATTGTCTATGTGTGTAAGAGATGCAATCTAGTTAAAGTGTGAAGATGATCATGGAGTGATTTCTTAACCGACCGCGCACATTCCTAATTCTCATCTTAGATAGCTAAATTTGGCTTCGGAAAGTGATTTATTCCAAGAAGGCTGGTATTTGGCAGATGGACTTGTTCTATTTCTGCTGCTGTTACTTGGTGATGCTAATGTTGTGCCCATACTTGGTGATGCACTTGCTGTTACTTGGTGCTGCTAATGTTGTGATGCACCTGTTCTATTTCTGCAGCTGTTGGAGGATATTCTATTGCGTTGAAATCTTTGTTATGAATATGTTGCTGTTAATTATGGAGCTTCTATGTTGGAAGTTGTAACTTGAATTTGTGTTATGAACTTGTATAAGTTGTATGTTATCGACCTGCTGTATGTTATGAATTTGTGTTATGAACCTGCTGTAAGAATGGTTTTTGTGTAAATATAAGTTGTATGTTTTGTATGTGATTTAGTAAATTTTGTAGCCAATGGTTTTGTATTTATAAAATATATTATTTCTTATTTACTGCTAAAAAAATCAAAAGACAACGCTTTTAAAAACGTTGCAAAACCCAAGCAATTTGTAATAAAATTACAACGCTTTTTAACTGTTGTAAAATGTGTTGTCATACCTATTAAAAACAACGTTTTTAAAGCGTCGCAAAAAACGTTGTAATATTTACAACGCTTTTTCTGCGTTGCGAAGGTGTTGTCGATGTTAACAAAGACAATGCTTAAAAAGCGTTGTCGTTGAGGGACCCCTTTTACAACAGAGCCTCTTACAACGCTTTTAACCCACAAAGACAACGCGTTTTCCGTGTTGTCTATTAACATTTTTCTAGTAGTGTGTGTATAATAACTTATATATTATTTATTTTTTTCACTTTCTTTTGTATTTTCTATTAGGATTCTTGTGAGTTGCGAGTTAGAGAGGGGTGAATAGCTTCGATTGCTTCTCATCTTGATATTGTGATCGTCGTTTGATTGCACAGTAAAATTCTTAAATCCACCTCGATGCCACATGCACAATACCTTAGTTTTACTTAGTATCTATCGCCTTGAGACAATTAATCCAAGAGTCCACTCCTACGATCTATCTCCATTAAAAAATCCTCCTTTTCAGATAACTTCCAAAGGCGAAGAAACCTCTTACAATCTTGTTCTTACAAGAACACAATAAGAAAAGCAAACATGTTTACAAATGAAATCTAAAACTACTTTACAATGAAACTTTGCCTTTGGATATATATTTTCTTATTGCTTGGAATAGTCTCTTGTTGATACGAAAATACGCCAACACTTCACTCTGGAATCTCCAAGAACTGGCAGCTTCAAATGACCATGCATGAAACCCCTTTTCTAAAGTTGCAATTGGGTTGATTTCCGCTGATCAATCGATTGGTTTTACTCACCAATTGATTACAACATTGGATACGACCGTTTAAAACTGCAGAATGACTATTTTGCTTGACTAATCAATTAGTAGCTCTTAGTTGAATTGGCAACCGATTCCGAACCCTTCTGTTCCCTGGCCAGAGTCAAGCAATTGATTAAACCAATTGATTGCTTAACATCAATCGATTGATTAACCCGATCAATGGATTTCAGACCCTTCTATTCGTTGGCCAAGGTCGAGTAATCGATTGCACCAATCGATTACTTAACACTAATCGATTGCCTCAATCGATTAAGCACCAACAAACCCAGAATTTCGGATTTAGTGTTTGACAACCGATTGGTGAACCTCACAAATCGAGTACTAACTTCTAATTTTAGCATTTTCAATGTTGAATTCATGTATTGCCTAGTATCTAGTTAACTTAAACCTACCAAGACTTCCTTTATCCAACATATAATCATTCGTGACCTATTAGGATTTCTTATTGTCTAACATCTGGTCAACCTTTACCTTATCAGGGCTTCCCTTATCACCAAATATTTGTTCCTCTATGATGCACTTGAACTTTCAGTCTCGTGTCAAGTATCCGATTAACCTTAATCCACTTGAGCTTTCTTCTTGTCAATTTCCTGTTGGATTTTGATCACCAAGTGTCTGATCCTCTGTGATCCACTTGGACTTTTTCAATCACCAAATTTTTGGTCAATTTTGATTCACTTGAATTTTTTTTATTTCATGTCAAGTATCCGATCTTCCATGACTCACTTTGACTTTTTTTTCATCGTTAAGTATCTGATCAATTTTGATATGCTTGACGTCTAACTAATATATTACTTAAATATTAAAATTCAATTCAAATCAACTTGAAGTCGACCAATCTTAACCTAAGATCAATTGCACCAATACTTTTTTATTTCATCATTAAAATATTTTATTTGACTTAATGATATGTGTTCTTTTAACTCACCGAGCATGAATGGAGCTTACATGGGCCCAATGTGGGCCGCTCCCTACACTGGGCCAGACAAAAGCAGCATAAACTATAAATTTAGTTAAAATATATTTTAACAACACATGAAAAGACTATAAAGCAATGAAAATGTCCAATTAAATGCAGCATAAACTATTTTATGGCCGAATATAATGACGTACGAATCCAAAATTATTTTGTTTTTTTAGCTCTTGCAAGTTTTTTTCTCTCTTTGCATTAACAAAAGTATAAGATTAATCTGTAGATTTATTGGAAATACACACTTTTATTTTGGAGAAAAATAAAGAAGCGCCAAAAATAAAATAAAATGAACCACCCTTAATATCCTTTTCTTTAAAAGATGTTTGTTTTCAATTTTTTTAACAAAATAAAACAACACCCTTCTCTTGATAAAAATTATATTGCTGCCTACATATTTTCCTGTCATCGAGTATACTCATGATTTCCATTTTTAATTTTAGTATTACAATATACATATCGAATTTAAATTGTCAAATATTCCTCTTAATATTTGTACTCATATTTTTTTAAAATATATTTTATTTTTTATACTTTAATTTCCAGCATTTGATTCTAGGTGTCATATATGGTTTTTTTTATTGATACTATATTTGAGATACATATCGAGCATCACTAATCTATATTAGGTAGTTAAGTTTTCTCTAAAGATGACCTTACGATCTTTATAAAAAAAAATTTATCCTTCTTCCTAATCACTAGAAGGTCAACTTGTAATTTATTATTTTCACTGTTGAACATAATTTAATTATTATAAGTTCATTTGCTATCACAAAATCTAATATAAATTTTTTCTCCTTTACTCTTATTCCAAAATTATAAACTTTATGCACTCTATCATATTTTTATCATTTCTTATTTTTAGGTGTTCATTTAGATCTCTTTCTATTAAAATTATTTTATTTGGTAAAATTTTTTATAATGCCTCATATAAGGCTTCTCAAAACTTATATTTAGTGTCTTCATATAATCCTATTTAAGTGTATATATGTTAATTATATTAATAATTTATTTTATCAAGTTATAAATTTATCCTCTTTCTAAATACTACTTTACTATTTCATCCTTTAATAAACTATCTATAATAATACATATTTTATTTTTTATTTTACTTTTTACTATGTATGATAATTTAAAACTCAAGTTTTTTAAATATTTATATATTCTCTTCCATCTATTTTATCTCTTATAAATATAAAATATTAATTATTTTCTTAATCATCATATTTTATTATCTGAGCATTTTTATATTTCATATTTCAAATATAAAGACATCGATATTCCTTTTCTTATTCAATCTATGATGTAAAAACTCTCTTAAATTCCCATGAAGATATAACGATCATTATCAAAATGTTACCCTATAATACGTTCCTTTCTTCTGCATAAAGGTGGATCCGCCACCTTAGCGGCTCCACACGGTCGATCCCACGACCATATGTGAGGAGGTAAATCGAGAAAGTGCAGTTGATTACGACGCAGGAGGGTATTGCCTAGCTTTGCCAGGATTCGAACCCTTGCCCTCTTCTGCAAGTCTACTGCGTCGTAACCAACTCACTTATGCCCCGGGGGCTATAATACGTTCCTTTCAGTCTTTCAGAGAACAACCTAATATGAATATAATAATTTAATAAAGTCATTCATAGAATATTCATCTTGAATTTGATGTTGACAAAAAATCTAATGCAACATTTTCTGTAAAAAGGTTGAATTCGCCACCTTAGCGACCCCACATGATCGGTCCCACGACCATTTATGAGGAGGTAAATCGAGAAACTACAGTTGATCATGACACAGGAGAGTATTGCCTAACTTCGCCAAGATTCTAATTCTTGTCCTTTTCTGCAAGTCCGCAACTTTAATCCTTATGGATCGATATGTATATATGAACCTCGTACGCCTACTTAGTTATATATAAATTAAATTAAATGCGCATTTAAAATTTAAAATTTGAAATATGATTATTAAATAGGCAGAATAAATAAATAATCAAGAGTTTACGAATTTACCATATCGCCACCCTGCGCCGTTGTTACCTTCTTCGTGGTTCTGCGCATTGCCTTTTTCCCTTATCGTATCGCGATCGATCCAATCAGGCGATTTTGGAGCAATAAAGTGCGCCGGCGGATCGGAAAGCGAAGCGAGGACCACTTCGATTGGAGCCCCACCGGTATTCTCCACTCGCATGGTGGGATATTTGATCGCAAGGCGGCGAATAAGGCGAGCAAATCCGCTCCTTTTTTTCGGCAGTTGATTTCTGAGATTGAGGAAGAAGGTCGAGAAGGAGGGAGAGGTGGCGCCGCCGATGATGGCCGAGATTTGCCTCACGCGTTCCACCCGCGCCGTTGTCGGTTTTAGGATCGAGCCGGAACGCCGCCATCTGCTTTGCTTCCTCCCCAAAATCGCGCCTTTAGCCCGTGCCAATATTGTTTCCGGCGCAAGGCGGGTCCTCGTCGGTCCTTCCTCTGTCGGCTCCGCCGGCAGAGGTCTCAACCTCTCGGAGGGGGACGCCTCTTCTTCTTCGAAGCTTTTCTCTCTACTTGGATTCCCCCGAGTGGAGGAGGAGGAGAAGTATGCGAGAGAGCTCGACGTGGCGGTGAGAGTGGTTCAGATGGCGTGTTCGTTGTGCCAACGGGTGCAGAGAGGGCTGGTGGCGCGGGAGAAGGGAAAGATGATGTCCAAGGAGGATAATTCTCCGGTTACTGTCGCAGGTTTGCAAGCTGAGCTCTCTTATTCCTCTTCCTTTGTGGCGTTTGTTAGATTCATCTCATTTCAGATGCATGCTGACTTACCTTGTTTTGTCGATAAGTATTTCCTTTTTTTGTATCACTTGGATTTCTGATAGAAAGCTTTCGGCAAATTGTAAAGTTGAGTCTTTGACACTTCTCTGCTATTGTATTGAATGTTGTTATGTCAATTAGTCGTCTGTAGTTACTAGTCTACATGCCTTCACAAAGAATCTAAAAGCTCCCATTTTTGAGTAAAGATGCTCTGGTCATTCCTCCCACTTTCCAACAGCCCTGTTAGCCATCTCCTCGAAGGCATTAATTGGTTTAGTTCCCAATTGCTCACAGTCGAAGGATTACTTGTGGTTACTACTCTGACCCCTTAAGTTCTAGTGACCTTATGATGAAAAAGTCCAAGCACACAAGAACAAATCCATGCTTTATTGTGGAAAGCCATTATAATGGTAATTTGTACATATTGGGTAGAGGGTAATAGATCTCTATGAAGGTTAATCAGAAATTGACTTGGTCCCTCACGAAGTACACTTCACATAGCTGGACGAACGACAAAACTCTTCGTTGTTGTCTCCCAAGCTCTTGTTATCAAAGAACTCAGCATGGTCAAATGAGACCTCATGATCACATTTTCTTATCCAACTTGGTGATTAATAAGAACTTATTACAATCTAACTATTTGATTTTTGCCAATAAGTTAAAAGAGGTCCTGCACTCAAATGTCTATAACTATGACTATGTAACAATTTATACAATTTAACTATTTGATTTTTGCCTAGAAGTTAGAAGGCCCTCTATCTTTTGCTTTTTAAATGTGTAAACTTATGTCTGACTATGAAAATCATAGTGCTGTGTCTTTTGTCATATTATTTTGGCTTTTTTGCATTGCTTTTGGAATTTGTCAACATAGGATAGTGTATTCCTTTTCAGATAATAGTTAGGTTTGAGTACAAATTTCTGTCCATTGTGCATATATTTGTGACCATTTCCTATTGTTAGCTTTCATTTTGTTCAACAGATTGGGGAGTTCAAGCATTAGTTAGTTGGCTTCTATCGGACTACTTTGGCAGTGAAGATATATCAATTGTTGCAGAAGAAGATGTCTCTACTCTGTCAAGAGAGGATGGCACAGTTTTGCTTCAATCTGTGACAAGTTCTGTCAATGAATGCCTCTTTGAAGCTCCAAAATATGGACTGAAGGCCCCTCTGAAGCCTTTGGAGGCTCAGGAAATTCTCGATGCCATTCGCAGCTGCAACTCTACTGGTGGTTCAAAGGGAAGATTTTGGGTCCTCGATCCTGTGGATGGAACTCTTGGTTTTGTCCGCGAAGACCAATATGCTGTTGCTCTTGCACTGATAGAGGATGGGGAGGTTGTCCTTGGTGCTCTTGGCTGCCCCAACTATCCGAGAAGGAAGGAATGGCTCAACTATCATCAGCGATACTATAGGCTCATGACTACATTATCTCCTCCTGCATCTGGATCATGGCATAAAGGTTGTGTAATGTATGCTCGGAAAGGTACCGGTGAAGCTTGGATGCAGCCACTCATTCATGACTTTGGGAAGTTTGATGGGCACAATTCTGCTAGGATGATTCGTGTATCATCCATTACTGATCCTGCTTCTGCAACATTTTGTGAACCTGTCGAGAAGGCCAACTCAAGCCACTCCTTCACAGCCGGATTGGCTCACAGTGTTGGTCTAAAGTAAGTTGCACTTGAGCCTTTTTATAACTAATCAAATAAGTCATAAATTCCCTTTTTGAGAGTTCCTCTGAGAAATTCATGCCAACCTTTTTGATTCATATACAAAGAATACTATTGGTTGTGCACCTCGATTTGTATCATTGGCTTTGCTTCTCAACCTGCAGAAAACAACCATTGCGAGTTTACAGTATGGTGAAATATGCTGCCATAGCTAGAGGAGATGCAGAAATATTCATGAAGTTCCCGAGGGCTGGGTACAAGGAGAAGGTCTGGGATCACGCGGCAGGATCTGTGATCATACAAGAGGCTGGTGGAGTGGTCACTGATGCTGGAGGACAGGCGTTGGATTTCTCCAAAGGTATGTACCTTGAAGGCCTGGACCGGGGAATAATTGCTTGCTCCGGGCCATTACTTCACCAGAAGATACTAAAAGCCGTCGATGCTAGCTGGGGCTCATCAAACTTATAGCCACTACTTCTGCTAAACATGTTGCAAAAAGGAATGATCATTATATTCAGATAAGGTATCACTGAGATTCTTTATAAACTTAAATTCTATTCTTCTTGAGCATTGCAGAAGAATGTTGGCTTAAAATGTCTGTTTTAACAGCAGGTCATTTGGTTCTCTTCCAGTACTGATGGTGATGAAACTAAATAAGTCGCAGATTGGTTAGCTTCCCATTTGGAACATCAAGTAAAGGAAGAAGAGAGGTGTTCTTTTCAATGGAAACCTTCTCATATGTCAAAGACAAATTCATCCAAAGTATTTTATCCACACTTTTTAGGCATCATAAACTATTTTGTTTGACCCTTGTCAAAAGGATTTTGTTTTAAGAGATTCTTATTGTAGTTCAGGTGTTCTTAGTCTTAGGCATGCATCATGAAGTATAATAAATATGATTCATCATGAATCAACAATTATTTTGTAAATAGTTTCTTATAAGTTGATGAAGATTTGGTTGTTTTGACTACTGTTGTTTATAATTTTAAAAGTTTCTTATTCTCATTTTCATTCATTCATTTATGTAAATATCAGTTTCTTAAGTTTTTGTGATTCTCTCTTCATTTTATTTTGATTAAAATATTTTTGTATTTTATATTTATCATTGCAGTTTAATTGCACCTAGAATTTTTTTTAAAAAATACTTCAAATGACATAATCATATTTATGTAGTGAAATAAAAAAAAATCTTATTTTGTACTTTATTTTCTGATTTTTTATTAATGAATTGTTTCAAGATTTACATACAGTTAAATACCTTATCTAATTCTGTTCATTCTACAAGCAAAATATTTTTAAAATTAATAAAATCTATTAACCTTATTTTGTTTGAGGCAAACAATTTTAGAGTTGAGAGGAAAATAAAACTATATAAATTTGAGAGTTTGTTTAAGCTATTAAGAATTTGCAAGGTAAAATAGTGATATTATAAATTTAAGAAACTTTTTTATGATAATTAAATTATGTAAAAAATATTAAAATGTAAAGGTTTTATTTATTTCTACGTCTCATGAGAAATTTATGTGAGTCCTATGATTTTCAATTTTATTTTTCAAGCATGAATTAAAGCTGCAAAAGCAATACCACTGTTAAGAGGATTCATTTTAAGTAATTTTGCATTTAATATGATATTATCCAGATAAAAAAATCATGTATTTTTTACAAACAATTAAATGGCGATATATTTTTATTATCCAATTATTTATAATGTGGTGTTACATTGAATGCTATAAAATATATTATATATCATAATGGGATACAATTCTGAACAAGATATGATCGTCAAAGCAACCAAACGGATCGTGACCGGACGGACTAACCCCTGATGTGATGAGGCGGAGTGAACTGGCCCGTCACTCTCTAGGACTTAACTGAGTTAGTTACGATGAAAAAGACTTATAAAAGAAGGCAAGAGTTTGAATCTCGATGAAGCTGAGATAATACCGTCCTCCGTTATGGTCAATTATAGTTTCTCTTCTGCAAAAAAAAGTGGAATCGGCCACCTTAGCGGCCCCACACGATCGGCCCCACGACCATTTATGAGAAGGTAAATCGAGAAACTGCAATTGGTCACGACGTAGGAGGGTATTGTCTGGCTTCGCTAGGATTCAAACCCTTGCCCTCTTCTGCAAATCTGCTGCGTTGTAACCAACTCAACTATGCCTCGGGGGCTCAAATGTAGTTTCTCAATTTACCTCCTCTTAGATGGTCATGAGTTCGACCATATGGAGCCGTTAGGGTGGTGGATTCCACCTTTACAGAAGAAAAGAAGTAAATCGGCCCATTGGAAAATATTCAATGCAATCTAATTCAATTTAAGATGGATTATAAATTAGACAGTCTATTAAAAAATTTAAAAATATTTAAAAAAATTAAAATTTTTAAATTTAGATCACAATTTAAATAGAGTCAAATTTAAATTAAATGAGTGAAGTCTATTAGTCTATTAAAATTTTTACTTTAATTTTTAAAAAATAAATAAATTTTCTAAACTCACATACCAATCCAAATCCGCTACAGACTGACCCCATGCGGGTCACAGACTTAGACTAGTCAGTCCACCTAAATTTATATTAAAATAGATAGATAAAATTTAAACTCAATCCGCTTAAATTATATAATAGGGCGAATTAACTTAATGCACCCAAGCCAAATTGACCGCTCATTAAAGACAACTAAATTAAGTTAATGATATTTATTTTATTTTAATTTGTTTAAGTACAACATCAACAAGTCTGGGTGGTGTAGTTGGTTATCACGCTAGTCTCACACACTAGAAGTCCGCGGTTCGAACCCGGGCTCAGACATTGTTTTATTTGCTTCAATCTTTTTAGAAATAATAGATATTGTCTATATTCTACATGTAATTTTCTTTACTTTTATTATGTTCTCTCTCTAATTAAATGTTAGTTTGTTAGCACATTAGTCTGGGTGGTTAACATGCACACTAGAGGTTCTCGATTCGAATCCGGGCTCAGACATTGTTTTTATTATGCTGCAATCGTTTTAGAAATAATAGATATTACCTATATTCTACATGGTGGCATCTATACTCGAACATTAATTTTCTTTTCCTTAAACTTTTTTTAATGGTCCTCTCTAATTTTATTTTATAGTTATCACGCTCACATATTAGACGTCGCCATTCGAACCTGGGCTCAGACATTTTTTTATTATGCTCCAATCGTTTTAGAAATAATAGATATTACTCATATTCTACATAGTGCCTTTCTATACTCGAACATTAATTTTCTTTTCCTCAAACTTTTGTTAATGGTCCTCTCCCAAATTTTATTTTATTTTGTCAGAATTAGCGAACAAATCAACCACGCTTTATTAACAAACACAAGTGAAGAAACAGACCATTCTGTAAATAGTTGATTTTTGTGTTCGACCACAAAAACTTTAGAAACCCATAGCATTTCAGTGGCAAAGAAAACAACGATCAGAGTTTTTTTTTTGTCTTTTTGAAACTAATGAATTAGCATTAATCTCATCTGGTGGTTTCAGATTGTGATTTCAAGGCAACGAAAGCCACCAAAAGCATCCAATGTCATCAACTTCAAACTACCAGGGATTGCCCAAATTTAACTACCGTACGTACTACTACGACACAGTAAGTCTAGAACTAGATTTCACAATCCAGTAGAAAAATACAAAAGAAGAAACAATACTCGCATTGCCCTTTGCCTCCAAAATCAGGGATCCATCTCACTTTCAGGTGCTGTGCTTGGCTCTGGTATGCGCTTGAAGGGCGTTCTCAGAGTTGAAGGTTCTGAAAACAAAAAAAAACAACAAAAGATAGAGAGAATTGGATTGTTATTATAACTAATGAATTGAAAATAAAAAGATGTAAGAACGAGGAGGGCATATACTTGCTGCATGATTTGCAGGCGACGGGGCCAACAGAGCTAGGTGTTTGCTGCTTTGACTTGTCACCAGTATTTGCAGAAGTCTTTCCTTGTTTAGCAGGATGAGGAGTTGCTAAATGAACAACTTTCTTTCCATCAGCACCTGCAAGGTAGCATTATCATTAAAACAACAGAAGAAATAAATGACATGTGGTATACTTTCGATGAACAGAATTCAACCGTGCCTGAGTTGCGATGCCCCACAAAAAATCTATTCAAATGAACTCAACTCCTTTATGCTGCTTCCACTTAGTATATTTATTTGTAAGAGTAAATTATAGTGATTACAGGGGAAAATTATATTTTGATCTTATCATTGCTGCAAATACATAAGATGCTGTGCCATGTGGCAAAACATGCCATGTCAATTTATACAGTGCTACTACTTCAATCACTTCCACCTCTAATAATAACACTATAAATTAGATAATTGATTAAATAAATTGTTGAACAAAAAAACTACAAAAATAGAATGAACACTATAAATAAACACTAGTTGATATAGGATTAACTGAGTTCGTATCAACATGCTTTACCAAGTGCCAATGTGAGTGTCAGCAAATTGCTACAGGAATCTAGCTGACAGTGCAGCCAGCACAAGAAATGTTATCCATGTAGATCATAATATACCATAGCATAATAATTTTAATATTACAAACCATGGAATGTCTACCTGTTTTCTGATTTCCACCGGGAGAAACTAACTTTGCTTTCTTCTCTGGAACAGGTGTTTTGGAAGCTGATTCAGCAGGCCTTTTCTTACTGGCTTCAGCCTGCAACAGATGCATTCATATATCACTGGGTGGATACCTGAGTGCCTAGCAAAACAATGCAGTAGTTGAAAACACTAACCTTCTTCGGGGTAGCATCTTCCTCTTCGTCTGAACTCTCATCCTCATCATCACTATCATCCTCTCCAATCATTTCCTAAAAGAAATGCAATTAGACTAAACACACACAATAACAAGTACACCCGATCATACTTTCCATTAATTGCACCAACCTCATCAGATTCATCCTCAGAATCATCTTCTTCAGAATCATCATCATCTTCATCATCCTCAGCCTTTGGCTTATCAGCTTTTTTAGTTCCTCTACTTTGACCTTTGACTTACCAGCAGAAGCTTCCGCCTTTTGAGTATTTGGTTTTGCTGCTTTATCATTTGCCTTCACCTCTGGTTTGCCTTTAAGATAAATAGCAACAATAGTAATTTTTTACAGGAAAATTTATAAAATCCATGAAATTTTTTAAATCATTGTAATTTATGATGTTAGTCCCAACTATTGGTAGGTTACATAAATAACATATTCCATTAACTTTTATGTAACCTATATAAGATGTCTTGATCACTTACCTAGATTCTTTTTTTGTCACCCCTTACCCCTTAAATTATAGATTAAATTTGTATAACTATGTAATTGATTGGTCGCCTTTGAGGGAACATACACATCATTATGTATATACATATTCTCTTATTTTATCATCTGCTACACCTAGATGATCTTGGTTAATAGTGATATTTTAAATTTATGTGTTATTCAGCTTGTTTATTATTAAAATTACATTGTGATATGTAAATCTTTTCTCCAGACAATTCAAACTTCAAGTTTTCTTCATACTATATTATCAATTAGCATATTATCTGAAAATATACTCTAGCAAGGAGATTTATCTTAAAAAGAATTGGTAAGTTTATCTATCCTACTCCTCATCATCATCAAGACATATTCAGCCTTGTTTCACAACTATACAACTATTTGGGTCAACTACATTAAACGCATCCCTATATTGCCTCTAATATTTTCTTTTGAACCCTCTATAACCATTGCATCTTATTCTCAGATTTAACACTTATAACTATAAAGTCTATTCATTGTCTTTGAATATATTCATATCATCTCAACTTATTTTCTATTATTTCATTATCTGCTGGAGCCTACAACAAACATTATCATCAAATACTAATGTGAAAATATTTATAGAATTATAACTAACCATTGATGCAAACTTAGATTTGTTTTTTAAAAATATATATATATAGTTCCGAGTTCAACCACTAATTGCTATATCACTATATTATTATACTTATCTTTACTGACGCTGACAAAATGTGAATCAAGCAGGAGTAAACAAAAGTAATAACAAGTCAACAATATGCAAAATCTGAATCATAAACCAAAAGAAAGAATATAAAATACATAGAAAAAGTGTACCATTGATGGGCACAGCCAATGGAATCTCCTCGTCAGATTCACTATCTGAAGTATTATTGGAGAGGGCTATAATATCAGTGCACTCATCAAATAAAAAAGGAGACAAAAACAAGCGAAGAGAAACTTACCGGATGAATCAGAGATGGTACATCCAGAAAAAAGAAAGGGCCAGTCAAGGTATTCAAAACTTGAAAAACATGTATTTGCTAACAAGTAACTTAAAATAAATTAAAAGGATATTCATCATTCTCTTCAAAAGCTGCAGTCTTATAGCCCAAAAAGTAGACACTTGTATTCTTTGAACCATGAGATAGTTCAAATTCTTTCTCAAACACCAAATCATACTGAATTTGATTACACTTATCAGCAGATAGAGTTCCTAGCACGAGCTTTTTGTCATCAAACTTTACAAATACTGATGCACCCTCTGTGGCTTTCTCCTTCTTTACCTCTCCTAGAGATACCTACATAATCCACGGCAACTTTTTATTATGATTTAATTTAGAATCATTCACCAGTATGCATTACGAAATCTGAGCAGAGAACCTGTGAAAGATGCAAGTATTTGTTCTCGCCAGGATTGACCTTCACAGTGTGGCCAGGCTGAACTTCCAAACCTTGAGTGTTATTTTAAAAAGCTACTATGAGATAAGCCCACCAAAATGAAAGCATATAGATGGAAAAAATAAAGTGTCACAATACTAGGGAATGGTTGCACTGCAGAGAAAAAGTTCTATTAAACTAATGGAAAAAACCAAACAAATACTTGCCAGACAATATCTGAACAAATAAGATTTGGAAAAGTTGCTTGGAATATAAGGACTCAAGTATCACAACCCAACAAAATGATGGCCTCTCAGAATCCTACTATTTATCTATTCTATAATGGCACTACAACAGTAGACTAAAAACTAGACGACAGATTGTTCAAGTCGAGATTACAAGAAATGAAACAAAAACTCTGCTTGTTGCTGATCATCAAAACAGAAGCAAAATTATTTTATTGATCTTTATCAGACAGCCACTAACAGGGAATAAGAATAGTTTTAGTAATAGACCTGCAATTTTAGTAATGTCTCAGGCTTCATAATCTTAAAAAATAATGGACTCTCGTACTACTATTTGTTTGTTCCAAAATGACAATATAACAATAGATTGCAAGACAGACAACAGACAGATTAAGTCACGATCACAAGAAATGAAACAGTATTCCAATTTTTGCTGACCAATCAAACATAAATCCACAAACTTTGTTAGCTGATCTTTATCCAACACTGTTTTTTTTAACACAACATGCTTACACGTGTGCCAATAAAAATTAGCTTAAATATTCTTAAAAGGCACCAGTTAAACTTATTGCTCAAAGATGATATATTAGGCCGGATTTGGTTTGTTTTAACTTGAAATGGTCCAACAGTTTAACATGGTTATATTTAAACATTCATAAGGGGTGCCAATAAAATGCCGAATTCCCACATCATAGAAGAATAGAATCATAGACAGAGAATATGAATGATCACCATAATGGTACAAACATCAGTCATAATGCACCCATAATAAGAACATTTTTCCGACCATGGTAGATGACTTTTGAACTATTCAAGAAACACATCTACTTGTGTACACCAGACCCTACTATATTACCAAAGACACATGAAAATGTAAAGATTTTTCAAAGAAGAACTAAAAATACACATACAACTGAAAGGGAAACTGCAAAAAGAAAACATATCGCATCACAACGCATCACCAAAATGTGATTGGCTTCATTCTCATAGCAAATATTCCAGAAACCTTACAAACTAGGCAAATACCGTCGCATTCGCAATCATCAATAGTAATCGGAAAAAAGAAACACCAAGCAAACAGTCCACACGGAAATCCTAAAATACGTGAAGCGATTAGCAAGGACGAAAAGAGAAATGGAGACAAGGAGGAGAAGATAAACCCCAAAACTCCATAGCGCTGGTGGAAGTAGACGAGAGGGAGAGAAATGACAGAGACAGCGATGAGCGAGAGCAGAACGCGTAGCGGTGGGATTAGGGTTTACCATCGCAAGGGAATTTAAAGGGGGAGGACGGAAGCAGGACCCCGCACGGGTCGGGTATCGGTTCGAATCCGAAAACAAACTTAATAATCTTGATTTGAAATGAATCCGACCCGAATAGCTAAGCCTTAGAGGATTCGGGTTGTTGTTTTTATTTTCTCGAAGAAATTCATTTTTTTTGCCCTTTACAATTTGTTTGATTCTAGGGATAAAATATATTTTATTATTAAATCATATTTCATAAATGAGATTCATTTTCTACCCATGTCACTTTTTGTTTTTAATCGTGGCGTAACTCATCAGCAAATTTGAGTTTCATCAATTAGTTAACACAACAATTTAATTTAACATTTTAATAATAAATCTTATAATGTAAGACATTAATCCAGAACTGAAGACATTTAATTTGTCACAAAACATAAACAGTAAGGAGGACCAACGCACCGAGAGAAAGCCCAATAATGGTAAAAGCAACAAAAAAAAAACATCAAGACAACCCACATTTTTCCATTGAAACTGATAAAGTTTAATAATATAGAGGACCATTGAAATTAACACTTCATAAAGCGGATCGAAATTGAGAGTTTAGGGCAACAAAGAGTGGTTCAAAGAACCCATAAACTAAACGTCTTGATCAACTAACTAACAACCACACAGTGAGCAAAAAAATCAAGGTAACAATACTTTATTCGCCTACAAAATTGGGCGGACATCTTCACTTTCCAGCTCTGCGCTTTGCCTTGGTATGTGATTGACGGGAGTTCTCGTTGTTGAAGGTTCTGAAAACAAACAAAAATGATTGTAACGTCACTATTATTAATGAATTGAAAAGAAAGTGGTAAGAGCGGAGAGAACCTACTTGCTGAAGGATTTGCGGGCGACTGACCCAGTGGAATTCGGAGTCTCCTTCTTAGACTTGTCACTATTTGCGGGAGTCTTTCCTTGTTTAGCAGGGTGTGGAGTTGCAACATGACCGCCTCTCTTTCCATCCGCACCTATGATATAGACAAGTATCTCAAGGCTTTGATCCTCTATTACTTAGTTTATTTACTTAAGAAAGAAAATATATAATAATAAAATAGACAATTGAACTAAAATATTGTCATACGGCAGTGTGCCAACACTTGGCTACGTGACATAATATGCTGAGAAACATCCATGTTCCAATAATATCACAAAGAAAAGTTCGTTATTACAAAACATTAAGATATCTACCTGTTTTCTGATTTCCACCGGGAGTAACCAACTTGGCCTTCTTTTCTGGAACAGGAGTTTTAGATGCAGAACCAACAGGCCTTTTCTTCCCTGCTTCAGCCTGCAATAGGTCAATTCATATGTTAAAGTAGACACACCTGAATGCCAATGAAAATAGTGCAAAATTACTAACCTTTGGAGTAGCTTCTTCCTCTTCATCAGAACTTTTGTCTCCATCATCACTATCATCTTCCTCTCCTTCAATCATTTCCTGATACGCTCAAAGCCGAATGAAATCTTACTATCATTTTACACAATAGAAGCACACTATCATATATACCAGTTTTGGTTCAAGTATACAAATATGAACATGCTTTCCACCAATAGCACAAACCTCATCGTCATCAGACTCGTCAGATTCATCATCTTCGGAATCATCTTCTTCGTCTTTGTCATCTTCAGCCTTTGGTTTATCATCCTTCTTAGGTTCCTCTATCTTGGCCTTTGCCTTACCAACAGAAGCTTCCGCCTTTTGAGCATTTGGTTTTGCTGCTTTAGCATTTGCCTCCGTGTCCAGTTTGCCTTTTCAAGTACAGTCATGAATAGCAGATAAGAATATACAGATAAAAGAAAATAAATACATAGTAACATGAACGCCTTTAAATCCCATAAGAATGGAGTGCTAGCCCAATTATTTGTAGTTACATCAATAACAAGATCCAATATATTTTATATAACTTAACATACAAACCCCCTGAACGAACTTTTACTTATGTGGCGATTAATCTTTTGTCCCCATGGCGACTTGCACCTTCAACACAAATAGATTCTATTTGTACGACTACATAATTGATGGGTCATCTTCAGAGGAAAATATAACAATTAAACTATATTTTCTAGTATTTTATGATCTTCTAGAGCTACACTTGGATGATCTTAATAATAATAATAATAATAATAATATCCTTAATTTTATTGATTTTGTAACTTCCTTTTTTACAATGACACCTACATTTTGTTATATGCATAATTAAAATTTTTATTCTCCATAATTCAAACTTAATGTTATGGTTATTTGTATAAAAAAATATCAATTACCATAATACTATTTGCAAATCAATTATGACAAAGAAAACAATTAGGGTTGGCTACAAAAATCAGCTCTCTCCTTTGAGAACTATACAAGACAATATTAGTAGCAAACTCAAATTAAGTAAATCATTTTTTATTTCATTGACTAATGTCTCCTTTTTCTCCTTCAACTCATTGATCCACCACTGGCAACTATCTCATAATATTTGTCCTTACTGGCACGTTATCATTCAAGGGTTGAAAATGGTTTGGGTACATGACTAGCCGCAATTATGAGAATGAAGCACAAGCCTCTAGCGCTATCAAGATAACAATATGCAAAGCTAGGATCCAACAGCCAAAAAACTAAAAAAACATATATAGATTTGTACCATTTGCAGGTGCAGCGAGCGGAATCTCCTCGTCAGATTCAGATTGGCTATCTGAAGGTTTATTAGAGAAGGTTATAATGTCAGTGAGCTCATCAAATAAGGAAAGAAATAGAAAGATGGGAAAAGGAGCTTACCAAATGGATCAGACAAGGTAACTCCAGAAAACAGAAAGGGCCAGTCAAGGGAATCAAAAATTTAAAACATGTAACATAATTATCGAATAATTTAACAACATAAGTCAAGGATATTCATCATCCTCTACAAAAGCTGCTGTCTTATAGCCCAAGAAGTGGACACTTGCATTCTTTGAACCATGAGATAGTTCAAATTCTTTCTCAAATACCAAATCATACTGAATTTGGGTACACTTGCCAACAGATAGAGTTCCAAGTACCAGCTTTTTGTCATCAAATTTTACAAAGACTGATGCACCCTCCGCTCCTTTTCCTTCTTTACCTCTCCTAGAGATATCTACATAAACCAAGACAACTTTTCATTATAAGTTGACTTAGAACAATTCGCTATATAACAAAAGCTGATCATGGAACCTGTGAGAGATGCAAATATTTGTTATCTCCGGGATTGACATTGACAGTTTGGCCAGGTTGAACTTCCAAACCTTATAAAATGCAGATCAATCAACAATAATATCACAACAAGTTTGAAACACAAGTACAGAATGTTTTCATTAACAGAGGCTAAGGGCAGGTGTCACATTTCCTGCTGATAAAGTGCCAATTATAAGAGTTACTATTATATTGAATTACTAAAGGAAGCATATAGAAGGAGACAAATATTCTGAAACAAGACAAGAGGATTGTAATTATCTCAGTAAAAGAGGATGATAAACTAACAAACAAAACACAAAAAACAAACTTGCCAGGCTATATCTGAATAAATGAGGAAAAGTTTGAATAACAATAGCATTCAAGACCTAAAAACGTTGTAATTGATTGAAATTTACATTACAATGATGTCATCATCAGAATGTGAAAATTATAGCTATAACATAAAAATGTAAAAAAAAAAACATAATAAACAGGAACAAACAAATGGATTGAAATGTATGTTATACCAAATACCAAAATCAAATATTTCATTAAATATAGTTTGTCAATAACTTTAACATGCTTACATGTGAGCTAATCCAAAATAGTCTAAATAACTCTTGATATTAGCCAAAAGAGAACAAAATTTATTACTTCAAACCCAAAAGAGAACTTACTACTACCCATATCTTCTAAGAGCACAAAATTAAATTTTTTTGACATGAATTAGTCTAACACTTGAACTGAGGTTACAACAACCAAGCTTTATCCCACTAGGTAGGATCGGCTAAAACAGTTGAACCTGCAACGCGTTTCTTCCGGAGAACAACCTAGCATTAGCACAATAGTTTAATAGATCCATTCATTGAACATTTGCCTTAGTTTGATGATGGCTAGCAACCTAACACAACCCTCCTTTATCCGGACTTGGGACCGGCCATGACGGGTTTACTTCGTCATGCACAGAAGCTATTTATAAATTATTATTCAAAATTCCAATAAAATTGAATTTCTCACACCGTAAGCACATCATAAGAAGAATACCATCATAGACATAAAAAATGAATGACCTCCGTAACGGTACACATATCATAACACACAGCTATATACTGAAGTTTTAAAAAAAGGAAAAGGAAAAAAAAAGAGCTAAATTTCAAAAACTCAAGACCTAGTGGAACACTAAACACACATGAACAGGTAGAGTTTCCCTACGTGGAAAAGAAATATGAAGAAAACAGAAATAGTCACCGCAAATAAAAACAGAACCTATGACGAAAAGATGCTTGGCTTCAATCTCGACAAATACTCCAGGTTTGATATTTCAAAAAAAAAAACATATGAACTAGGCAAATGCTGTCACATACGTGATCAGCAGTGCAACCGAAACGAACCCGTGAATCGCATAGTCTAACCGTAAATCATAAAATATAAGAAGCGATAGGCAGCGAAGATAAGAAATGATTGAGAGAAGATAAGATATACCCCAAAACTCCATGACCGTCGGTGGAGTTATGAGCGAGAGGAAAGTTTGATAGAGCGGAGGCGAGGCGAGGCGACTGGCGAGGGCGATGACTGAGAGTAAGCGAATCCGTGGGGATTAGGGTTTAGGCTCCATGTGGGAATTTAAAGGGGACGAAAGCCGGGCGCCGAACGGGTCGGGTACCGTTTTGGATCCGAAAACAGAAGTTTTCGGTTCGAATGCTCAAAATTACCGGAATCATAGTTAAATTCCATATTGGCCCTCAAAATATTTTGAAATTTTGCATTGCACCCCTTGAAATCATATTAAAGATAAATTAGTTTACAGTTTGCTTATTCACATGAAGATATATATTTGCATTTAATATATAAACTCTTTAAATCCCTAAAAGAGACAAGGGAAAATATAAAACCTACTAGCTAACTTAAGAATTAGTGTGTTTTTACAAGTTTGTCCTATTATTGTATTATAATTATGCAATATGTGTTACCTTTACTACGTTAACTATTTTGGATAACTATCAAAAACGCATTCTAAATTAAGAAAAATATCAAATGAACGTCCCTTATTTAAAAAAAAAACAAATGGACACCCCGTTTGTGATTTTATATCGAAAATATCACTTGACTCGACACTATTATAGCAGCTACATTATGTAAAAATTACCCAATATCTATTATAACGTATAAAAGTTAGTCAGTAGTTGCTATAATATATAAAAACTATCCATAATTATTATAATTTATGATAATTTAAAATTTAGAATTTATACCTAGAAACTACTAATACTACTAATAATTATCCAGTAGCTGCACCAACATATTTAAAATAAGTTTAGAATTTAAGATTTAAAGTTTAAAATTATAGTAGCTAAATAATAGCTTCTATAATGATTTTAAATTGATTTTGATCCAATTTAATTAATTTTGATCAAGTTGATAAATAATATTTTGATATAATATTATTTAGATACTCTAAATTCTAAATTTTAAATCATAATTCCTAAACTACCATAAAATACATTATAACAATTATTAGGTAACTTCAATACGATGTAAAAGTTAAACCCTAAACTCATCCTAAATATGTTATAACAACTACTATATAACTTATATGTATTGTTAGTTATAGGTAATTTTTACATGACTATAAATTTTTAATCTTAAATTCTAAATTCATCCTAAATATATTATAACAGCTATCTGTTGATAGCACTTAGCAGTTATCGGTAGCTATTATAACATCGCTCGATCAAAAAATATTTTTGATATAAAATTATTTAAGAGACATCTATATAATTTAAATTGAAAATAGAGTGCTTATCTGATAATTTTATGAATGATGGAGGCTCATTTAATTTTTATCAAATTATTTTTATTTTTTAATGTCGCTTTCAAAGAAAAAGAAATTAATTAACCTTATTTTTTTATTTTACATTTTAACGATATTACTTTTTAGCTGTCATTTTCAACGAGTAAAAAAATAACTAAAATTATTATATGACGAAAATAATATTTATGACTTCGTTGAAAATTATATAATTAAACTGAAAACAATAATGATGATAATAATTCCGTAAACTTTGTAATAAAACCAACATATAACAACAAAAACTTAAATCTCCTCAAATAAATTAGTATGTCCTCCATTTAAAAAAAAAATTTATATTTAAATAAATTATAAAATTAAATGAATAAATATTGTAAGTCATGTTTCTCGTAATATGACTAAATAAAGTGGATATGAATAATGAATAATGATTCATAGCATGAAAAATATCAGTACGAAGATAGTATGGCTCACATTTTATATATTATATATATAATGTAAAATATAAATAAAAAGAGCGTAATCCATAAAAAAATTGTTGAGAATTTTTTTTACCAGAGAAAATTAAATAGTTTTTTACTTTTGATGTGATATTGTAATTTATAGGATCCATAAAAAAGTTCTACAATAGCTCTTGGATACTCTTGGAAGAATGTAAATTTTATTAAATTAATAAAACCGTAATTTTTCACAATGTATTTATTAATTCAATTTTCATTATCACATATACATTAGATATATACTTTCATATTATTCATGAGTAATGATTCATAGCATGAAAAATGCCAGCATGAATGCAGTATGACACTCATAACTACATGCAGTGGGTCCTGACATGCAATGGGACCCGCTACCAATGTGAGTGTCATGCTGTCTTCATGACATTTTTTATGCTATGAATCATTACTCTATATTTATATCTCCCCCTATCGATAATTTTAAATCTTATTAAAAAAAAAAGAGAGTCACTTGCCATCTTTCACTAAAGGTGCTCCCTCTCTCAATCTCCCATGGCAGAGAGCTCTGACATATCATTATAGTGGGATCACAAGTGGATGTTTTAATTGGTCCCCGAGTTAATCAGATATTTAGGGGATCGATTTTTAATTATGATATATATTATAGATTAATTTTTTTAATGGAAAGACCATCTTAAAAAGGAATTGATAAATGATTTGTGCTTTTCGATTTATCTATGATGATTGGTGAAAATTTTTTATGATATCAGATGATCATATTCAAAATTAATATATTTGAAGAATTGAATATCTAGATTATAAAAAAAAAAATTAATATAGTAAGTGAATTTCTTAATTTGTTTATAAAAAGAAAATAAATTATTTAATTTAATTGATTACCAAACATAAAAGATGAGAATGAAATTGTACTGTTTCGAGCATAATTGAGTTTGTTACAACAGGACAAATTTTTTGAAGTGGATAAGAATTGAATCTCGGTGAAGTCGAGGTAATGTCTTTTCCGTAGCCGTCAATTAAAGCTTTCCGATTTATCTCTTTGTCATGGGACCGATCGTGTGGAGCCGCTAAGATGGTGGATTTATTTTTTACCGAAGTTAATGAAATTATAATTAATCATGATACTTATTTTGTTTAGTTTTCTCATTTGGATTTTTTTTTAGTAATATAAATGAAGTTTTGAGAGTTAAGTGTATCAAAATAATTAGTTTTTAAATAGTAAGTTAATTTTAAAAAATTATAAGATTGTATTGTCAAATAACTATCTAAGGTGCCACTGAATGACTTGTCATCGATGAGTTTTAATTTTTTTTTTACCAAGGTTGAGTTATTAGAAGATTTATTTAAGAATAACTTTTCCATTTTAATTAAGAGTTCATAAACTATAATATAAATAAAATGTTCAAGTAATGTTTTCAAATTTAATTCACTTGAGAAAAGTTTTTTTATATATCTTTATATATTTATTAGATAATCCTCGATTAAATAATATATTTTTCATTAATTATCTTTTCATTTCACATCAATATTTCTTTTAGATGTTATTCTTTTTTTTTTAATGGCAAGATCCATGATAAACAATATGGCAAAGTCAACAATATACAAAGATAAAAGAATACTGTTCTTATAATGGCCCAACGATAAAGTACTTAATGATTTACTTAAACATCCATGAACTAGGATAATTTTCTTAAATTTTGATATTAGTTACCTCTATTATTCATCATCCTTAAATTTCATCTATGCCCCTGTCCAATGCTAATCCATAGAGAAAAAAATAATCTCAATGAACGTGAAAAACTCTAAAAAATATATATATATTAATTAAAAATGATTAAAATATAAGACTTTAAACTTCATTTATAAATTTAAATCAACAATATATATGAAAATATATATTATAACTAAAAATAATATGAAATTATAATTATTTTGATTTATTACTAAAATAAAATATATTAATTATCATGTAATACAAGTTCTTAAATAGTTTTTAATTTATTTTATTTATTATAAACGTGACAAAATTAAATATTTTTAATTTTTAAAGATTTTAGATTTCTCTTTTTGCATTTCAAACCATGGAGCAATTTAAAATTTTTTAATTTTTGTTTTTTATGGTAATTTTTCAAACTATGTACTTAGTTTTGTTTATTACCCAAAATATATACTCCATTTTTAAATTGACCAAATTAAGTGTCATTTTTCATCCTCTTTCTCTTTCTGTAAGTCTATTCAATTATCCAAAATGCATATACTATTGTGATATACTATATCGAGAGTAGTGATTTTTTTCAACTCTACTAAGTATGATAAATAATATCAAAAAGCATTACAAGGGTCACAACGATCATACTTATTGATTGATATCATAAATGAGTTCTTTAACTTTTTTTAAGATATTAAATTTTTATTTTTTTTTAAATAATTAAGGTCCATCAATTAGTTTCATCTAAAAGTGATTAATGGATTTAAAGAATCTGAAATGATTTCAAATGAAGACTTATATACTATTATAATGCTCTATGTATATATATTTGTTTTCAAATAATAATGTGATGCATTATATTGAGATTTAAATGCGGTGTAATTTGTAGTGATTTTAAATTAAAGTTATATTTATCCTCATTTATTATATTAATTTTCATTTTAATTTTTATCCTCATATATCATCAGATATTCATCTTTATCCCCCATACTTATCAAAGGATCAAAAATCCTTTATACTCTTTTTTTATTCCATCCAACTACCAATTTATTTCTCATTTATTAATCAATTTTGAATATCAATCAATACTACTTTATATTAATTTTTAAAAATCAAAACATTATATATATAATTTATTTTTTTACTATATCCATATTCAAATTTGAAAATTGTCATACCCAATTACATAATTACTTAATCGGTAAAAAAAAATCCTCCATCCTCTTTTCTATCTCCGTATTGGATTATGAGAAAAGTACCATATCAAAATGTTCATGTTATGATCGTACGGAGTGTGGTGCGGTTAGTCAAGTCCGAGAGCGGCCCTCGGGTCCAGCCCAGGGCGTCGTAAAGCCCGGATCGGACCTAACCCGCGGACACTTCGGCCAAGAGTCGAGCCTGGCAAGCCGCATCAGAGAGATCGGGAAGGACATGAAGGGAGCACCCCGTGGCGGCGTCGGTGCCGGATCAAGTCTCACCTTCTCAAGCGATTCGTCATCGAATCCCTGAACCGAATCTTTCGGGTCGAGGCAAGGACCAGGCCGACTCAGCAAAGAAATAGATCTCTCCCCGTCAATTTGGCCTTACCTCGCCTCCGAGCTGAGCCGGATCCTCGAGTCGGGCTCAAGGCGTCACAGAGCCTGCATCGAGCCGGATACCCGGCACCCCAGCCCTGAGGCGAATCTGGCAGGTCAAATCGGAGGAATAGGGTGGGACCCGATGACAGTACTTCTCCAACGGAGCCGTAATCGGATCGAGGCTCATCACCCCGACTGCTCGGTACCTAACTGAGCCGGACCCTCGAGTCGGGCTCAACGCGTTATGGAGCCCAAATCGGACCGGACACCCGGCACCTCGGCTCCGAGCCAAGTCGACCCATTCGGACATAAGGCACGCCAGCTTCACCGTTCTGCCCTGGCCCAAGGCAACTCCTCTTTTTCTTTCCCAAAGACCACTCCCTCATTATGCGGTTGTGAATGTTCTCCTACCACCTCTGTAACTCATCATGGCAAGGCTCTAACAGATGTACATGATGTGACCCCCTTTAATACAAGTCAGCGAGAGGGCATATGCGCTGACTATACCATGCCTTCTGATACATTCATAACAGTGATGGGACTTCAATCACATCGATGACATGACATAACATCTTCGATTTATATAAAAGGTTAGTTCGGTGTGCAGGGGAGAGGTATGCAATCTTAAAAACTCTCTCTCTCTTTTCATTCTCATTTTCCTTCCTCCTTCGACAGAAGCTAACTTAAGCATCGGAGTGGTCGCGCTGGGGCAACCCCTGACCTTCCTTCTCATGGTGTTTGCGCATGCAGGTTTCAGAAGCTCTACACCTTCCTCTCCATCCAAGCTCGCTCAAGTGAGGTGCTAAAGAAGCTGCACACTCAAAAGCGGATCTCAACCGGAATAGTCCATAATAGATATTTTGGGTGTTTTGACATTAATAAATGGGACCCATTTAAAAAATAATAAATTGTATAAGTATTTTATAAATTCTCTTTTTCTAATTTTGTTTTCCTGATTTAAGAAGAAATAAAGTGCGGTATATTTTGATTACCCTCTCTTCGCTGCACTGCAAAATACAAATTGACTTCTAAAAATAAAAATAAGCCTTTTTTGGCCGTCCACTCAAATTAGATCAAATCCTAACCATTGATTATTTGAAAGGAATCTCCTTTGCAAATCCTATTGTCATTTTAGCTGAAAATTTCTGTCAATTTTTAGATTTACTTAAACTTAATATAAGTTACCTTAATTACTAATTGATTACTAATTAAACTTAATTATTTTTAGAAACCAAACTGTTATAAAAGGTTAGATATTAAAAATTGAATCTTGATAAAGTTAAGACTATTTTTTTTATTGTAGTTAATTATAATTTTTTTTTTGATCTAGTTCATCATGAATTTAATCATACAGGATGGCGAATTCCACTAGATCAATGACATTCACATAAATACGATCTTCCTTTTATATATATATAAATAATATAATATAATATATTATATTATTATTATATTATTATTATTATTACGCACGTGTTGTTCCCCCCAAATGTCCACTAAAATTTCTATCGCCGCAGCCGCAGATTGTCGTCAATCAATGGCTTCTCCTCTGCTTCCACTTTTCCTCTTCCTCGCCGCAGCCGCCGCAAATCCCGCTGCCGCAGCCGCCTGCTTCTCTTCCATATTCAGCTTCGGAGACTCGATCTCTGACACCGGAAACTACCTCATATCATGTGGCGCCACGCCCGACCCCGTCGGCCACCCGCCTTACGGCGAGACCTTCTTCCATCGCCCCACCGGCCGCTGCTCCGATGGCCGCCTCATCGTCGACTTCCTCGGTAAAATACTCCGTCTCGATCTTGATTTCAATAGCCCCAATTAATTCCGGATTTCCCCCATTTTTATGTGCAGCGCAAGCACTTGGATTGCCTTTGGTGCCGCCGTATCTCTCCGGGGAGACCTCGCCGGAGGGAGCTAATTTCGCCGTCGCTGGTTGCACTGCGCTCGACAACGAATTCTTTCGATCGCTAGGGTTGGAGATTTCAGGGAGCAACTACTCCTTGGGAGTACAAATGGAGTGGTTCCGGCAACTGCTTCCCTCGATCTGTTCCTCTTACTCAGGTCAAAATTCGATCTTTTTGCTCGATTTCGATCATACACCGTATTTTTATCTCTCCCACATCACAAAAATCGAATTTTGCGACTCAGAGTGCCGAAATCTCATGGCCAATTCTCTGTTCCTCGTCGGAGAAATCGGCGGCAACGACTACTGCCACAGTCTCCTCCAAGGACGAGCAGTGGAGGAGGTCAAAGCCTTCGTCCCCGACGTGATCTCCGCCATCAGCTCCGCCATCACGGTATGTGCAACTAACTCGATCAAATTTCATTCTAAAAATCTGAACTTTTATTCGAATTAGGAACTGATCCGACTCGGCGCGAGAACGCTGGTGGTTCCCGGCGGCGTCACGCTCGGTTGCCTCCCCATTTTCCTAGACCACTTCCGGAGCAACGATGCCGGCGACTACGAGCCGGAAACAGGGTGCCTCAAGTTCCTGAACCGGTTCTCAGAGCACCACAACGAGATGCTCTTGCACGAGCTGAACCAGATCCGGCAAGAAAATCCCGACGCCACCATCATCTACGCTGACTACTACAACGCGATGGTGGCCATCTTCCGGAATCCGCAGCGCTACGGTGAGTGTCGGTTTGTTTGATCGATCAATTCCACGCAGTGGACGAATTCCACTGATTTGCTTGCTCGCTCGCTCGCCGTCGGCGTAGGATTCAGGAGCCCTCTGCTGGCATGTTGCGGCGGCGGAGGAGAGTATAATTACAACGCGTCGGCAGTGTGCGGAGACGAGGCGGCGGCGGCGGGGACGGTGACGGCGTGCCGCGACCCGGCGGAGCACGTTAACTGGGACGGCGTTCACTTCACCGAGGCTGGTTACCGGGCCGTGACCAGCGAGTTATTGGGCCGATGGACCGAGCCTTCGGTGGCCCAAATATGCCCCCAAATCGACGCCAATTTCTCCCAGGGAATCCACGCTCCGATTTAAGAGCAAGAATAAATTATTGTGCCAATAATAATAATAATAATAATAGTTGATCTAAATAAAAAATACGAGCGTTTTTTAAAAATAATTAGAGTTTCTCTCAAGGCATAATAATAATAAATGAATCCACAGGCAAAAAGAAATAGCAATAATTAGATTTTATTGTTTAAATAATAATTATTTCTAACTGAGACTGATGGTTTGTTTCACTGAAGTTTCATTGCATAAAGATGGAGCATGATGGATGAACATGATAGCCGAGTTAAATTCAACTCTGTTGGTTGTCTCTACCAAACACCAACAGATTCATCCATCTTTCCATCCATACTGCTAAAGCTAGTAATCACTAAACCGAAAAACCGATAGAAACATCTACAGATTTAGCACAAACAGGAGGAAGCTGGCGCGAGCAACTGAAGCCGCTTACTCCCTAGGCCGAGCAAACCAGAGGGAGCTCAAGGCACGAAGACGCGAGAAGTAATCACTTATGGCTAGGAATGTCCGAGCAGACTGTCTGATAGTCGATATCCGATGCGTTTGTTGTAAGGTTTGCTGCCGCAGATTGTCAGCCTGGAAACAGTTATCGAAATCGACATGTGGAAACTTTCTGAACACCAAGCTGCTGCATGAATTGATAAAACAGTAGACTAGTTCCAACTTATAACAGACTTCATGGCATCCTAAAGCCATGGGAAGAGGCTTGTGAAGCCTCTTACTCCCTAGGTCGAGCAAGCCAGAGGGAGCTTAAGGCACGAAGACGCGAGAAGTAATCACTTATGGCTAGGAATGCCCGAGCAGACTGTCTGATAGTCAGTATCCGATGCATTTGTTGTAACGTTTGCTGCCGCAGATTGTCAGCCTGGAAAAAGTTTATCGAAATCGATATGATGTGGAAATTTTCTGAACACTAAGCTGCTGAATGAATTGATAAAACAGTAGACTAGTTCCAACTTATAACAGACTTCTCATGGCATCCTAAAGCCATGGGAACAGGCTTACCTGGCGAAGAAAGTTCTCTAGAGTTCCGAGTTTCCCCATAGCCATAGCCATCTGACCCATGTAGTTTGCTACGTTTCCTGACGATCCCGAGGGACCGAGAGACCCAGCCAATGTTTCGGCTAGGGACTGCTGCAAGGCCTCCATCCCTTGGGAGAGGGCATCCTCAGCCTGCTGCGACGACTGCTGGAGATTGCATATCCCCATCAATTGCTGCTCTGTTAGAGGTTCAAGCTGGTTTGCAAGTAACTGCAGCATCATCGCACACCGAATTAAATGTACCCGAAGTAAAATGAATTCGGGTTGTTCGATATTACACACATTTACTGGAGTAAATTGCCTTTAAATAAAATGCATACCTTTAAAAGTTCAGATGATCGGAAACCCCCAAGCCATAGGAAACATCTTTCAGCTGGTGTCTTCCACATTCCTGATAATATGTGAAAGACATCTGCCTTCGCAGCAACGCCCTTGAGCCTGAATATTTCCTCATAGTGTGTCATGATACTATCAACAGTAACGCGTAGGTCGTTTTCACTAGCATGAGCATTAACTGCCGCTCTCAGTTCATTTATCTGTCGGTTATGTTCTTCGAGCCATCGTGCATATTCAACATCAAAAGCCAATGCCCCTGCAGTGATGATTTAACACCCTATGATCATAAGATTCAGTTGAACTAAATTCAACTAGATCACAAGTTTTGGCACAACTTTAAGTCACAATATCAGTTAAGGATAGTCTTTCGGTTTGAGTTTATGTAATTAACTTGCACAACAATAATTAACTTTTGTCAATTCAATTAAAGAGTTAAACAGGAAAGAAAAAGTAATATCAACAATTTCTCTTAGAAGGAAATTCAATTCCATTCCAATTCCTCCATTTTTTTTCTATCCAGATCGAGCAAAAATGAAGGGAAATGAATCTATCATCTAATAGACACAAATATTATAAACAATATTATCTCTTTCCTTTTGATTCCATCCAAATAAACATAAAGAATGATAGAACAGAAAAAGGATATCAATTCATACTTTCTGTTTTCCTTTCATTTAAACTATTTCAAATCCCTCTGATTTCCTCCAAACAATCTTATTAACGTCGAAGTTATATACAAAAAGTGTCTCTTCTAAGGGCTCAGTGGCATCGAAATCAACTTAAGAATGGAGAAAAGGCTGGAACTAATGTGCTCGTTAAGTAAATCTATGACATATTTCTTTTATAAGTCATGGATAAGGCCAACAGCGATTTAAATCAGATCAAACTGTCGTGCATAAGGAAATTACCATTCCCGCCCATGCTATGCGATTGATCTCCTGAGCTAGAGATGAAAATACCCTGCAAAGGATCCATATTACATATGACCCATATGCTAGTGGAAAAAGACCTCGATAGGACTAAGACGAACTCTTTGAACGAACAATACCTGTTGACGAGCTCTTTGAAGCTCCTGCTCGAGTTGGGTCAGCTTCAATCTACTGCTCTCTAGTTGTTGCACATAAGCCTTGCAGCAAAGGAGAAAACAGGTTAATGCCCAACAATAAAGAGAGAAGTTACATGTTCATGCAGAAATTCTTCTGTGTTAAGTTCTAGAAAAAGAATCTGTATCTGGGTCATCAAGATGTCAACAATTTTTTATCGCAACCAAATTGCGGTGCAAAAAACTTGTAACAAGGACATAGACAACAAACCTTTTTCCTTAACCTACTCTTTCTGGCAGCTTCACGATTTTGCGCAAGGCGACGAAGAGTCTGTGCAGAAAAAACAAAAAACATATAATGGATAGTGTGCAACTTTAACTAATTATGTGGAACTTAACACAAAATTTGAACATATTATTACCTTTTGATCGAGTGTTTTGTCTTTTGACCTATCACTAGAATCAGAAGCTGCAACAGCAGCAAGTTGACCATGTTCAAACTGCAAATTAGGAGAGAGATCAAAGAACATAAGGGGGAAAGAAAAAAAAATCAAAATTTCAATAGCTAAAAAGTAGACTCTTTTTAACCTTATCAGGAAACAAAAGAACAACATATTGCATTATAGTGTACCACATAACCATGAATTCAAATCCTATGATGATCATTCATGAAACTATTGACAACTTGTCAATATGAAGTGATCTATGGTTTAGAACTAGAAAGGAAAAGTTGATGAGTATGGTTTTATATGAGATAATGAAATTACAACATGTGCGTCATGTATGTATTGTATCGGTAAAGACGTAGAGCAAACTACTATGGGGAACCTGCATGCTGCATCCAGGAAAGCATGCTATTTCCTTGGGTCTATAAGCAAAAAATGAGGAGAGGAAGAGATGAATATGAGATGGTTTGTTGGATAACTCAACCACTAGTAAGAGTAAAAAAAGAGTTCATGAAGGAAATCTGAATATAAGAATGAAGCTATGCCACTTAGAATAATTCTGTTAATATTCAAAATAATAATTTAGCTGCGGTTACAAATAAAAATACAAAATAGACCATGTTGCAAGTTACTTGACATACCCTACATACTCACACATATGAGGTATGGACAGAGGCATTCCCCCTATATGAACTAGTAGAGGGCAGCAAAAGTAGGTCTAGATAAAGGAAAAATATACATTGAAAAAGCAGAATACACGAAACTTTCTTATCCTTTTTAGGAATGGCAGTACATGAGAAAGAAATCTTAGTTTGGACGATGCAAAATATAATCCATGAAGGAAATTAATGAATCTGTATTTGAAAAGCAAAAGAGCAAAGAAAGTACCCTCTGATCTTTCTCATCAGTGTCCACATCTGTGGAGGTATCTGTCCTGGGACTACCATCTGCCATTGTGGCAAAAGTGTCCACTGGGAAATGTGACTCGGTAGCTGACCCTTCTTTTGTAGTGCCAATGACTCAACAGTAGGCAGTTGGAATGTTTATGTCAGTAGAAACTCCTGAAATCGGGGAACCGAAAATAAAGTGGAACTAGCTGGATGAATATGAAGCACTTGTACAACTATGCGGGATCATGCTTTACCAAGAATACCTGATCGAGAAGGATCAAAATGAATGGCCTGATTAGTCATACACTTAGTTGCCACATCTGCATAAATGGCAAAGCATGAAAATGAAGCAACGACGTAAACTCCAAATTATTTGATATGCACATGTATCCTACTATCACTCAAGTCCACTGCTAAGAGATAAAACTAGATGCTAATTCATTTTCAGATTTACATGCAATATATTGATATTTAAGCATCCCAAACCGACTTCCTTAGAACCAATTAGAAAATTGTATGTAAAATTAAACCAGATAACTTCTTTCTACTCTCCAATGAACAAGAATTAATATTTCTACTCGTCAATGAACAAGACTACATTGATGCAGTAATATGGTCCCATGTATTGCACAATCATAATAATCTAAGTAATTATAAAAGAAAACAAACATTAGCTGGCACAAATTACTTGGCTACCAGACAATTGAATGACAGAAGAAGATAATTATACATAAATCACTCATGTCCAAGTCAATAGTAGCACTAGCAAGATACCACAAACTATTTGAGAACAAATACTGTACTGTATTATGAATTCTAACTTGGTAAAAGACTCTAGATAGTTCTTTTGTCAGGTTTTAGCCAATGAAAAGAGTATTGACAAATTATATTGAAGTGATAAAGGATGTCTATGATATAGTAGCCAGTAGTGCTAGAGCTGCCAAGAATGTATGAAATGAATTTCTTACAAGTTCAATCAAGAGTCAGCTTTAAGGCCTTATCTTTTTTTACACCAATAATAAGAAGAACTTCCTGTCGTATTGAAGATACACATCCTCTTTCATAGATACATGGTCAACTGTGGTAATAAATAATTTTTGCAGTCCTTATAAATACAAGAAAGACTCTGACTCGAAGAAGCAAAAAAAGATAACCTTTCTCACATCCAATCTTGTATGATTGTTAGGCAACAACTTCACACAAATTCGTTACCAAGTAAACTGTTAAAAATCTCTCTCTTTCAAATGGTCTGCAGAAACATCTATTCTACTTGCTTGCTCCAATGTGATCCCAAGAGGAAGATTAATATCATTCAGCCATTTAGAAAAACTAATGGATCAGATACACCATAAACTCAGCCAACAAACGGATTGCAAGACACAATTTCATTCCAGAAACAGGTTCGACACTAATACTAGTACTTCCTGTTATCAAGTAGTGGTGGATTGTAGGAGCCAAATAAACTTAAAAGCAATATGCATCGAGAGGCGGGAAAAAAAAGAACAAGAAGAATAAAGCATCTAAAGATTAGGCACGTACATGTTCTGAAGCACTGGAAAAGGTTCTCAGAATCAAGGGCCGCAGTTGGCTTGCCATCTTCCCTATTCCGGCATCGGGGAGGAACAACCAAAAAAAGCACCTTCAAAGTCTCGATTTTTCTAACGCCAAAAAGCTACCCCAGCGTCGAAAACGAGGAATCCAAAAGCCTCTCTTCCAGCGGCGAAAGAGGATCTCCCAAAAAATTACAAAGCGATAGCGATCCCCAAACACTTGTCCGTACGCTGAAAGGGAGCGTCCAAACGACACCCGTCCGAAGGGGGATATTTGCGAGGAGCTCCAACAACAAAATCAAATCCTGCTGCTCCTCGCGATCCCGGACGAATCAGCCACAAAGGCGAGATCTTGGGAGTGCATGGGACGAGGAAGACGCAATTCCGACTCCAAAACCCTAGATTTGGGAGGGACGGCCTAAGAGCAACAACTCCCACTCCTCTTCGCTGCTATTCCTGCTGCTCCAACTACAACTTTGACTCCATTTTCTTCAATCTCTCTCTATCTCCATCTGGTTCTTAAATCATTTCTCGCTGAAATTCACAAAAGAAATTCGAAAATTTTCTATTGGAAAGAGATTGAAATTTTCAAAAACTGCTGACGCTGGAGCGCAATCAAATCTGGAGCCGTCGTTTCGTCGAAGGAATGCTTCTTGTTTTCCTTTTTTTTGGTTAGTTCTTAGAGTTTTTTTAAATAAATAAATAAATAACCGGTTTGACCGTTGACTTATTGAAGCAGTTTTTTTTCTTCAAATAATAATAATTTCAATTTTCTTATAAAAAACAATTATATCTTAAATTTTGCTCGCATTTATGAATTAAAAATAAATAATAATAATAATAATTCAACTTCTACGAGGGTCAACAGTGTGGCGACGGCGCCAAGCACGCGGGGCCCACATTGAAGCTCGATGATTATTGGCTACTTCCAGTGGGACCCAACGTAAAGTTGGTAACTCAAAGGACAATTTTGCCCTCGTATCCTATCTGATTTGACTGCCCCAAAAGGCAAGGGCATATCCGACTTTTCGCTTTCTTCTTCTTCCTCGCGCCGAAGGGAGAAAAAAAACATGCAATGAAATCTGAGAGAAGCTAACAGAGCCAACAAACACCTTCAAATTTAACGACATCTCTTCTCCATCTTCCTTTTCCTCATTCCCCACGATTGAAGAGTCCTTGCATATTTCATTTTACATAATAAATTATCGTCCATATACGGATTAGCTTCTCCTCCTCGACTGAGTTGAGCATGAATCAGACACACCGTCTCCTCTCCTTCCTCTTTTCTTTCTTTCTTCTTCCTTGGTCCGATCAAATGACTAAGTCCCTTCTCTTCTTGGGAAGCGGCTCGGGTTCCCTTTCCGCATCATCGCCACGAATTCCTCGTAGTTTATTCTTCCATCCTGCATCAGATTCAGAAGCCAACTCCAGTCATTCTTCTCATCATCGTCTCGTTGCTAATTACTTTGAGACTCTACTTACATTGTCCACGTCCGCTTCAGAAATGATTTCTTTGATCTCCTCTCCGTCGTAGAGTTCCTTCTCTTTCAGAGCTTGCTCAAGTTCTTCCTTGGTGATGTAGCTACGCGAAGACAAAAATGTCGGTCAGAGTTCTTCGGTTTCGAAGAAACAAAGGGGTTATCGAGTTGTTGATTTAGTCGAAACTTGCCCGCTGTTATCCTTATCGAAGTATTGGAACGCCGTGTACAGATGCTCTTCTCTGTCCATTCTGTTCATGTGGACTGTGGCTGTGATGAACTCCTCGTAGTCGATAGTTCCATTGCCGTCGGCGTCGGCCTGAATTGGGTGCAAAGGATTCAGGGAATGTCCTAACTTATATCCTCATTCAGGGAATGCAACTAGAACTCACAGCTTCCATTAGCTGTTTGACTTCGAATTCGGATAGCTTTGTTCCTTGGGAGGCAAGCCCTTTCTTCAGTTCTTCGAGAGTTATCGTTCCGCTGTTGTCGGAATCCATGTTCTTGAACATTTCCTTCAGCCCCTTGATCTCTTCTTCAGACAAGCATCCTGCTATCACCTGTAACCACGCGAGATGAATTGGTACAATCTCAGTATCTGATACATGAAGCAAGAAATTTACCCTTAAAGCAGCCTTCTTGAACTGGTTCATTGCTCGGAATTGTTTCAGTCTATTGAGGACCGCGTTATCGAGTGGTGTATCCGGTGCTTCTCCATCTTCTTTGATCCAAGGATGGTCTACATTTCAAGTTCATCAGTGTATCAAACTAAATGAAACTGTAATCCATACTCTTTCTCTAAACTGATGATTTAACACACAAACATACAGATATATTATACTGATGTTGAAGAAACCTAAGGAACTATCATGAAATCTAATTCGTGATGCTGCCGAATCGAAATGAAATTGAGAGGGAAAAGCAAATCATACTCAGAACTTCAAAAGCGGTTAGTCTCTGTTTGGGATCCAAATGCAGCATCCTGTTAACGAGATCTTTAGCTCCAGGTGAAATGGCAGGCCATGGATCGCTGGAAAAGTCCACTTGCCCTTTCAGAATAGCATTGAATATCCCCTGTTCGGTTTCTGTTCCAAAAAAATTTTAGATTTGTTTCCTGAAAAAGATATAAACTGCAAAAGATTGAATAAAAATTTTCAAAGTACCTGCCCAAAAAGGAGGAACTCCACAGAGAAAGATGTAAAGCATGACTCCGATGCTCCAGATATCTGCTTCTGGACCATATTTTCTCTTGAGGACTTCAGGTGCTATGTAATATGCACTGCCAACAATGTCCTTGAACACCTCGCCTGTTCATGAAAAATCTGAAGAACTCGAACAAAAAGATTTCTTCTTTGTGTTTTTTTGGTTGTTTATGGAGAGGAGACATGGTGTTTTGACTAAAGGAGGGAGCTTGACCTTGCTTGAAGAAGACGGAGAGGCCGAAGTCGGTGGCTTTGAGGGGGGAGTCGTCGTCCTTGTTGAGGAGGAGGAAGTTTTCTGGCTTGAGGTCGCGGTGGATGACGCCCATGGAGTGGCAGGTGTGGACGATCTGGACGATGGTGCGGAGGAGGGAGGCGGCGGCGCTCTCGGTGTAGTGGCCCTTGGCGATGATGCGGTCGAAGAGCTCGCCGCCGGCGCAGAGCTCCATGACGAGGTGGACGGAGTGCTTGTCCTCGAAGGCGCCCTTGAGCTCGACGATGTTGGGCTGGCCGGAGAGGTGGTACATGATCTGGACCTCGCGCCGGACGTCCTCGATGTCCTCCTGGTTGGTGAGCTTGCGCTTGGCGATGGTCTTGCAGGCGAACTTTTTCCCGGTGGCCTTGTGGGTGCAGAGGTGGGTGACCCCGAACTGGCCGCGGCCGAGCTCCTTGCCGACGGAGTAGGTGGCGCGGACGTCCTCCATGGGGCGGCCGAGGACGGGTCCGATGGGGGCAGCCGGCTTCGCGGTCGGGACGGGGGGCTTCTTCAAGGGAGAATCGTTATTGCTATTGTCTCCATTGATGTTATTGTCATCGCTAGCCTCGTCGGCCGGCGGGGAGGAGTTCGCCGGAGCCTTGGTGAAGCAGTTGCCCATGGAGGAGGGGATGGGGCTACCGGAGGCGACGGAGAAGAGATTGCATGAGGAGGAAGAAACGGACGAAAGTTTTGGTGGTGGGGAAGGAAAATTTTGGAGGTGACAGAGAAGATTTAGGAGGTGAAGAGATATTGGCGGGAACCAACTGTTTTCCTTTTTGGGTGAATAAAATCCTAACCGAAACGATAATTCGTATTTTTCTCATAATAAATAATTAGCAAAAAAATATTTTCTTTTAAAAAAAATGAAATTTTCTTTTTTATATAAATTATTTAGTTCCTAGAAAACTGCACACTGGATTTTGCCGCTAGAAAAGTTTCTATAATTAGTTCATCGTCTTCTACCTCAAAAGCAAAAGAGAAAGAGATTGCTAAAATTAGTAAAAAAAAATCTCGCTATTTTGAGCTTATCTTGTTTCCCGCCACTAATTATCTATCGGCGGAAAGCCAGAGAGACTGTTCTTAAAATAAAAGTTTGAAAGATAAAATCCGTTTCTTTAGTTTGAATTAAAGAACATATTAAGATAAAAACATAAACTGTAATCGTATGTAGATCTTTTAGGATGTATGGATTATCGTTTAATCTTTAAATTCAGATTCTGCAGATGATAGTAGAAACCTCGAAAAGCTCGAAATCTTCCATGGCGAATCCTCGTTGACGATGTCCAAATGAAGCCTTCCATGGCGGAACCCTTTCCATCGACTAGCTGGTTTATTCGTTGACGAAATCCAAATAGACCCTTCCATGGCGACGACCTATTCGCCTACCAGTTTTCCATGGCTGACCCATTCGCTTCCGTGGGCGCAACCAGACAAGACTGCGACTTTCGAAGCTCTGCTTCATGGCGGAGCCCTCGATGCCTTCAAGTGACGAGCTTATCCCCGGCGACGCTACTGATGATTATGCTTTCTCTTCTCCGCCTTTCCGTCGGTTGCTCCGCTAGGGATCCGGCGGGTTCCAGGGATGGCGGAGAGCGGTGGCGGAAGGTACAAGGGTCGGCCGGTGCTCTGTTCCAAGTGCGACGATCTCCTCCCCGACCTCGCTGATTTGACGGCCCACCGCTGCCGTCGTCGGGCTGCTACTTTCCGAGGTGAAAAAGATGCCTTTCCTTTCCCGGGGAAAAAAGTTAGGGTTTCATAGACCGTTTTGCTCTTTCCACAGAAAACAGAGATTCTCCGTTCGGGAGAGGAATTCCACAGAACTCAATCCGAGAGAAGAACAAGATAGATTAGGGTTGTGTCCAGACGCTGCGAGTAGAAGAAGACCTGCCTCCAGATCGGACGATGCAGTGCCGGCGTTCTGCCGAATGCCGGAAGATAAAACGAGGTCCAGTCCCTTGCCGAATCGCAGAGATGACTCGTTGCTGCTTCTGCGGCAGCTTGATGAACTAAAGGACCATATCAGTAGATCATCTGAGTTTGTGGGGAAACCGATTTGGAAGATGCCTGCACCGACTGAATGGCCGGGCTATTCCAATCGATCGCCGGAGTTGGGTCTGAATAACGATCACGGATACAGTGAGCTATACATCAACTCTTTTTACTCGGGAAGATCAAGGAAGGAGTATCTCCATGGACAATTTGATGCAGATCCTTTATCCTCTCACCGCCGCAGTGATGAATTTGATCACCAGCATCCAGAAAGAGTTCTTAATCCCCGATCGATCACACAGAACCATGGAGTTTATCCTCTTGGTATCCAAATGCTTCGGATGCAAGAACACCATGAGAAAGTGGCAAGAGCTGCAACCTCCAAAACGAAGAGATTGCATCCTTGTCGAGCTTTCGCTGGCGCAACTCCTTTTGTGATATGCTCCAGCTGCTTTGAGCTACTGAAGCTGCCTCTAGTTATTCGTCTCATGCCAAAAAAACTTAGCAAGTTGCGATGTGGCTCGTGCTCGGAGATATTCTGCATTGGACTTACTGGAAATAGGCTGCTTGTTTCTTCCTGTTCGCCTGTTCCTGAAGCCATTGCGAGCTCCCATGTCAAAGTGAACCGATATAAAGCACAAACTAGTACTAAATCGGATGATTCTTCTTCTATTGCTGAAGAACATGGTGCCCCATGCCAAATTATTCTGCCAACAGATGGCAATTACTCATCTCATTCGACATCTAGCCGGGAACTCATGGAACGAGAAAGCTTAGATTTAACTTATCCAGAGAAGTTGAAGGGGATTTCAGTGGCTTCTGAAAGTTCCGAAATTGTAGAAAATCCAGACAGCATAGTTGTATCAGATGTTGCAGATTTACCCATTCAAGACAGTTTAACTTTCTCATTATCCAGTCCTAAGGGCATTTCTGAATCTGGTAGCAAGAAGGAACATTCTGATGAAGAAATAACAATCTCCAACATTGACAAGTTTGATCAGAGTTACGAAAAAGGCGAAGCAATAACTGAGATTGATCTATCAGTGAATGACTATTCCATTTCCTCTCAGGATTACCATCAAAATCAAACGTTTATTGACAAGACCGACGACTCATTAGTTCTAAATACAAAAAATCTGCCGGCGAGGGATGAAAGATCTCAAGTTTGGGTTAATGGCCATCGAATTCCCGGTCACTTAGTTTGGAAGGCTGAAGAAAAGGCCGGAGCCATTGTTGCCGGAGAATATTGGTAAAATCCATCCACTCCTCTCATGAACTGTACATGAAAATTTATGCCAACAGGTGAATGAACAATTGGTTTTGATGCTTAAAACCATGGTGAATGAACAATTGGTTTTGATGCAATTTTCGCCATTTTTGTTAATATTTCATGCATAACTATCATATTGTTACATGATCATTCTGTCAAATAGCGATACCGAAATGCTGCCTAAGATGTTTACTGAATGGTTTTTTGCCCACTTCTAGGATTGCATAAATGGTCTTTTATTGTGAGGAATTACATTCTTAGATCATCAGTTAGTAGCATAGCTTGTGACTACCATTGTTTTGTATAATTTTGTTTGGTTTCCTTGTCAAATTCTACTCTCTGAATTAGTATCAACCTAAATTTATAGCATTCATATTCTGCTGCATGCTCAAGGTATGATCGATATGCTGGATTCTGGGGTGTCATGGGACAACCGTGTCTCGGCATAATTCCTGTAAGATGAACTCAATTCTCTGTCAATGCATCACATTTATCAGTTTTTCAGTGAGACATGTTGATTTTGTTCAAACTTGCAGCCATTTATAGAAGAGTTCAACTATCCTATGTCGGAGAACTGTGCCGGTGGGAACACTGGTGTCCTCTTGAACGGGAGAGAGCTTCATAGAAAAGATCTCAATATGCTGGTTACTCGAGGATTTCCACTGTCAGCTGGTCGATCTTACCTTCTCGATTTTTCGGGGAACCTTTGTGCTGAAATCTCTGGTGTACATCTGGCTAATTTTGGGAAGCTTGCCCCAACGTAAGTTCTTGTGCTACATTTGCATAAACTCAATACATTCTTCTTCCATTTTCCCCTAAATCCCTCATAAAGTATCAGAAATAGTCTTTTAAATTCATTGCAGTCTGTCTCAACACAAGGTCAGCTACTTGGTGTCATTTCATAGATTCTGATCATTATATGTTTCAGATTTTTCGCCTATATTCCCTTGAATAGATCAAATATGATGTGTTCATGTATGAAATAAATTCTAAACATCCACCATGAGAAAAAAGCAAGTGAAAACTATCTCATCCAGCAGAAAAAATGTTAGTAATTCATAATAAAAAATTGTAGTACTCAATGTTAGGCTGCAAAAAGTCAGATTGAGTTCAAATGCATGTTCGGAAGAGAAATGAATGATCATACTAAATCAAATACCTTTGAGTAAACAAAAGGCAACAGGCCTACCAAATGTTTGAGTTGTTAGTTTCAGGACTTGTTCTTTGTATTGTGCCTTGAGGAATACTTCACTTCCAATTCATGAATCATCTGAACTTTTCTTGGCACTGGACTCTTCTCATTACTTCAGTCATCCATTTTTTCGACAGAGTGGAGAAGATGGGACGGGGATTTGGCATGAAAGCTGCCTGATGGTCCTGTTTCCTCTTGAGCTTCTTAAAGCAACACAAGAACACAGAATTGCAAGTCTTCGATCATCATTTGAATGCAGGGTGATAGGCATGATGATATCGATCAGTGTGTGTTATTATGTAAAGTTGCTAGATCAATCCTACAAATATCATTGTTGATTTTCGCGAGCGATTGTTTCTTGAGCATATGCATGTTTGGTGATTTAAACATGAAATATAACTTGAACTGTCTGCCCTGTGTTTTGATACTTGGCCTAGTAAATGAATATGATTATATAAATGCTAAACTTGTGATTTGCTAGTTGAACAGCTAACAATAACAACTTTCCAACAAGCAAACTCCTTCAAATGTACTTAGTTATCGAAACTACTACCAGATCAAACTTGAAAATTAGACACAAAGAAAAGCGCAACAAATGAAGTGGTTGCCGAACTGAGTTCAGCGCGCGAAAGCTTTCATCTTCTGGCTTCTAAGGTTAATCATCCCACCCAGTTGGTTCTATGACATAATCACCCCATGTAATGACATTAGTTTTTGGGAGGTCGTCGTTCCAGCTGGAGCAGTCGTTGTTCGAGCTAGGCAAATCACTCCATCCAGCATCTTGTTGAGCTGTTTCATCCTCAGCCCATTTCACATCGTCGTTCCAGCTGGAGCAGTCGTTGTTCGAGCTAGGCAAATCACTCCATCCAGCATCTTGTTGAGCTGTTTCATCCTCAGCCCATTTCACATCGTCGTCTTCTTGTTGAGCTGTTTCATCCTCAGACCATTTAGCATCATCGTCGTAAGGTTGTAAATCTTTGCCTTTGGAATCATGTTCAGATGATGCATCATTGAGGTGGTCATTCCTCTCTGGTGGTGGGAGAGGACAACCTTGATATGAACCATTATTTGCACAGTGCCTCAGAATCTTGTCCCAATTACTATCCTGCAATGTTAAATTTGGCGAGTTAAACAATCAGAATAAGTTGCTAGCAGGAAAATGATTCAGCTAGTTTACTGTCCTTGGTAACTAAAATATAGTTACTATCGACATTACATCAATCCCATCCCTTTAGTCATAATGAATAACTATGTAAAACTAAACAACACTAGCAAATCATTGACTGGTGCAGCCTGATGATATTGTATTCAGTCATTATGTATTACTTTCCCTTGGAAATTTATTCGGTTCCGATAGACATCCTGGGTATCAACATAGCCAACACAAGAGATAACTAGGACTAACCAGGCTTGAAGAAGATGACAATGATGTTAGCACCACATAGAATTTATAACAGACTAATAATAGGTTAAATTGCCGGCAGCTCTACATTAATAGGTTAGGAGAAGTAGGAGTGAGAATTAAAATAGCCAAACGCCACAATTTGCCAATTAGGAGCTATACCTTCGTAATGATGTGAGGATTGCCTATTAAGATGAGCAGAGATTTAGCACGAGTAATGGCAACGTTAAACCTTCTAGGGTTGCTGAGGAATCCCAATTGGTGCACGCGATCAAACTCATTATGCTTGATAGTGGACCTGACAGTGGATATAATTATAACCTCCCTCTCTTGCCCTTGAAATTGCTCCACGCTACCAACTTGCAGTTCTGGCATCTCCAGCGACTGGAGTGCTTTCTTTAACTTGAGAACTTGTTGGCGGTATGGAGTGATCACTCCAATATCATCATCACACAGATCAGTATTCCTCCTCAATTTTCTGATGATCTCAATCACTTTGCTGACTTCAATTCGATTAAACCATGATGGATTACTACCCTCCCTTTCATCACATCCTTGAATTCCAATGAAAAGGACAGGGAAGGACTTGTTCGGAAGGTCCATATAGTCATACATTGTTGACATTGTATCTTCTTTAGAAGCAATCAACTCGCCATTGTAGAAAAGCCTTGAAGGAAGATCCAAGATAGCCGGATGACAACGATAGTTTCTAACCAGTTTTATGACATAGTTCTCATCATTGCCTCCATAATACTTGCATTCAAAAAGCCTATCCAAGAATGATTTTCCCAAACCATAATTCTCAGCTTGTCTTGAATAAATGACAGGTCCCAATTGCTTAGGATCTCCAGCGAGCACGATGACAGTCTCCTTAATACACAAGTTTGAGATTGGAATCATGGTTTCCGGTTCAGATGCTTGACCTGCTTCATCCAATATGATGTGGGAGAAATGCCCTCTGCGAATGCCTTCAGCATATAGTAGCGACGCACTCATGTAGGTTGATATGATGATCTTGTACTTTAGTAAGGCTCTCAGAGGGGGGCATTTGAAAACCATCTCATCAAAGAAGCAGAAGCGAAGAAAATCAGACTTAACATCTTCATATGCTCGGCTGGTTGCATTCAATCTAAACATCTCACTTGTCTGAACACCAGTTCCGTGTTTATCCAAGAGTTTTTCAAGAATATGGTCGGCAGCACTATTAGATGAAGCACACACAAGGATCCTAGCTCTTTTCCGGGTTTTGTAGAGCTGCAATATAGTTTCAACGAGTGTCACAGTCTTGCCAGTCCCTGGAGGCCCATATATTACATAAGGAGGAGAACCTTTGCAGCCAAGTATCATTTCAACCGCACAGGCCTGCTCCCTGTTTAGATATGGATTTATTGGTCGAAAAGAAGATCTTTTGATAGTTCTTCTGTGAGGTGTCTGCGCTGTAAAGAGAAGCTCTGCACCTAACTTTTCTGCCTCATAGGCTGCTTGGTACAACCTTCTCATGTTCACTCTATTGTATGTGAAGCTGACATTATAAATGTCACCTTCTTGGTGGCGGTGGTGCAAACTCTCATCAAATCTCAGGTATATTTCATCTGCCTCCACTCTGTGAATGTAACCCTGAAAAGGTCAGCCAATACTATTAATTTCTTTTTGGTTTATTTAAAAGCATAAAGGACTTAGTTTGCAGCATAACTAGCATTGAGGTTAAAAGATAAACCTGATAAGATTGTCTATCATCTGCATCATCTGTTGCTAGTTGTGCAACCACATGGTCCCCAGAAACCAGCGACGGTCTTTTCTCGGCTAATCCAGGCACCTCTAAAGACAAAAAGTACTTCCCCCTTCTTTTCATAGTCGCACCCACCATGTCGTGCCCCCGCATCTCTACCTGTAAAATTCAGTAACTAGATTATAAAGAAAATGAAGAGAATTAGATATGATTTCTATTTTCAGGTTTAATCAGAGTTACCTCAAGATTAATTTCCTCCATGACTAGTAGGGCGCTAAAAAATTTCGCATAGTTGCCCTCATTTAAGCCTTCTATAATGACATCAGGAACCTGTTTATTTTCAATCATTTTGCGTAGATCCTGGGGAATGTCATATGGAAGAAGTCTGTATCTGTACACTTGTCTGTTTGGCCGATATGGACGAGGTCCTGTAACATACTGTGTATGTTCAAACATTTTCCTCCTAGAATTTGCTCTATAAGGATTCTTGGATAATAAATCCCTTGAAATGTTATCATCTGCAATCAGACGGGCAACACGTTCGATTTTCTCATCTTGCAGATCAAAATGAACAACAGACGTATGTACCCCAATCTCTTTTGGCTTGCATGAAAGCCAAACTTTGAGGGTTTGTCCTGCCTTAAGCACCCTATCTTCCAAATCATATGATCCCACAAACTTTTGCTTTTCTTCCTCTGTAGCATTGTCAGCTGGAGGCTTCATCATTGATAGAACAAAACTGTCCTCTGGATCAGACGAGAAGATCCTGATACTCCAGAGCACTACCGAAACACTGGTAGTGTTTCTGATATCAATTGAGGCTGCCGATGTTTCTCCAATAAGGACAGACTGAGGTTTCCCATGGACAAAGGGGAAAGGGAAAGTAATAACAACAGGACCTTTACATGAATCAAAATTGTGAAGGGACTTGTCATCTTCCAAATCTATAAAACCTATCTCAGGCTTTTCTCCAATTTCAGAGTACTCATCTTCCCAATCATTATCATCAAATGTGCTCATTATAAGTTTGCCTTTACTGCCCAGACTCCAACCCTACAAAAGGCATCCACTGAACAAACTAGCTATGACTGTTTTGATCCTTATTTACGCTACGAACAAATAAGAAATGCTTTTATTTTCTCTATAATTTTTTTTCTATGAACCAGTCTAGCTGAGTTATACCAGAGACTGGCCCTATTATCACTAAATTTTAACTCTTACAATTACAGGGGCGAAAAAATATGGCAGGTACATAGTATGATGCTATCACGAACTTGTCTCCATAAAATATGAGCAGAAGAAACAGTGCAGATCCTTAAACAACGCAACAATATTTCCTATAGGATGAACATGATATCCAGATGACCCTCTTCCAGACTGTTATTAAAACATGCAAAAAGAAAAAAAAAAAAAAAAGGGAAAAATTTTATTCTAAATCGTCAAAGCGTTTTCAGAAACCCAAAACGATGCAAGCAATCAGACGCAAACCCCTAAAGATCACCTTTTTGAGGGGCTTCGCAAGAGATCAATGCTGGGAAAAATTAGGGATTCAGACCAACAGGAAGAATCCACCAAATCGAGATCAATGGAACAGCATGCCCTCCGCCCGGACTCCAGTGGAAGGCTTCTTCGAAGTAGGGATTTGGGGATGAAATCGAGCACGCGGTTCCGCCTCGAGTGTGGGGAGGCTGTCAGCCAGAGAGGAAGAAAGAAAGAGCGAGGATAAATTCTTATAAATAGAGAAAAGCATAATTTAACAAAACGCACCCTAGATTTTGTCAACGCTTTCACTTCATTTTGAGGAAAAGTTCTCTTTAGTTCCTAACTTTTACTAGTTTTCTTATTAACCCTCCAGAATTAGTTAAATTACAGTATTCCCTCAACCTTGGTAATAGTCATATGATTTTGACCTTACACTCGTCATTTTCCATCAATCTTTTCGTTTTCAGGAAAAGTGAAATTTCTCTTTTTATTTTAATTTTTTTATCATAATTATTATCACACCATATAGTATAATTATTTGTACTCTCGAATTTTAAGCGATGAAATGAACTCACTATGCCTCATAAAATTTATCATTTATATTATCAAAATGTGAAATAATTGATATAGAAATTGAAAAATTGGTAGAAAAAAAATATAATGTGGAAAAAACTTTTTTTTTAAATGGAAATAAGGGCCGCCGTTCACAGACGCCCTAAATTTTTAGGGCATTAAAGCAAAATAAAAAGGGCCTTGTTGGATAAAGCCCAGCGTGTGGGCCCATGGACCGGCGAACTAATGAAAATAAATAATTACAAATGCAATATTTATGACATAATCATGATAAAAATATAAACATTTATTATTATTATTATTATTTTAAACGGACATTTTATCAAATTTTAAATATGGTATTATGGGTGTTATGATCCGGCCCACAAAGATCATTTTAAGTTCGAGACACGTCGGACATGACTTTATCTTATATTTAGCCCACTCGGGAGTCCGACTCAGTCACTCACTCAGCTCACTCGCCACCCACTCAGGAGCCTGACTCCCAGCTCAGCCACACTCTGCTCGAACCCCAACTCGGCTGCTCACACAACTATGACCCCCAGGCACAGTACCAAGAACAAGGATCTAGCTCCCGACTCGACCCGTGATACCCCACTCGAGAACGTTGCATTTACATTGAGGCCAAGCTCCGATTTTGAGACTCCACTCGGTCGTAGTTCAACCAGATCCATGCGCAGCTCGATTAAGGCCAACTTCTCCACCAGGATCCGCCCTGCCCAACATCAGGTCGATGCCCCTTCCTGTCTTTATTAGTCAGTTAAATCACCGTCAAGAAGTTATGAGTAATTATGTGACATGATAACATACCCCTGAGTAATTATGAGTAATGATGTTGAATAATGGAACTTCATGCTATTATGACAATGATGAGGCATTTTTCACACCCTGATTGAACATATATATTCTGACAAAATCTCAATGCCCAGATATTCTCCTTAATTAATGACAAGACAATAACTCTCTCACTCTCGCCTATATAATCTTCCTCCTATGTTGTCGCAGGTACGCATATATGCATCTTCATCACGCTCCTTCGATTACATTTTTTTTTTGTTTCGATGAATGACTTGAGCGTCGGAGAGGTCGAGCCAGAACAACCCTGGCCTTTCTTCTCACTGTGATGTTGCTTGTAGGGTTCTGAAGATCACCGTCTTCTTTCTCCTCGCATGGTCAACTTTCGGTGCTGAGTGGTCAATGATGTGTCTACAGAGCAATCTTAATGGGAACATATGGTTATAACCAAATAATGTCATCAAAAATTGAATTTTTGATAAATCAAACCTCTTAAAAATGATTTGGCATTCAAATTTGATTCAAAACACACACAAAGACAACCAATTGGGCTACTAAAAAGCACCCATTTCTAATTTTTTCGACACCACAAAAATGTACATTTAGTAACACAATTTTTGAAGCATCATCATTGATCCTCTTTTACTTGCTAGCAAGCCAAAGTGCACCAAATCCTTATTCATTCGTGTACAATAACTTCTTCATGGAATATCGTCACAAGCCGACTCCTTAGACAATCGAGAAGAGCACCCGAGCACAGCATCATCGACCGTGAGGAAGATCAAATCTTCGCCGATGATTTCCATCACCTTCGACCTATCTAACTTCTTTATAACCTCGCTGCTAGGGCTTGCTAATCCGAGCTATATATACATTTACCAAAACATAGTTAATTAAAACACCATTAGAAATAAAAAAATTTAAAAAATAATTAATTATTATTATTTTTACCTGGAGACCCCTTTTTTTTAAACTTTGCTTCAGCTCTTTCAGCATATTAATTCCGCTAGTGTCGATACAAGAAACAGCTGCATACAAATTTAAATTAAGGGTGTATTTAATTTAAAAATAAAGTCGTAAAAAACAATTTAATTTTACCAGTAAAATCTAAAATTATGTATTGCAAATCAGGGTTGCCCTTCAATTTCAGCTTCTCTTCTTCGTCCTCGATCCATCTCTCTAACCTAAAATACTCAAACATTAAAATTACTCTCAAGAGTTGGATATCTGAATTATCAACAATTAAAAAAAAACTAACCTTTCTTTTAAATAGCTCGCATTAGCAAAGAAGATCGGTGCATCGATGCGAAGGATGAGATATCCGGGGATCGCTTGCGATAGCGGATATTGATCCATTCGAAGAAATAGCGAGGTGTTAGGCAAATTGCCTAGGGTGAAAGTTTTGGGTCTCACAATGAACAATAGGACTCTAACTAGGTTAAGTGCAACCTAAAAGAGAAACCAATATGTTCACGTTAACAATAACAATCAAGTCTTATCCCACTAAGTGATAGCATGGTAAACTTACTCCGATGAAGAGACCTATCTCGATGCTTCCTAAGATGACCCCGAAGAAGGAGCCCATGCAAGCGACAAAGTCGAAGGCGTCGATGTGCCACAAGTGAAACATGTGGGCGAAGTTGATGAGGGGAAGCATGGCGGCCAGGATGATGGCCGAAAGGACCACGGAAGGAGTGTACTGAAACAGCGGCATCAGGAACATGAGGATGATCATCACCATCACCGCCATGATGGCGTTCGACAATGGAGTCTTGCAGCCGGCGTTGGCGTTGACCGCCGACCTCGAGAACGGGCCTGATTTAATTAGCAAAAACATCATTACTCCCGATCTATATAAACTGTCTCCTCGATCGACCCTAAAGTAGAAGAAAATATACCCGCAACGAACAAGCACGAAGTCATGGAGCCGACGATGTTCATCATCCCGAACGCGATCATCTCCTTGTTGCCGTCGACGTTGTAGTTGTTCACTATCGCGAAGATCCTTCCCACGGCTATTGCTTCCTGTGATATATCACAAAAAAAACATAATTTTATCTTCTATATGCATATATATATTCAAGGAGAAGTAAGTATTTTTACTGCTAGGCCGATAATTCCAGTGATGATGCCAGCCTTCAATGCCAATGCCAAATGAGGCTGTGTGAAGACCAAGTTAGAGAGTGATGGTGGATTGATACCCCTCTTTAAGAATCCAATCTGCAAGATAATTAATGACAACTTTATATCAGACAAAATTTTGAGGTTTCATGTGTTTTGAAGTATACAGTGCTGTACTGATGCGCACCACTTGAACGCCATGGTTCTCGAGGTGGAGAAGGTAAACCACAAGGCTGCCTATGATCACTGATACAAGTGGAGACAATGCAGCAATCCAGAACAGATTTGTCTTCTTCTTGCTCTGAAAAAAGTGATTAAATAACAGTTTTCAGACCCTTTAATCTCGTTATCGATCCGTAATTATGAATGATAATCATCTATGAGATATCACATACTATATATCTGGTGACGAAGAGGAAGACCAAGAAGCAGATGCCCATCACAGCAGTTTCCCACATCCACTACAGAAATCAATAATCAATAAATAGAAATGTGATTGAGGAAACATTTTTTTTTTGTAAATAAGAGAGATAGAGAGAGAACCTCGTGGAATTGTGAGAAAATGGCAATCAAGATGTGGACGATGTCAGTGGACGAAGTTAAGTGATGAAGGCCCAACACACCCTTCAGCTGTTGCAAACACACCAGAGTAGCAGTCCCCCCCATGAATCCCATAATGACAGCGTGCGACAGGAAATCGATGATGAACCCGAGCCTGATGGAAATTCAGGAAAAAGGAGGAGGTATGAGTAAGATTTACAAAGCTTGGGAGTGTGTGTTTTTCGATTTTGTATCGTCGATCGTCTAACTGTAACCTTAAAATTCCCAAGGCGGCTTGGAAAATCCCGCCGAAGAAGGTGGCCGTCAAAGCCAAGTGCATGTACAACGTCGGGTTCTCCGCCGGCTGCACCTCCGTCTCCAGCACCGACGCCATCACCAGCGAAGCCGTCGCCACCGGCCCCACCGCCATGTGCTTCGACGTCCCCATCATCGCGTACACCAACGGCGGCACGAAACTAGCATCTGCATGCATGGATTGGCGCCGTACGTTTAATTTCAATTCCTTTTTCCGCATTAGTTTCGATCGATCGATCGATATATAATTTGGAAAGGTTTGGTCTTTCGATCGAGTCGACTCACAGAGGCCCATGAGGGGCGGGAGATTGACGAGCTTGGCGTAGCTGATGCCCTGCGGGATGGCGAGGCTGGCGATGGTGACGCCGGCGATGAGGTCCGACTTCACCGTGCTCCAGGTGCACTGCGACAGCCAACCCACGGCCGGGAACACGTACCTGAGCGCCGCCACAGTGCGGCGGCCCCAGCCCTTCTCGTGCCGGAAGTCCCGCAGCGGGTCGTCGGGAAAGAACGTCTCCTTCACGTTCGACCGGAACGATTCCAGGAACGGCCGCGCCGGCGGAACCGGCACGCTGCCTCCCCGCCGGGGCACCTCCGCCGACGCTTCTTCCATGCCCCTGAGCTGAGGAATTTCTTGAATCTGGTGAGATAAAACGGCGGATCGAGCGTTTAATTGCGTTGAGATCGCGTGGAAATTGATATGGCAAACGTAGCGCGGCTTCGGAGGTACTTAGTGTAATGCATAAATAGGGTCATTAACGGGCGTAATTAAGGTTTAAGGACGGATAAATTTGGAATTTAAGAGGCGGATAAGGCTGTGACGTGTCGACATGAAACCGAATTTGCTAAATATGGAAACGATATTAAAGAAGATTGGCACAGCGAAGCAATACAGATGAGTGGATTTAGCAATTAAAAAAAGATCCAGATTTATAATGTTTTTTGCTAATTCTGTCTGTTTTCTCCTTTTTAAAAAAAAAGAAAAAGAAAATAATTAATTATAAGATTAATTAATATGTTCTGCACTTAATTAATTATTTGAAATTAATTAGCTGGTTAATTAATTTATGCATGCGGCGGCAGCAAATATTAACTGCTGATTAATTGCTAAGTTATTGATTAATTAAGTAATTAATCAATTACTTAATCGATCAATTAATTATTATTGTTACGTGGCTGAAATTGAAATTGTACAAATTAAAAGTAATATTAATCAATTAATACTTTTCACCTTTTTTCATAAAAAGTGGAATCCATCATATTCATCGTCACAATAATTATCTCGGCTTCGTCAAAACTCTTGTCCTCTTCTAAAATTTACTCCGTTATAACCAACTCAACTAGTTTCATATTCATTGTCACAATAATACAAAAAACACTACTAGCAAAGCTCCTTAAAAAGTTTCAAAGTTTTTAAATTTAATTAGACTCAAAACTCGGAGTGTTACTATTTTAAATCTTAATCATTTTATTTTGAGAGGTGATTACCAATAAATTGTAAGGCACTCTATAATATCATAAGAAAGTCTAATCTTCGATCTGACCTTAAATTATTTATCCGATGGGATAAGATTATCAGAAACGGTGTTCAATATATCCGAGAAAATGTTCAACAACTAATGATATCAAATCGATGATCAAGAATGAATTCAGAAATTAAAAGTGTGCTAGATTGATCTCGAATTGGTTGAGTTTATCATAGGAGAGGTCTAAGTTCACTTCATGCGAGCATATTACCATCTCGTGTTTTCCTATATTTCACTAAATTTTAAATTATTATTGAATGATTTTTTGATTGTTTATGAAATTATTAAATTTATTTACCGATAATAACATCTCATTTGAAAATTTACTTATAAGGGCTCTGATAAAAACGAGTGTAGCATATTAAAATTACTATTTACTAACTAAAGGTATTTTAACATTGTTTGAAACTGATATCCTTATTTTATTCTAAATTATAAATTTAATTGCAGTGACTTTGGTTAAACTAATATCGGTTTAAACTATTCAAATATTAATTAAAAAAACTTTCAAAAGTAATATAATTTAATCAAAATCGATCAAATATTACAAACTTTATTTATTTTTTATATATCAAGATTACTATAATTTGTGCCATTTTAACCCAAAAATAGACGAAACAATTTTTAAAAAATTATTATAATACGTAATTATTGATCAAAATCATTTGAAGCAACTTCACTCTTCATGCAAAGTATTATAGTTAGAATACTTTTAGTTAAAATTAGTAATGGTAAATAAAGATATTTTAAATTTGTGGTACCCTTTTAATTATTTTAAAATGGAGCCCTTTAGACACCTTTTTTCATTTCCGCCCACAATATATTTTTTTATTTTATAAATTATTAATTCTACCATGATTACTGTGATATATTGCTACTTTATGAATATGCATATCACTTGACTTCGTATTAAATTATTAAGAAAAATAATTAAAACTGTACCAAAATAGAATCAGAAGATTAAAGTTAATAATTTAATAAATTCTATAAATAAATAAATAAATAAATTTAAACAGCAGCAGATATCAAAGCTGTGTGCAGTCCACGTCTCTCGGCCGCCTGCTGCATGCCCTGCCCTCTCATGCTAAACCCTAATGAGTTGCTCCAGATTTCGAAGCCATTCAAACTGCTCTGCTTGGATTGACAAACAGGTCAGCCACGTTCCTTGTGGGCCTTCTTCTTCTTTTTCTACCTGCTGGGACTAGAAACCCTAAATTGAATGTCTGACACAGAATCATTTCGAGCTATAAATCTGAAAGCGCCAAAATGGTGTCCCAAGCTTCCGGTCATATCGACGACGCAACGGAGTCGTGGAATTGAAGACGAAAAGACTCCACTACTGATCATGCTTCCCCATTGACCAAACTGCTCCACAAAGACCCACAAACAAATTCACTACCTTGACCGTACAGTGCTGCCACTCCCCAGTGGCACAGAGGAGGCGAGGAAGACGACGACTGCACACCGGGAAGGAATTGCGTGGAAAAAGGTTGGCCTCGCTGCTGTTCGTGCGGGCGTAGTCAGCTCTTTTCATGGCGCCATTAATGGCGTTCTATTCTGGGCACTACTGCGTACCTTCACCATGTGACCTGAGCTGGACAGAGTGGACCACGGAGCGAGAGGTCGAGCCAATCCTCGCTTCTCCTGTACTCTGTTACTTAATGCCATGAATCCGTTCATTACAGATCGAGTTACCTTCACAGTAATCCCTCTGGCCTTCTCCGTCCTATACGTCGACCAGTAGGCGACCGGAGAGTAGGCCTGTTCGCCAAGAAGAAGGTGGGCGTCGGTGACGCCGGGGTGGCCGGGGAGGTTGGTTGCACCACCCTCTCGCGGCCGGTGGGCGGTGAAGTGCAACGACGCGGGCCTGCATTTGGTGGAGGACGAGTGGCTCGCCGCCTCGGCCGCCCTACTGCGTGTAGCTCACGGTGTTCGAGCTGAGCTCCGCCCACATCCGCCTGGTGCGCGCTTGGTCCGATGCCCACCGCTGCGCCGGCATCGTCGTCCTCGCCTCCCGCCCTCCTGCACGTCCCCGCACTCAATAACCGCGACTCCATCAATTCCCTCCTCGCTACGGAGTAAACACGGCGAAGCAGATGGAGAGAGGGGTTGCGGATGAGTCTACCGTCTCGATCGTACTTTATGCAGCCGCCCGTACGATGGATGCCCGATACCGGCCTTGGGCAAACAGCAATTAATTATGGGGACGCTGCTCCGCTTCGTGCCACGCCATGCGCGGCAGTCTATGCGTCTGCACCGATCCGTTTTTAAACACACATTTTTAATTGATTATTAATAAAAATATATATATGAAAAGCACACGTTTTAATTTTTATATAATCTTTCAAAATTAATACTATTTTATACGAAATTATTTTAAGTTTTAATTCGATGACGTTATGTTGTATAAAATAATTTAGATAAAATTTATAAATGAGGAGTTGTTGTTTTAATAACTTTTGAAAGAGGTGCACTTTTTGATGATAGGGATAAATAAAAAGCTTCCTTTGATTTTTCAATCTATTTTTATTATCACCACAATGAAATAAATATTAAAAGTATGTTTATCTCTTTTTTTATCATAAAATATTGTTATTCTAGCACTTTTGTATAAATAAAATCTATGCAAACATATTTTTGCAAATACTAATTAGACAGGGGCTCTTTGAGAAATATGTCATCCATTTTATCGGTGCGCGCGGGAGTGGCATTTTAGTGAAATGCGTAAACAAGCGGGGGCATGAGTGGGAATTCGTGGGTGGGTGTTAATTAATAATTAGTGGGAGCGGAGAGGTGACGTGGCACGATGGGGTAAGCAGCGGCGCCGGGATAAAAGAAACCCCCTACGAAGAGGAGGCGCCGCGGCCGAACCCCATCCACCACTCCCTCCCTCCTGCTCCTTCGTCCCCCCACCCGTGCGTCTCTTCTCCGCCGCCTCCCCTCTTTTCTCTGCTTTCTCGCCCTTTTTTACTCATTCGGGTGGCGGATTCCATCTAGATCGGCACCCTCGTCGTCGCGGTGGCGTCCGGAGAGGCCGGATCACGCGGACGCGGAGCGATGAGCGCGGCGGAGAACGCCATGCCGCTGGAGAAGCCGCTCGCCGAGCTCACCGAGGAGGACATCGCGCAGCTCACACGAGAGGATTGCCGCCGCTACCTCAAGGCCAAAGGTCCGTTCGCTTTAGCCTTTCTCTTGGACTGGATGCTTTGGATGTTTTTTTTTAAGGGTTGGTGGTGTGGGGGAATGGGTTTGGGAGCTGATTGTGAGCGCGGTTAGGGATGCGGCGGCCGTCGTGGAACAAATCGCAGGCGATCCAGCAGGTTATCTCGCTCAAGGCGCTTCTCGAGGGGCGCCCGGGCTGCAATGATTGTCCCGCCGGTGGCGAAATCGTCCGGAAGTATGTCCCTCCTCGTACCCCGCCGCTCCAGGCGTCGTCTCCCCAGGTGGAACTGCGTTCTCGTTTCTTTTGGGTAGACTTGAGGTAGGGGCTTCTTGTGATCCTTCGCTGTTACAGGATTCTCTCTCGCCTAGGGAAGTGGGAAGATTGCTGTCGCCGTCGAAGGAGCCTTCCCCGTACCGGAGAAGAGACCAGATCCCGGCGCTGCAACAATCTGCCGGATCTCCGACTTCTCGGACGTCTACCGCCGTAGTAGATCACGTGGATACGACCTTTCCGGAGAACAGATTCCTCTCTTCCAGGTTCGTCACCCTTCTCCGATAACCTTTACCTTGCGCTACGGTGCGCCGTGCAGCGGTCCCCAACGGGTCCTTTCGTCGCCCTAAAAAGCTACCCCTGTCCCATCCGACGGCTAAGATCGTCCGTCTCCGTACGAACCCACCTCCTAGTGGAGTAAAGGAGCTCGTCGGTGCGCGTACGTTCCACAGGTGGACCAGCGCTCGATCCGTGGACTAAGAATCCATCGTTCGGGGAGGGTAGCATTCCAACAGGGCGAGACTGAACGGCCTGATCCAATACTCTCATTAACGCTGACGCATTGGTTTCTACTGCTCCGTTGTCAGGACGACGGCGGAGCTACCGGCCGCGGGTCAGATGCCTATATTCTACGACGGGTTGGTCAATGTCTACGATGGCGTGGCCTGCGATCAGGTTAGTCGAAATTTGCCCTCCAGCCCCTTTCTGTCACCTATAACAAACGCTGCTTGTATGCTGACACAGCGGAGTCCCCCGGCCTCACAGGCGAAGGCCGTATTAGATCTGGCAGCCAGCACGTCCTGCTTCGACGCCTTCCCCTCGCCGGGTGTGGCTCCCCGGTTCCCTGGGCCTCTCTCCACGGCGGCGACTGGTATGGCGGTAACCAGCTTCTCCTGAGATTGTTTGGTTAATCCCATGTAAATTGATCTTAATCGGACGGCTGCGATCGTGCTCAGGCAGGGCGGGCCACCACGCGGCGGACGGTGCGGTGGACGCTAGAGCACCGCGGGAAACAGAGCCTGGTAAGAGAGCGGAGCCGTTTTAGCGGGTAAATTTGCGACTTTTTATTGTGTTCTGGTTCCCGTCGTCACTGATTGCGACGGAAATTTTGGGCCCCTTCCAGTGGTACCATTTATGTGAGACGCTGCCTTATGGTGGGGCCTCCCTTGCCGTAGTGGTTGGTTGTGTCCCGTCCAAAATTTAACGTCACTGTGGCGTATTAATTCGTTTAATGCAGAGATGGGAAGGGCAACCATGGTAGCAAATAATAATAATAATGATGATAAGGGAGGGTGTTTTTTTTTTTAATTTTCTTCTATTTATGTGAAATCAGATTTCATTGAATTTTGGTATCCATAATCTCTTTTTCTTACAATCCCAAATATATTCTTTTCGGCAAGTTCTCGTTTAAATTCGTGATCCTAATTCCGCATTGCATTTAAGGGTGTCAATTCATGTTATATGGCATTATTGTGTCATAAGTAAATTGTGCTATTTGGTTTAATATAAAACTATATAAAATAACATGAAATTAATTTAATTAGTTTATATGCATAAGAAGTTCTTTAATAATTTACTTTCATAAACGAGTCAATTTATGTCACATATTAAATCAGTGTTTTATCTCTGTTAATTGTGTGAATCAATTGTCTTTGATACTATGTTTTTTTTGGTGAAAGCAATAAATTTTTTAAGGAGTACATATGAAAGGCATAACTAAATCATCAATAATATTAATGAAGATTCTTTTGTTGTACTTGTTCTTATGATTAAAAAATATCCAGAGTTTAAAATGTTATGGTGTTCATCAAAGTAATATAATGTGCTTCCTATTTTAACATATATGGTTTCAGTTGAATATATTTTTTTGATCACTGGTCACCAAATAAATGCCTAGGACAAACTTTTTCAACTGCCATGTTCCCTTGCACATCTGTTGATCACAATGCGCATCTTCCTTACCTTAACAAGAAGGTTAGCTATATACCATCTTGTCAGATTAAGAAATGTTTGGTTGCATAAGTTCAGCATTTACTCATTACTTGTCTAACAATGCTTAACAGTTCCAAGTATTTATTAAACAATCACTCCTGTCTACCCTAAACTAGAAAACAATCATTTTTATATGGGGGCTCCATCACAACAGCTTTAATTCAACCTCTAAGGTTTGAGCTATGCATCTGTCTCTGCTTGTCTTTGTTAAAGAAATTACCAGTGCTTTGTGAAGCTGATATGTAAAACTCTTGCTCATCTGTCTCGTTCTGGTATGTTAAAGAAATTCATTTTCATCCTCTATTAGCCAGTTAATTTTATTTGCAAACTTCTATTCTTCTCCACTCCAAAATTTTTCCCATGAATGTTTGATAAGATGGTGAAAATTTGAAATTGGCTTATGCATATTCTTCAAAAATGCACTGGGTTATTGAAGGTGAAAGGAAACAGTTTAGGATGCTCCTTGTGTTATACTAGAAGTCTAGTCTTTTCACATAGTGCAGAAAAATGTGATCCTGATTGCGTGGGCTGATCATGGTTGTTGAGAATGTTCATTGTGAATTTTGATGATCATTTTTTTCTTCTTTTTAATAGCTCCATGTTGTCAACATGATTGTTACAACAGATTGTGTTATCGTCTTCCATTTCATTTTAATACAACAGATTGTGGAACCAGCAGAAAAGCCTCATTGAAGAGATACTTGGAGAAAAGAAAAGATAGGTATGAACTTCTTCCACTAGAGAGACAATTACACTTGGCAATAACACAATTTTCTGGGGCTAAGGAACAGTTTCCTCAAATTTCTTATTTTTGGAAGGTTTAAGGGCAAGAAAATTATTGGAGGGCCATCTTACTCATGTACAGAAAAAATTTACCTCGGTGAGAACTTTAGATGCCCAAATCCAATTGATTTTACCGACTTGAATATGACAAGCCTCCCGTCAACGGTACAACATCAACCACCTCAATCTCCAGCTAGCTGCCCAGAAAACCAAGTTCAAAAAGACAAATTTCTCATAGATCTCAATGTTGACGGTGAGTAAGAATTTGCATACTTATGTTTGTAAATTCATATGGAAAAACACTGGTTGACATTGGATTCAAAAACAATTCTTCATATTGCTCTTGCATGATATTCTACTCTCTATTGAAGAATCCTCTAACTATGAGTTTTGTTGGGCATTGAGCATGCCATGTGATTATCTCATATTAATTTTCTTTGTTATGGATTATCTTTTATGCTGAAATCGATTGAGAGACAAGAATACACTTCCAATGATTATGAGATGTTGATGATAGATATCTTACACTATTTTCCGGAAATGAAGAAAATTCATAGCCATACTAAATTTTGAGAGAATATACACGTACCAATTATATGGTTTGTTCATATCAGTAAATTTTAATGACTCAATATTTCCAGTTGATTTGGATTGATTATCTTATCTTGTTTGTATAAGTGAGTGACTTCATCCTATACTTGCGACATTTAGATTATCCATCCTCTTGTTATCTGTAATCATTGGTAAGAATTTGATGTCAAATTTCAAGCTCTTTGCTGGCTAGTCTGTGTGTCCATATTGTCAATTGAGTTATGCTGTATACAATGCATGATAATTCTTTTTCTAATGACAAAAAAGGAGCAGATATAGTAAAAATATGCAGTATCAGGGCTGAGCTTAGAATGCATACCAGAACAAAGAAAAAAAAAGTGGAAATGTCATGACAATGTTAAGTTCTTGTCCTTCTTCGTCGATAAGCCATTTGAATGCAGCATTAACTTGTTAATCTGATTCAAGTCCAAGATTGATATTGCGGAGTTTGCATTTTGCCAACTTTGGTCCTTAGCTGATAGAACTTTCATCAAGGTTGGGCACTAGAAGCCATTTGAATAGATAGATGCCTTTACACTAAGATCTTATGATTGTATACACGTGTGGGCTGCAGTGGATAGAACTTTCTTTGAAGGTTAACTGGAGAGAAGCCATTTGAATACCTGCCTTTTTTTAACTGAGGTATTGCATTAACATCTAACCTTTCATTCTAGCAAATTTAGCCTGTTAGTTTTTATCCCTTTTTTCCCTTTTTGTAACATATCGCCGGTGGATATAATATTATCTTTCCAATGATTTTTCTTTATGATTTCCTACTGCAAATCTGATAGTGATCATCACAATTTGCATCAGGTGATGAGGATTGCTGAACCTGCCTAGCATTTTGCTGAGCAACCAAGGCACCTGTAATTTTGCTATTCCGATTAGAGGAGAGGAAAACTACACGCTCCAAGTTGCAGAGGTCTCATTTGACATTTTTGTGGAACTAGTAGTATATGCTATAACCTATCGTGCTTTATTCCTGCTTTGGATTTCACTTATCCAATGGTCTTCTATTGATGTATCTGTGGGATCATGATTATTTCCGATGGATGCCGATATCAGAAACAAAAGTGGTCCACTGTAGTTGAGTGAAATAGAACAAGATGATGGATGCTGCTAACCCAAGACTTACTGTTACTGTTTAGTTACTTCCTACCTGCGCATGGCGGCAGCATGCTCTCATATGGAGTTACCATCGACCATCGCGACGACCAGGTCAACACAACTGGGCTTGTGTCTTGTGTGGTAAAATTTCATTTGAGCTAGTATTTCTTTGTATGAGATGCTCACGGAAGTAGTTTCTTTAGCATATTAACAGAATGAGTTACATGCTATCGTGTTCACAGCTGACATTATTTGAGCTCATATCTCTTTGTATGAAATTAAGGGTGCAAAATAGAATCGCTTGGAATAGTATAACAATATTAATATTCATATTCAATTTTGAAAAATGTGATATTAGAATTCAATTCGAAGTTTAAAAATATGAATGCTTTTAGTTTGAGTTCAGTTCAAAATGAAATTTGAACTTGAGTTTGGTCAAGTTGTTTGAACCTTGATTGGAGTGGAATTGAAATCAATTGATTGTGTAAGTCCATGAAACAAGGTCTAAGTGTCATCCTTGATGATGATGAGCAAGGATTGAAGAGGAGAGCAGAAACAACTGATGCATCGAGTTTAGTGACCGGGTCCAGGTGACCTCACTACCTCCTATTGAAGAGTTCAAAATCATCATATCCTTTATGCTGACCAACTACTTAATGTTTGGTAACATCTGGCTTGCTAACCAACTAAAAGACTACTTTAGTTGCTACTGCTATTTGTTTCCAAATATAGAGTTGCTATGTCATGTTATCGTACTGTGTGCAAAGAATGATAATGAAAGAGAGGTAGTTGAAACCATTTTACCAGCAACAAAGCTACCCTGGTTGGTCACAGAGCATTTCTTCTTAAAAAATCATGTCAATTTCTGAAAAGAAAAACATTTCCAAAACATAGCAGGGAAAAAGCAAAATAGCAACACAATTTGATAACCAATCAAAAACAAATCCAAAGTTGATAACCAATCAAGATCTATGATAGCAATTCTCCATGGCAATGAAACACAAGAACTGAAGCTGATCATAATAGAACATTATCCTGATAGGTTATAGATAACATGAGAAAATTAAGATCAATCTGGTTTCAGGGTACCAAAACACATCCGGAACACGATAAAGCTGAACAGAGACCCCCAATCTCAGCTGAAAATTCAAGGCACTTGAGTATAAAACCTCATGATATTTAAGCATGCTTACGATGTCATTTGGTAATAAAAAGAAAGAGATTAATAACGATCATGACATTTATGCTACAAACTTATACACTAGTCAAGTGTTAACAAAAGGAAAAAATTGGAAATTTCAAGAAACTACCACAATCATACAAAATTCAACATGATTAAGGGCCAGAAACTACAAATAATCTGAAAACCAAAGTATAAGCACAATTGGACCCATCTCTACAGCTGGGCATTATATCACTTTTCACTATACCTTGGAATAATTTGTAATATAACTTACAAAACAATTTGAATTGCACTTTATTTTCTTATGCATAGTTGTTGACTAGATTGTTGCAACAGTTTGATACAACTTTACTGATGCATGACATTTGATAATATTTTACAAAAACAACATGCTTTCTGGCTCAACCTTCCTAATTTCAAGTATAGTATGAAAAAAGGGGATCAGATACATGCTGCAGTACAAAAACAACATGAGAAAAGTATCATACTACAACAACCTTAGCTGTAGAAACCTCAGAAACATGTTAAATATTTCAACAAATAAAGAACGAAGATAAATATGGGATGGACTAAATGTTTTGATGAATAAAGAAAGAAAATGAATATTCACTGGACCATTGCGTAATTGAAGGAATGAGTTTGAGCATCCAAAAATGAATTGTTCACAAATAAACTGGTGTACATACCTTGAATTTGAAAGATAAGCTTATCAGTCGGCAACTATGACCTGAGACTATACAAGCAATCAGATTAGAACTTACAAGACAATATTGATGCATTATGGAATTCAAGTATCCAAGGTTCGAAAAAAAGGGAGGAAAATCCTCAGAGAACTGTGCACAAACAAACTCGTTTGAAACATGAGTTACACTATAAATAAGTCCATTCATCACGCTTTCGTGTATTTATTAAGCGCATGAATTCAATATATTGATGGTGCCAACCTACAAACAAGGCTTCATCATTAAAGACACAATAAGAAACAATAAAACACCCTCGTGGAAATGTGGAATTTTGCTATATTTGCTCCCAGGCCAAGTTGCTAGCATCATAATCTGAAAGGTAGTAGTGACAAGTAGAGGATGTGAAACTTCATTCTTTTCCATCAGCTGCGCGAAGGGAACCAAGCTGCACAGGTGCTTGTGTTCCCACAACCTTTGATGATCCATAAACAGACACGTCAAGACCCTTAGTTTTCTCCTTTTCAATCTGGTCCTTTATCCAAAAGTATGTAAACCTCAGGCCATCCTGTTGAAATGAAAGAAATGGTTATGCCATTGACTAAGAATTGCACATCATAAAAAGCGTCATGTACCTTGAGTTTCATGGTTGGAGCCCATCCAAGTTTCTCTTTGATCAGGGTGTTGTCAGAGTTGCGACCACGGACGCCCTCTGGACCAGGAATGTGATGGATCGGAAGGTTCTTGTTTTCAAAGCTGAGTACTATTTCAGCCATCTCGTTCATGCTCACCATTTCATCACTGCCAATGTTTAGTGGTTCACGGAAGTCTGATTTTGTCAATCTAAACCGACAAAAAGGAGGAGGTTAGATGTTCACAAATCTTATCGTGCATTGGAATTGTCCAGACCTGGACCTTGAATAAGGAGTTAAAACATGAAAGCTTTGGAGTTATTAGTGCAAAGACATGGCATTTGATATGTAGCTACCTTAAAACACCTTCAACACATTCATCAATAAAAGTGAAGGACCTAGTTTGCAGACCATCTCCCCACATCTCAAACTTATCAGTGGAAGTTAATGCCTTTCGGCAAAAAGCAGCAGGGGCTTTCTCTCTCCCACCTGTTTACAGATTTTTTTTATCAGTACAAAGATGATTCTGAGAGAGTTAGTTGAACGTATCAGAACACAGCCTACCTTTCCATGTTCCGAACGGGCCATAAATATTATGAAACCTCCCAATGCGACACTCAATGCCAAAGTCCTTGTTGTAGTGCTTGCACAACTCCTCTGTAGCAAGTTTTTCCAGACCATAGGCATCTTGAGGCTATAGTGATGAAAATTTAACCATTAGGAAGCGAGAACTAACATACTTAGTTATCTGCATGATACAATAGAAAAAGATAAACGTCAATGCATAATGTGTTTTCCGGAGCAAACCTCAGCTGGCCAAGCATCAGATTCCTTCAAGCTCACATTAGTCTCCAACTGTTTGAACTCTGGGTAGATGCAAGCGCTTGAGGCATAAAAGAACCTGCATTCATATTTTAGCACTAACAATCTCAGCTTGCTAAAAGTTTAAGAAAAAAAATTAAACAATAGTTTAAACTAACTTATGTACATTTAGCATGCCAAAGAAGCACAAGACAAAGAAGAGAGCCCAATCTCAATAAAATGAATTAAAAAGAGTTACTGAAGGATTCATCAATATAATTGCCATTTACCTGAAAGGCACTGACTAGCTTAAAGATTCAGCAACCACTGGGATACAGTGTCTAGGCAGATAAAAGGGGTTTATAAATGGCCAAATTGGTTATGTTTGCCAAGCTAGCAAGCGGCATACAGTTCAACAAACCCAAACTTCCCAAACTTGGTCGTTAACTAAGCCCAACACATACTTCTCAGCTTGGATTAGCTCAATAGCAAGATTCAGATGCTTCCTTCTTCGATTACAACAACAATAACACCACAAATATGAACATATCCATGATTACCAGCTCCTATGATCTGAATACACATCAATATTAAATACAACAGGTGGTATTTTCCAACTTTTATCTCACTATTTTTTCTTTGCCAAGTATTCTCTAGTGAAAAGCCAAATTATGATAACAGTTGTATCTTATGCTGCATAAAATTGGCAGTTCTATATATGTTGCATAACTCTGGGCTTTTATGTATCTAAACATTTAAAGTATATGATCTCCATAGCATAATCTAGTCTGACAATTCATAACATCATGACGTAAATGAATCAAACCGAGAAATCTGGAGTGAATACATTTAAATGTTATAGTTATTATCTTAAATATTCAAATAAGAGATTAGAGATAAAGGGATACGAGTACCTTTTCACACCATTAATCCTTGCAGCTTCAATCATGTTGAAACTGATCATAGTGTTATTGTACATAATGACTGAATGGTTGGACTGAATGAAGCCCATTCCTCCCATATCAGCAGCAAGATTGAATACATGGTCAGCACCACTAGTGACCTTCAAGCAATTATCCATGACCCTCAGGTCAACAAGATGGAACTCATGACAGAACATATCCTCAGTCATGTGCTCATTCTTCTTCCAATCAGAAGCAATGATGTAGTGACCTTCACTCTTCAAGCGCCTAGCAATATGTGATGCGATAAACCCTCCTGCTCCTGTGATAGAAATCCGCAACTTCTCTGAAGGCCAATATGGCTCCCTTTCCAAGTTTGCGTAAGTGTACTCGCCATAGTCGGTCGCCGCATTTCCGGTGCTACTCATTCTGAAACATATTTAAATTTGCAAATTTTTTTACCAAAAGTTGAAAGACTCATTTCATGACAATATAAGTACTTCTAAATAACTCTAAATACTGCACACCATATTGACAGTATCATAGGTTGCAAAATCAAACAAGATGATTCCAGACATTTCTGGAAGACCTAAAATTTCCATATGAAAAACCAGAAATGATGCGGTTACCAACATAACTTTCAAATGTAAGAAAAAAAAACAGTAATAAAACCCACACCGTCAAGTTCAAATAAACTAAACCACGCCCATATCTGACAGAGAAAAATGAATTTAAAAAAAAACACGCTGTTGGACTCGAGGGACTTCAGATGATAGCATAGTCGATCTGAAGCGGGATCTGAACACTACAGCAGCGACGACAGCCCGTGTTCGAGTTGGATCTGAATACAGCAGCAAGTGCGTGTATGCGAGTCGATTTGCTTGTTCATAGTAAGAAACCTAACAATCCAACAACAAACAGCAAAATAGCACACGCAACTAACAACGAACCCGGACAGAGATTTCTTTGAAAGACAACAAATCTATAGAAAGACGCGATTTGAGAATTGTTTTCGGTACCCAAAGAGGGATCCACCAAATGTCCAAAGACAAGAAATCCAAAAATATATATATAGTGGGTATTTAACGACAAAGAAGACGGCGAGAAATCCACAAGCAAAAAAACATGAAACAACGAACATGGATCATCGCCGTTTCGCTTTGATCTGGAAACAAGAAAGAGCATCAACAAACTCGAATCGCGTACCTCGTCGGACGGTGGGAAGGCGGCTGAGGAAGACGAAAGGGGGAAGAGAAGACCAGATCTGGGCGGCCACTCAAGGTCCACGCCGCCCGTTATATAGAGCAGAAGCTTGCGACTTCCTTCGCCTTCGAATTGGGCATCGGAAATTGAAATTTGGAATTTGGAAATTAATAATAATTTAGAAAAGAGTATTATTCCAACTCGTCATTTTCTTCTCCGGACAACGAAATTGGCATGCCAAAAATAAGATTGTCGATACCCGACGGGGCCCACATTCTTCGTCCAATGGAAAAGGATAGGGCCCTTGCGTTTAGGCAGGGCGACAGCACGTTTTTTTTCGATGTCGGTGGAAGTTGGCCAGAATCGAACGGCCAGGATGATGCCACGTTTTAGGTAGAAAATGATAAGTGGTGAGTCAAGGAGTGCACTGTGAATTCAACCAGAAACAAACAAAATGATTTAAATTTTAATTTTTATTCTGAGCATTAAAAATTTTTAAATATTAAATTATGAATATGATATTCTTTTAATAAATTTAAGATAGAAATATCCTTTTAATTAAAGTCGGCCTTTAATTTTTTTGATTTTAATTTTCTTTGACCTAAAATATTTAATAGTAATTTTATATTTTCAATTTTGGATCAAATTAGAGTGTGTCATATTATTAAATCGGATCGAGATTTAATAGATATTAGTTTTTTTCTACACATAAAACAAAATTAATAATTGAATCTTTGTTCAAAGAGAATAATAGATATTTTTTTTATTTTTTTCTAATTTATAGTACTTTTCATTTTGTAATAATTGGAAAAACAATTAACGACTCTTTTAGGATCCAGGATGATCTCTTTTTCTATAAAAGTGGAATTTGTGATCCCATCAATTTTATACAATCGATTCCATAACTATTTGTGAAGAGATAAATCAAAAAATTACAGTTGATCATGATATAAGAGGATTATTGCATAAGAAGATAAATCATGAAAAAATGATCCCACACATTGCATAAGAAGATAATTATTTTCATGAATAAAAATTGATTCCGAAATCTATTAAGACAAACACTGATATCAACCACCTCGATACGTTGGAGCCAATAATTAAAAGAACATGCATTTTGTACGGGTGTAATAATATAAGACAAATTAATATTAAATATTAAACTAGTTAAATATTTTAAATATTAAATGAAAATAAAATAAAAATATATGAATTATGAGAATATACTTTTACATTTATTATAGTCAAATGTCTCGTAACCGATAGACAATTTAAAGCGTTAAAATCTTGATATTATTTAAGTTTGAATAAAAAATTAAAGGGTGTCGGTTTCCTTCAAACGGCGCCTTTTAAAACTAAAATAATGCCCCCTTATGTTTTTTATAGTTATCGAGATGGATGGGAGCGACCCTTTATTAATTTTTTTAAAAAAATTATGCCTGCATAACGCCTTATGTTTTTTATAGTTATCGAGATGGATGGGAGCGACCCTTTATTAATTTTTTTAAAAAAATTATGATACATAATTAATAATTAAAAAAATATTAAAAGATCAGTTATATATTTAATAATTTAATTATTGTAAAAATATTTATATTTTTGTGTCTTCGCATAGTATAAAATTACTATTAATATAATAATAATAATCATTTTCAATCACAAGAATATTCTTTCCTTGATTCACAATATAGCTAAGTTAAAAGCCAATAAAGCAGCTGAGGAAAATAATTAATCATCTATTAAAACATTTGATTCTATAACACCAACTTCGAAAATAATTTTTTAAAAATTTATTAATTTCATAAAATACTTAACAATAGGTATTTAAAAACTCATCATTTTGGGGGGGGGGGAATTATAGAATATTATTGATAAAAATTAACTTAAAAATAACTAAATGGATGTTTGAATAGTTTTAGAACCCTAACCCTAATTTTGGAAAAAAAACAAAAATAATCTAGATTATAAAATATTTTAAAAGATAATAAAAAATATAAAAAATCTTCTAAGTCTACGAAAAGACTTTAAATTATGTTTTTAATATGAAATTAGGCAGTTATGTATTTCACCCGATAACTTATCGAATTGCAGATTTTTTAATATATTTTGATTTGATATATTATATGTCTCATGGTTTAACCCGAATAAAAAAATTATGATTTTTTAAAGTTTTTACCGATCTTGCTCTGATCCTATTGATCATGCTCCGATCCCATTGATCCTATTCTGATTCTATTATAAAAAAAATGATCTTGCACGATATAGGATCGATTTAGTATTTCGGATTATAGAATCATGTGATCCTATGATTCATGATTCCGATTTTGTAAACATGGGTTACAATATAATTAAAATTATTGTTTATTATCATATTAAAATATTATTTATTAACTTAATTAAAGTTATTAAAATTTATTAGAATCATTGTAATTTAATTAAAATTATTATAATAACTATTTTAATTTAATAATAAAAGAGCTTTGTTTTTTTTTTTCCAAAAACTCCTTGCAAATTATATTCAAATGCATTGATGTGGCAGAGACAATAAAAACCACATGGTAGGTCGGGACTTGATCAATGCATAGTCATGCCGGTTCGATCTGAGATTGAGTTCAAGTTAAACTGACGTACTTAAAGGTGAAGTCGTATAATTATGATTTGATCTTGTTAGAGGTCTTGGCTAGGTAAAAAACGCGAGTGAGAGGAGTGGTGAGGACATATTCTAAAGGCGGGTGTGAAATGATGTGCTGGAAGTGAATAGAGTGCATGGTAACTTCTCTTCTGCAAAATATGGAATCTGCTATCTTAGCGGCCTCACATGGTTGGCCTCACGACCATCTGTGAGGAGGTAAATCGAGAAACTGTAGTTGATTACGATGCATAATAAGGACTTCTCTGTTGATATAAAAGAGCGTTCTTATAAGTGGACACATCTAGGCAAAACGTTTTATACTAACTAGTATTTTAATTTAATTCTTCTTCGTCGTTTTTCTGTACTTGATTTGATTGTCAAAGAGGTTTTGTTAAGGACTGTTTTGACCTTCCTTGTAACACTGCTTAATGGTTGCATGGTCTCAACTCAGTACTGTGAGACAGATTCTGAAGTTTTTTATAAGTATGTTTCGTCGTATCCAACTCAGCTATGTTCCGATAGTAAAAAAGAACATCAGTCTATGAAGTAATAAAGGAGATTCTGAAGTCAATTCTAAGGGGAGGTCACTTCCATTGGTTTTGTAGAAGCCAAGTATACTCTTATTGATATATCTCTCCACCTTTGACAACAAATATTCTCTAGTTCTTGTTGTTCAACTTGAAGGTGGTCTAATCAAGGAGAGAGCCAAGTTTCTTTCTACTTTACGCCCAGGGGCCCAAGATTAAAAAGAAATTATTATTTAAATTTACTGTAGAAAAAATAAAAAATAGATGTAAAAGAGGATGGTAGCCCAGGGAATTTCGATTAGATCAGGATTAGTCCGGAAGCTATAAATTTTCTAACTCTGTCATTGGGTCTAATCACTTGCAGACTCAATCAATTATCGATCTAGTCAACTAAAACCACCTTATATACCGAGGTGACCAGACTTGTATCTGACCTACTGGCAATGACCTATTTTTAGTATTCAAGCCCTTCCTTTCACTCAACCGTATCAATAAATCATATAGATGACTGTGAACATTATAAATAAGTTATCTTCAATCGATGCATTCTTTTTATGGAAGAATGTTTTAATTTACAAGTGTAATTTATTATTATTATTATTAATTAAAAACTTAATTTGTCTTACTAACTTACCTATATTATTCAAAATAATCGTTAATGAAATTAAAAATACATCTATTTTATAATTTAATGCATGGTTTTTTATTAATATGGTTAAAGGACTAATGCATTTACTACATAGCTAGCGCACTTAGTGTCGTTCTTTTATTAAAGAATGCAATTTTAAAATTGATTTTGTATTATCGAGTTGTTTTGTCATTTAACAAGTGTCTTGATATTTATTACTGAAGTTGACTTTGTTTCATTTAATTATTTTTGTCATTCAAACTATCAATTTAGATAATAAAACATTGCTACTTGGTATTAGTTTTAATAGTATTATAAACCAAAAATTATTTTAAAATTGTCCTATTTAATTTATATTCTGTTTAGTTAATAGGTTCAAGTAGAACCAAGTTAAAATGAATTAAGAAGTTTTAGTTTGATTTCAAGTAAACTATTATGGTATTGGAAAAACAAAATAAAAAGTACTTTTTTATTGGAAACGTTAAAAGAGTGTTTTTTTATTTATTATAAAAAATATAATCTCATCCCATATCAATACATTTTATTTTTTAAAATATCTTTATTTTTGATATTGTTGTAATAACTACGAGTTCATAATTATTATAACATGGATATGATCAATTCTCATTAATACTAATATATTATGTTATAGATAGTTTATGGTTATCATCTCTGATTAATACTGATCAATATTACATTATACACTTCGATTTTGATCATTACTAATACCTTGTTTAGTTAATAAGTTCAAGTAGAACCAAGTTAAAATGAATTAAGAAGTTTTAGTTTGATTTCAAGTAAACTATTATGGTACAGTTCGTTGGAAAAATAAAATAAAAAGTACTTTTTTATTGGAAATGTTGAAAGAATATTTTTTTATTTATTATAAAAAATCTCATCCCATATCAATACGTTTTAATTTTTAAAATATCTTTATTTTTGATATTATTATAACAACTAAGAGTTCATAACTATTATAATATGAATACTTCAACTCTGATAAATACTAATATATTATGTTATAATAATTATAGTTTATAGTTATCATCTCTGATTAACACTGATCAATATTATATTATACACTTCGATTTTGATCATTACTAATATTTTGTGTTGTAATAATTTTATAGTTCAAAGTTATTATCTTTTGTCAATACAGATCAATATTATATTATAATAACATTTCGACTTTGATCGACGAAGTCGAAATAATGTCCTCCTCCATCGTGGTCAACTACAGCTTCTCGATTTACCTCTTCACATATAGTCATGGGGCAGACCGTCAGAGCGATCCTTGTTGTACAAGGGCCCTGGACAAAATTATAATTTTTGGGCCCTGACATAATAGCATATTTAATTTTTGTACAATGTCATATTGAAATTTTAACAACAGTTTAAAAATAAATAATTGTAAAAGGGCAAAAAGGATATTTAAGATTTCTTACTACAAGGGTTTCCTCGCAAAGCTTCAAACTGTCTTTTTAAAATCAAACAGGCAAGTGATAGTTGCCCCAAAGATTATCGATTTTTCAATTGAATAGGGTTCATCTTCAACCCAACTAGATATTTAACTATCAGATGGCCAAATTAATTGTACTTCTACTTTCTATTTAATTCATCAATCTGGTTTAATTTTCGAAATACTATTTCCAGCACCCAACGTTCCTACTCCACAGTGCATTTATAACATGAATTGCAATTGTCATTTCTCCTTGCATTTTGGTCTTACAAATTACAATATGGCAATGGTACTCCATCACTAACACTATCTCCCTCATATATGAGAGCATTGAAACATTTTTTATGATTTTGACATAAATTTTGAGATACATTTTTTTATTTTGATTGTCCAAGCTTTCGAATTATATATAATTATATATATACTGTGAGAACAAAAAAGTGTTTTTGGTACCCAAAGAAAATAACATATATGGGTGGTAAAGAAGGATAAAAAGAAAATGTTTAATTTAATAAACATATCATCAGTATCAAGCAATATCTGTCCTAACTATTTAGAGTTAACTACATAGATCTTGTCCCTCCGTTGAGCTTTGTAAATTGCTAATTCAAAATTTTCCAGTTTATTAACTTTTATGGTATCTAACTACTCTAGAATATCCTTTTTAGTAATCTCACATCTATCTTAGCATTCTCATCTCAAATCTCAACTATTTTTTTTTTCAGATTTTCTCAGTTTATTATCTTTTATATTATATCTAACTATTCTAAAATATCCTTTCTAATAATCTCACATCTGTCTTAGCAATCTCATCTCAAATCTGAACTACATCAGTATGTCTTTTTTTTTCACACATTGCTACCTAATAGACCAACACTCTGGTACATCAAGCATAGTGGATAAATATAGGTTCAGCAAAAGAATTTAGAAAGTTTTGAATAATGTAGTGAAAATATTCCAACTATTCTACAACTAGTAGCGATTGAGTGATCATGAACTATCAATAAAAAAAAAGAACAGGAATGCAAACCAACATAAATATATAGATCGAAGTTACAATTTGAGATAATTTAACCGTCACAATCTACTGTGGGTTGCTCTTCTTGCAAGAATGTCAACTCACTAATGCATGCATCAATCATAATCACACATATCTGTATGTTATAAATTCAAAATAAGTTAGTGAACATACGGATCGTTGACTAGCAGTTGCTCTGCTTGTCTCACGACATTCAGTACCAGTGGCTTTTTCTTCCTATCACATGAGAGGAAACACATAATAAATTCACTTAATCCTTAAAAAACAGGGATGTAAAGTTGTAACCAAATAATTTAACTTCTTATACTGATAGGCTCCGACTCCCAGATTTACCCTCACGGGACTTGGATCTTTATTGTATGCAACTGTCACCTATCAATTCATTACCGATTTTTTAACACCAAAGTATCTCAGTGATCTATTATTGAAAAATATCTGAAAACACGAAAGAAAAATAATAATAAAACTCTAATGAAAAAGTAAAGAAAAAAAAAGAAGAAGAGGGGAAGAGCCAACGCCTCCTGAGAACTCCTAGACAGTCGACACAGTAAAAGAATTAAAAAAAGAGAAGAAGAGGGTAACCATGCCACACTAATCAGTGGAGAAGAGCTAGCGACAAGCACAAGGCAGCCAGAGATTGCCTCCTCGCTAGCGGCGGTGCAGATGTACGATCGCTGACGACGGTGCAGATGTGCAGAAGGAGGGCGCGATCAATCGATGCTTTGGCGTCAACCCTAAACCCAACCTAGTTAACCAAAAAATTAGGCCCTACTAATTTATGGGCCCTGGGCGATCGCCCTGGTTGCCCTGGCCCAGGGCTAGCTCTCTTGACCATGTGAGGTCGCTGGGTGACATATTTTACCTTTTTGTAAAAGTATTTAAATTTTGATTAACACTAATATCTTGTGTTATAATAATTATAGTTCAAAGCTATTATCTCTGATAATAGTGATTAATAATATGTTATAGTAGTATTTCAATTCTGATAACACAAATAATTCTGTGTTATAGTAATAATAGTTTATAGTTGGTATAACATAAAAATTTCAACTCTAATCAATATTAAAAAATTATATTATAAAAATTATAATTGATAGGTTCTACATTATAAATATATACTTGATTTATGATTTATATTAATAATATTGATCAACACAAGTCAACATCATGTTATAACATTTACGAATCATAATTGATATAACACAAATAGTTTATTTATAATCAATACTAGTCGATAATATAGTGTAGTAATTACGAGATCATAACTATTATCATTATATTTTTATAGTAGTTATAAAATTGTAACTACTATAATTACTTAATAGCTAACATCTTATAGTTATAATTGCTTAATAGCTAAGATCTTGTACCTAATACAATAACATCAAAAATAAAAAAAAATTGGAAAGTAAAAATGTGCTGAGATGAAATGAAATATCATTTTAATAATAAATGAAAAAGAGTACTCATTTTAATAAAAAATATCTTTTTTATAATTTGACCATACAAAAAATACTTAGTTGAATATTATTATAATAGTTTTTAATTAATTAAAATTATTTTAATATATAATAAAATTATTATTAGTAGTTGATATTCATTTATGATATATTTTTTTCTAGTAGAATAAAAATTTAAGATATTGACTATTGAATTAGGAATTGCCCTTTACTTTAGAATTTATTTAATGGAGGAATGAAGAGGACTATCCATTTTCAAAATTAATATAAAGATTTAAATATCTGAATTAAAAAAATTTAATATAACAATGGTTATAAAAGATTAAAAAAATTCATACCATCCTAAAATTTCAAATATAATCATTTAGTACAATATAAGAATTAATATAATTATAAAATTAGTTTATATTGTTTAATTTTATTTTCAAAATTACTAAAATTATTAACGATCTAGACTTTTTTTTATCTTTAGACTTTATTTATTTATTAATAATCCCTGTGTGACTAAATTAATTTTAAAGGTACAAGACTTTTTTATTCACCTTTAGACTTTAAATTGGAAATATACTTAAGACGAATCCAATTTTTCATTTTAAAGCAAATATTAACTTAGCATTAATTTTCCTTTTCAAGTTATTTGAATCTAATTTTACATTTAAAACAAATTGACAAATACAAGATATACATTAATTTTCCCATTTCTAGACTTCTAATTTTAAATAATAATAATAATAATAATAATAATACGTCTCCAATCACTGGTGCTTTTGTTAGAGCTAGATCGGACGGCCAGGAGAGGCTCTGCTTTACCGGGTTTACGGATCGGAAGGCGCGATCCGATAAAATTCGGGAATTTGAAATGTGTTTCGAGCGGCAAAACCACACGTGGCTTCGCTGTGGACTAATCTCGCCCTTTTTGAGCGCTCCTCTCACTCCCTTTTCCGCACTGCTCGTCGCGATCGGGACTTGGGGGAAGGCAGCGGGTCGTCGTCGCCGTCTCCAGGCCGCGCCGCCGCCGCGTTCCGTCAAATCCACTCTCGATCTTGACTCTATTCCTCTCGGGGCGGCGGGGCGACCGGGCGTGGGCGGCGGCTGCACCGGCAAGTGCTCGAGAGTTTAGGTAGGGTTCTCACTTCGCCTTTCTGGATCTATTACATTGTTTTTTTTTTTTAACTTCATATGCACTGAAATTGGACTGTTTTTGGGTCTTCCGTGCGTTACATTTCCGGATCTAGGCTTTGGCTATTCTTGAATCGATCGTTTTTCATTTTATTTTTTGAACGAATCTCGAATGATGGGTCTTTGTTGGCTTCGATACTTTGGCCTAGGATCTGTTCGTTCATGTTTTACCATTTTTCTTTTTCTCCAAGAACAATTTCCTTCCTAAATACATGAGCCATCACATATGAGGCATTAGTCGGTGGGTAAAAAGGTTGTCTTACCAGATACATTGTTCCCGTGGTTCATTTTTCCCTTGTCAACTGTTTCTGTGAAATGCATTTACATGAATGCAGAAATATTTTGACATGCATGTTCTCTTTATCGTTGCTCTTTTGGTTGGTTTTCAATGAATCAAGGGAAACAATGAAATAAAAAGCACAACTTTGCTACCATGCAAGATTATTCTGAGTCTGGTGCTTTTACTTCAAAAAATTATGAAAGTTGCAATTTGTATATACACTGATAATGGTATTTTTTCATATATATCCTTTAATAGTGTCTGTATTAGCTATCCATTTTTCAGGATCTGGAAGAACTTTTATAATTGAGAAATGAAGAAGGATTTTTCAGAAATGAAGAAGGAAAATTGCTCAAGTTTTTCTCTTGATGCTCCATGTGGAAGACTTACAAGAGCACGTGCTGCTGCTTGCCGTGCAAACAGTGGATTACCCCCTTTGCCATCATCTGTCGCAAATCCCGGGAGGAAGCAGAAATCTTCAAAGAGAAGGGCTCATGATATAAACAGTCATATTGCTCCATGTCCAGTAGGTCCACCGTGCAAAAAACGTGCGGTTTTAAAGGATGTCACCAACACCTCTTCACAGAATACCTCTAGAAAATGGATACCATCAGGCAAAGTGCAGGTTTAGTAATGATGCACCTTTGGTTATGTTCAATAATTCCGTCTCTTATCTATGCACTAAACTTGGCTACTAAAGTTTTAGAAAGAAAACACACAACTTTATTTTGTTGAATTCCTTTCCATTATTCTCATAGATGTGAGTTTTTGACAAGGAGCTATTATTTGACTGTTCCGTATTCCAGCCTTCTGTTCAAAGACAAAGAACAGTTCCTTCAAAAACCAAAAGGTCTGCTGATTCTAAGGCTTCAAATTTGCCCGTAGATGGAAATGAATCAATCAATGATAATGCGGAAAATCTGTTGAATGAAGAAACACAAAAGATGGAGATGTTGGTACCAAAAGAATCTTCTTTGTTTGAAAAAATGGATTCTTTGGAATCAGACAACAAAGGGATGCCAATGGTAGGCAATGCCTTTTCTGATGACAATGAGGAAAATAAGATGTTTGAAGAAGAACATAAGATGAAGATCTCTGAGACAAAAAATTATTCTTCTTTGGGAAATGTGGAAGATAGCGTTGTAGTGTTCAAAGATATGGATACTACTAAGGATAGAGAGAGCAGGTGTGCATCATGTTTGGCTAGAGCACATAACTTTGAAGGCAACCTTGAATTCACAAAACAGACAAAGAATGGTTGGCTCTCACTCTGGCTCTTTTTCCCCTTATAATGATAAATTTAATATTAATCAATATGCTACCTAGAATTGCTCCATGCAAGATGTATGATTGCGATATCAAACTTGATCAAATTACCATGTCACATTGTTGCTATTTGGATCATATATTGACTTTTGGATGTTATCCATCCTGTGATTTCTTATTTTGTTGGATCAGTGTTGATTTTTCAAACGCATGGTTATGTTAATGATGTACTATCTTTATTGTAATTTAGGAAAATTTAGCATCTTGGAGTTCATAGACATTGATACAGACCATGGAAATCCTCAAATGTGCTGCACTTATGCCTCAGAGATATATACAACCCAATGTGTAACAGAGGTATTTTTTTTATGAGCTTCTTGTTGTAATATCTGGGTCCTTTTGAGTGTTGCTTTTCATTGAAAAATATATGCTTTGTGCAACCATCATGGCCTTGTTGAATTTTTTGTGATCATAACATTCCAAGTTTAATATTTGTCAGCTTGTTCGGAGACCAGTTGCTAACTACATGGAATCATTACAACGGGATATCTCTCAGAGTATGCGAGCCATTCTAATAGATTGGCTCGTGGAGGTTTGTCAGTTCTTATCCTTTTCATCATCTTCATACTTACCTGATCAATTTTGGTCAGAAGTTTTATTGATTTGATTTATTTTGGTTTGGTTGCTAGTTGAGTTTGACCTTACCTAGTGGAATAAAACTTGATTGTTGTTGTTAGTTGAGTTTGAGAGAGAAAAAAAATCAAGGACAACATCCATGGAATGATACTCTTGTGTTTTTTTTGGAGGGGGTGGGGGGTGGGGGGTGGGGGAGGGCAAGTGCCACTCCCACCCTCTTTGGTTTTGCTAGTGCATATTATGCTACTCATTTCCAGTTTTGGTTATTATGTTCAAATTTTTATATAACGTGTGCCTGTTCAAATAAACTAGTCAACTTTTAAAATTTTCAGTTTATTGATAGGAAAAAAAATGATAGTCTTGGAAACATTTATAAAATATTTGAGCTGCAGTTTGACTCGAGATAGTAAATTCATTGATAAGTCTAAACAAAAGCCTAAATGAAGTGCTTTATCTGATTTTAAATAAACCTAATTGTTTACTTAGTGAAATTTAAGCTTTATAAAATTAACCTACTTTGCTTTAATCGGCTTACTCTATTATTCTCTCCTTTCTTTAGCATGTTTCAAAAAATCATACAAATTACAACAACCTTTTGGTTCAAGTTGCCCAGATATTATCTGCTGAGGCTTGTAGCATTCATTGACTGCACCTTATCAACCTTTCTTCCTATAGCATTATTGTGTATGAAAGCTACCATATTCAGCATCAGAAACTGATCGGGTTCACAAGGCTACATTCATCATGTGTAGTATATCATGAAGATTACTTTTAATGATCAATTGTAAAAAATATGTTAAATGTTGGTTCTATGTGATTGGATTTTTGCATCATCCTTTAAAAGACCAACATTATTGCCCTCGTGTTTCTCTAAGATATATTGATGTAGTTGCAACTGTGTAATCACTTCTCTTTGAATAAAGACGTTGTTGCTCTCTTGAAGATTCTGCATATTGTCTTCTTCAGGTTTCTGAGGAATATAAGCTTGTCCCGGATACACTTTATCTTACTGTACATATAATTGACGAGTTTCTTTCACATAACTACATTGAAAGACAAAAGTTGCAGCTCCTTGGTATCACATGCATGCTAATCGCCTCGTAAGCTTTCTTTTCAACTTGTATGCTACCCTTTTTGTGCCTTGAGTATATTGTCTATAATCCTTGTACCATTAGATTACATTTTATCCTTTCTCCATTCCAGTGTGCGTGTGTATATATATTTGGTTGGAATGATTACCCTCTTCTCTTATGAATTATCTTGGAGTAATCATTTTTATATATGATTAAGAACAATGGATTTGAAATACTATTCTCATATTATTACCGCTGCTCGTGATACTTCTAAGGCATTCCTTTGACCACTTGAACAATTATTTATTCTTAGTCTGTATGGAAGGAATATATATTTTAAGCATACAGGATGTGTGGATTGAGAGAGCTCAAGGTATTAAATGAGTTAGGTAGGCTATGTGGTTTGGGAGGATTGTGTGAGTTGTACTAATTGTTGTGGGTTGGTGTGCATGAGGTGGGTAGGGGTAGTTAAGTTCACATCAGATAGCTCAAGTGAGTTGTATGGTTAGACAACTTGAGTGGTCCAAGCAAATTAGATGGTCCAAAAGAGCCATGAGGATTTTGTTGGTTGAGTGCATCTATCTAGCAAGGATTATTTAATGGGCTAACCAAGTGAATTATGTGGATTAGGCAGATTGAGGTTTAGGTAGATGCGCTCATAAGGTGAATTGGTGAATCGAGCATATGAAGTGGATTGAGAGAAATATCTTTAATTTTTTTTTATATTGTGGAGATTACTCCTTATCTTTTAATTATAACATTCTTAACAAAACTTAAGAATGAAAACGAACTACCTATTCCATTTTATGAATCATATTTATGAGTGCAATATCTTAATCTATTGCCATCCTATTCCAATTCCTACTATGGAGTAAGGAAAGATGTTAATAGGAAGGGGAAAAAAAAGTTAACCCTTGTTTATGTTTTCATAGAGGAATAGAAAGCATGGTTTCTTTTATTTTCATTTTCACGTTTTCTTTGGAGTGAAAGGTAGACAGAAGAATTCTGTTTTTTTTTTGAAATTGATTTATCAAAAACAAAAACAAAAAAAAAAATACAAAACAAATAAAGAACATTACTTTGCAACTTTTTCTTAGTCAATTAGCCACATTCTTCCCCAAAAGTGCCAATCCGGCAGTATCAATTTTGGTCAAAATTAAGAAATACGTTCCTTGACTATTCAATGCTTTGTTTATTTGAAGTGCTCCTGGACTACACTGAACTGACAAATGTAGACTAAGTAAGATCATGTTGGTAAGACAGTTACGTTCTCATATCTCCATTGTAAACCCTTGATGCTTCCATCTCTCAGAGTCGCCATAACAATAGATTGGCATCAATATGTCAATGCTGATTTCTTGAAAGCAAATTCAGATTCTTTTTTATCAGCTTCTTGTTCAAATGTACCTGTTTATATTATGGTCGAACAATTACAAGACAGATTATGCATGCTTATTTCTAATAACTAGTTCTGTATATAGAAAATATGAAGAAATATGCGCTCCACGTGTGGAAGAATTCTGTTTTATAACTGATAACACCTACACCAAGGCAGAGGTACTTTATTAGCTTAGAACATATAAATCTGTTCATGATTTATATAAATCTGTACAGTTAATCATTTGTAACGTTTATGTACCACTAGGTTTTGGAAATGGAGAGACAAGTGCTCAGCCATTTGAGTTTTAAGCTCTCATTACCTACAACCAAAACCTTCCTCAGGTAAAATAGAAACCTCTTATCTGATAGCACCTTTCAGTTTGATTCAAATCCACACCTACCTAAAAACATTTCCAATCATTTTCAGGAGATTTTTGCGTGCCGCAAATGCGTCGCATGAGGTATTCTATATCTAACCCATTTGATCACAAGAAAACATGCTTGTTATTTCTTTCATAATGACTCTTTATGATCTGCATTTTTCAGAATCAAACGTTGACCTTTGGGTACTTGGCCAATTATTTGGCAGAGTTGACCCTGGTGGAGTATAGTTTCTTGAAGTTTCTCCCTTCCATCATAGCTGCATCCGCTGTGTTCCTTGCTAGATGGACATTGGAGTCGAATCACACGAACCATCCATGGGTAGATATAAAGAATCACCTCGTCTCATTCCCAATCATCCGAGTGTATCATTCGAACCTGATCAATCTGTTTTTGACTTCAAATACAGAACTCCACTCTAGAACATTACACCTGCTACAAGGCCACCGCTCTGAAAGAGGCAGTCTTGGCGTTGCGCGAGTTGCAGACGAACAGCAAGAACTCCCCACTCAACGCTATACGCGAAAAGTATAGCCAACCGAAGGTAAGAACTTGTCCAAACAATGCACAGATTCTTCTACCTCCCAAACCGATATACAGAAATTGCAGCATTTTGTTTCGCAGTATGAGAGCGTAGCCATCCTGACGTCTCGATCGATCGAAGAGTCCCTCTTCTCGTAAGGAAGCTGTGTTCATCTCCGACATATGGATTGACTTGACTTCATTGAAAGGGTAATTAAGCTAACAGTGCATGCTTTGCCCCTTTAACTATGGCTGCTGCTGATTCGGTGGCTTTTTGTTTTTCCACTCCCTGTAAAACACTTGTTTCCTCTTGTTGTTCTCTTGTTGTGGGTTCACAAAGTTGATGTCTGTAACAAATCACGATAACTATTCATGATTATCTTCTACGTAGGGTATGTCTTATACCTGTGTGACTGCTGTATGAGATGTAAATAAAAGGATTTGGTCGTGAAAGATCCTTGTTTTACTTTTTCTTCTCTTTCATATTTTTTGTATGGAAAAAGTATCAAGGAAATAAATCTTCTTAATAAATTTAAAGTCTATAAATCATGGGCATAAGAACTAGCACACAAGTAGAAGGTCCATACCAAATCTCAACACGATTAAACAGCCACAACTAGAAGACACACAAATATGCTAACATTCTAATAGTACTCCACCATCACAAGTTTGGCAAGGGTCTTTTTTCCCCTGGAAAAAAGTTGTATTCTACAGCTTTATTGACAACCACAATTTGACCCTACTTTGCCTCTCAGAGACAGCAGCTTGAACAATGAGATAGTGTGAGGGATAAATAATATACCAAACCACCAGAGGAATCTAAAGGCTTCACAGATCAACAACTCTTCCATGTGTACCTTAAATCAGCAGATCATGGCGCGTTTGATACCCACAGAGCAGAAGAGCCATCTAGCATTGGGAAGTCGTGCTCTGGATGGCGGCATGCATCTGATCACAGAACCAATAAAATGAAGTAAAGATTGGAGTTACGAATCGACCGCCAGAATACACCAAGAAATATGCTATGTTGGTTGCTTAATGATAGAAGATGGGAGGACAGGTTTATTTTAAAAGAACACTGATATTTGAATCCCTATGGATGCACTCTTCACTCTAACTGAATGCATAAGCTTAATGTGGAGAGGTAAAACTAACAAATTTGAATTCTTCGAGTAAGCATTCAAGAATCCTTTCAAGAAGAAATGGAACCTAGATATCATTCCCATATGTTAAGCATCTTCTATACCAACGGTAATCTTCATCTCTCAAGAAGGAAATATGTGTTAAAGTCAATAAGTCCTTAACCTTAAATCGTCAATTACATAATAGCTTCTTTGGTTTTAGTCCTCCATGCAAAGATATATGTTGAAGAACTATGTAGGTCACTTGTAAAAATAAAACAAGGTGTCAAATTATGCAAGTGACTAAATAAAATGGTGACAATCAATTTTAATCTTTTCATCTAGCAGGAAGAAAGATTTTTAACAGGTATCAATTATAAAGAGTCATTTTCTTATTGACAAAAAACAAATGGATAAAGTCACACCTTAGCCCTTGAAGATCCTTTTCGAAGTCATAAGCTAGAGTTTGATACTGAAGGAAGAAGTCTAAAGTAGCTCATGACTTAAGATAGGTTGAAGAAAGAAACCCAACACGAGATGACCGCATGACTGCCAACTGAAACGGACAACAACAAGTAGCACTCATAGAAGGTATAAGTAAAAGAAGATTGTAATTTCAGCATCATATAAATACAGCATATGCTTACCCTATCTTACTCAAAATTTCTCCATAAAGCAACCATGTAAGCATAGAAATTTAAGTTTCTAAGTTGGCCTGACAAGTATTTCCTTCATTCCATGGAAATAAAAGCAAAGGAATAGAGTTAATAAATTATTATATAAGGTAGAAAAGCAAAATCCAATTATATTAAAATCACTAACTGCTATTGCCAACAGCTTAAGTAGGGTTGCACACTTGTTCCTAAAAAGTTAATGAAGTTGAAGGATATAGCCCTTAAACGTGCATCTTAAAATTTCGCAATATATTTAGAAAATAGAACCAACCTCCAACAGATTAGCAAATGATTTTTCTCAAGCAACTCCATAAATAAACATGTTTCCTGTATGTTAAACTTGAAGTAATCAATATTTACCTTAAAAATATAGTTTCCAATAGACAGGTTAAAAAACACAATTTGTCAACTAGCTCAATGAGAGAGATTAAATACCTTGACAAAGTACAAGACATAAATTTGAGGAAATAGGCACAAGGTCTTGAATCTTTTCACTTGTAAATATCGCTCCCACAGCTAGATGAATTTTAGACAAAAAATGTCACTTGAGTAATACATGAGAATTGTCAAAGACCTATAAAATCATTTCAACTAATTAAAGGCTTTGTTCATTCTACAGAAAAAGAAAGTTGATTTTCAGGGACCTGAAAGGACAGTAGATTTTTGCTTGCTCCCATCTTTATCAGTCTCATCATCAGCAATTTCAGCATCTACAATTGAGATCAAATGTATGGAATACTCTCCGTCTGATAGCCAAGCATATTGTATTTCTGCAGAGAACATAAATTGGAAAAAAATCAAACAAAATATACTAAACAGAGATGTATGGAACAAACTAGAACATACCTGAAGAAATATCAGGAAGAACAGCCAAAAAGTGCACTTCCATGACATTGTTTAGTTGGTATGCATGCGCATACTTGAAAGGCATAGATGACTGAGCATTCAGATCCAGTGCCATTCCACCACTTTCATTAAAATTCAAAAAGTGTAAACCACCAGCTGAATCCAAGATCAAATATTTCTTCTCCGACAGAACATGGATGCGAACTGCTTTTAATGATGAGAGAGTTGATTTACTGCCTTTACAACTTTGCAATTCAGCAGGTTTGATGAACACAAAAAATGAGTAGGGATCACTTGAGTCTTGCGTCACTCTGACAGTCTTAAGCTTATCTGCAAGCAAAGATGCCTATGGATAAGTTCTCAACTCAAATATCAACAATAAAATTTTTTAAAACATTGGTCATAGTTTTCACCATCAAAGATATATGCATTAAACAATAAAATGGTTAAACACCAATGACTTTGAAATGTGAATTAAAGTCAAACATATAACTCTGATTAAACTTGATGGGTTGCAGATTTCATATTAACAAACTTGCACAACTGACACTCATACCCTCTATCCTAATTGCTCTGCACATCAATCTTCTACCACAATTAATTTATTAGTTCTGTACTCCTATCCTCTACCCTAATAGGTTCTCAGTTATGATATCAGGATGATATTGACAGCCAAAATTTCTTTTTATCAAATATCTTAGAAAAGCTTCAGTTTTGTGTTACTCAATGTTCACAAAATTTCCAAATAGGAACTAGCGTGGTGAACGTTTTCAAGTATATACTCCACCAGAAAAGGAAAGGAATATTAATGGACTTCAAACTAAGAGGATGACGTCTAATGAACTCAGTTCTCTAAATGAAAGGATATTATTATGTTAAAATAAAAGTAGAGGTATCCAAGGGTCTTATCTCAGTATAATTCCATTATAGGCTGTTAACTATCTACTCAGCAACAAAGAGAAGGAAATATTGAAAGCTAAGAGACAGTTTATTATCATTATAGTTTTCAAACTAGCTCGATTTTCAGCAAAATTTATCATTTATGTGAACTTATAATTGACCAGAATCACCTGTAACAGACAAACTAATTACCTATGCTTCAAGCTCTAAAAAAAAGGCAGTTATGTTCCATAAACTTCAAGTTCTATTGAATCTGTCTACACCTTACACCTCTATTCTATGCAATTAAATTTGGTCTTCCTCGACACCTTACACCTCAACTCCAAGTTAAATTTTAAATTTGTCTACCTGTAGGATCTCTTTATTGTCTTTGAACATATTCATATCATCTTAGCTTTTATTCGGTCATTCTACATCTGTTGAAACAATGCAAAATGCTCCTAAATGGTAGACAATATCTTTTACTTTAGTATTTACGATAACCACCCCATAAAATTCATCTTCACATTCTCTCATCTATTATATTAACTTTTAGTATGTATCATTTTCAGATAGCTCAACTCTTTGATTAAGAAGTATGACTTGTCATGCTACAATCAAATAAACATTTTTCTGATGCCTTAGAGCTCCAAAAGTTGCTTTCCATTTAGCCACAACCTTTTATACTATAAATAGTCTCCATCAATGTCTCCATAGTGTTGAATAATCCATCCAACTACCCAAGGTGTCTAAAGCTTGATCACAAGAATTTCATACCCACTCATACAATGTATTCCCTCACTTCTTTTCCTATCATCAAAACTATTAAACACGTTGAATCTTAATTCCACTTAACTTTAAACCTTTAATTTATAAAGTTTCTCTCCACAACAATCTTCTTAGTTCTTAATTTTGTTGAATGACTTACTAAACCATATTATATTAACCTATCCAAACTTCAATAGAAATATCACACCTCTGATCATTCAATCATTCTTGAGGGGCACCTCATATGCACTCAAATGTTATATTGGCAATCATATTACAACCTAGATGAAACACCTTTTCCCTTTTATTGATTTACGTAATATGACCTATCGATTCAGAAATATAAATGTAATCATCAAAATCCAGAACTGTAAAACCCAGAAGAACGAACCAGACGCATGCCTTAGCTCAAATATCAATATCGGTGAGGAAGAAGAATGCAGTGTCACAGAGTCAGAGAGTAGACTCTTAACAACGAAAAAAGAGTAAATATTTGGAAGTTTATGGGGAGTAGCACATCTACCAGTATTTTCTTCGACTTCAGGAACCAATGAGCTCTTGATAAAATTCTTGGGAATCATCAATCCATTTGGCAAATTTTTCTTGCAGAGATCTCCAGTTGATGCAGTTGCCTTCTTGATGGTTGAAACGCGAGATTTCGATAGCTTGCCCTTGATCAGCGACCGCAGGGGAAATACCCGGACGCCATCCACCTCTCCCAGGAGCATAAATCCCATCGAAATCGTGATTGAGTAGATCGGAAGCGAGAGCTCTACCACTGCGCACTTCATGAGATGGACGGTGGCCTCCTCCCCCGCAGCCATCTTCGCGGCGAAAACCCAGATCTGATTAGCAGCGACCGAGTGGATAACAAACACGTTAACCGATCCAGCGAGCCGTACCGAGTGCCCGTGGCGGAGGCCGAGGGCGACAGAGAACCGGCCGCGGTCGTTTCTGAAGTCAAGGCGAGCGGGGCTGAAGGCGGCGGCGGCGGAGCCTCTGCGGGAGAGGAGGATCCAAACGCGGAGCTGGATGCTGGAGCCAGCGGCGAGGGGTGCAGCGGTGAGGAATAAGACGCGCGAGGAGGGAAGTAGGCGGACGAAGCAAGCGGCGGTGGAGGGCGGGGGAACAGCGGTGTGGTTGGGGGCGGGCAAACGCGTCGGGGAGAGGGAAGGATAGAGGAGCGCGGAGAAGTCGTCGAGCACGAGGGCGAGGGAGCGAGAGGAGTGCTCGTAGAGCAGGTAGGAGACGGCGGCGGCTGGTGAGGAGGTCGGGAGGGGGAGATCAAGCTTGGAGGCGTGGAGACGCATAACACCGCCTCGGAAGCGGCAGCGCGGTAGCACCGCCGTCGGGTTCTACCTAGCGCCGGAAGCCATGGCCCCGGCGGGCGGAGTCGGCGGCGATTCTGCCCTGGCAGCAAACCACGAACAAAGATACGATCCCTGCAAAATCGGCTTCCATGGATCGAGATAATGTGAAATATTAGGATTAGATCCCTGAATTGTTGTACTTCCTACATTGGCCCTTATTGTTTCCTCTTCTACCTTATTTCATGATAGTACAATTATTTAAAATTCTTGGTGATAAATGAGAAATTGACATGGACTTTGATTGGCCCAATTTGGACTAAATGGGCCTAATTGCCGGCCCGTAAAATATGAAGGAGAGGAAGAGGGATGGAATTGGATGAAGATAAAGCGCCGCCGCCGCAGCACCACCGTTCCTTTTCGGCTACTCCTCCCGGTGCTTGTCCATGGCCGTGCTCATTCGATGGGGGGCCTATTCTCTCTCCTCTCTTGTTTGCTTTCCTTCTACCAAAGCTAGCGCTCGCCTAAATCTGCCACGAGGATCCTTTTCCAGATTCGCCGGCGGTCGCCCCTTCGCGACTTCGCCGATCCATCAAGTTTCTCCTCTGGTAATGCTTTCCTTTTGATAAAATTATCCTCATACTTTCTGTTCGCTTATCGAGTATCTGGGTTTAGGCGATCCTGCGATCTCCAAAGTTATGTTGAAGGGGATGGATTTTGGAGAACTCGAAGTAAGCTTACTCTCACTTTGTTTTTGATGTTCATCATCATATGCTTTGCTGTGTGTAATATATGATTGTTTTTTTCACAAGGTTTCCAATTGTAGCTTTGACTTTTGAGATTATTATTTCGCATCAATTTGGTTAAAAAAACATACTTTTTTGAGCAGAACTGGGTTCAGTCTCAAGGGTTTAGGTCCGGGCAGGCATTGATGTTGTGGAAGTGCCTCTATGGAAACAACAGTTGGGTACAGAGCTGCGATGAATTGACAGGTCTTGTGCTAGACTTTTTCCGGCTTAGTTGTTCTCTGTTTCTAAAGTTATTTTCAAGATGATTTTGGTGGTGTTTGATTGCAAATAGGTGATGCATGATGCAAAAGCTAAACTGAGCTCTTATTCTCCCAATATTATAGAACACAATATAAACAGAATTGAATCAAGTCTTTAATAGCAATTGATGGAACAAGATAACATGAATTAACAAGCATTGGATATAATAAAAAGGTAGATATGAAAAAGAACAAACTTTTAGCACCCATTGTAGAGCTTCTCTCTCATACGCTCCATGAAGAGCTTCACACTTGCATGTTGTGTTTACTTCACACTCACATCCTGCTCAGACCCAACGTCTAACGCAGGCTAGTTGAATTATGCCATGTTGTCTTTTTCCAGAGGGAATCACTGACCATTTTTACTTATCTATCCTTCCTTAAAGGCTCTGAGTATCCCCTTGTAATAGTGCTCTTTATATGATAAAATCCTCAAATTCCATATTGATGTGGTAAGTCTTGTTTGGCCTGAGGTGGTGCGGTCGGTCAATAGATCGCCCAACCTGGCCGGCTTCGGGCCCCACGGTCAAGGTAGCCTAGCCCTGTCAAGCATGACCCCAAAAGTCAATAGATTAGCCGACGTGGCAGGTTCCAGGGCCCACGGTCAAATTATTGATACCCTCAGTCAAGGTGACAGGCTAGACCATCTTCCGGGAGCACGCCCAGCCGGTTCAGGCTGATCCGGCTGATATTCCGTGGCCCGGCCATCCCTATACGGAATGAGGTTCACCCGGCCATCCTCATCTATGGTGTCTCCTGGGTATCAGTTACACTGCCAGATCATCTCCCGGGAGATATCTTGCTAAACCCCCGTCTTATATCCCGGCCATCATCTCATATCACACAGACCACTCTCCTAACCTGGGGAATGATCATTCTCAAGCACCTCTTGCCTCCCAGGCTCACTTCCCGGGATATGCCTCGTGTAATTTGCTCGCTGTATCCATACTGCTTAGTTGTCCGGCCATCCCTCCGTGGCGCATGGCTTGCCCGGCTAATATTAAGCATGATCAGTCCCAAGCTTAACTTACTGCTCGAGTGCATTTCCCGGGACTCCCACCACTCAACCAACCTCGACTGGGTTTGCATGCTCATTGTAGTACGGCTTGGCACGTTGCCCGGCTACTCACCCACGGTGCATGGTTAGCCCGGGCAACACGCACCACAACTGGTCCCTTGTAAGCCCGATCGTTGCTAGTCTCGGGTATCTCCCCATTTCGACAGCAATCCTGGCTCAGGCCTGGTTAAGCTCAAGCCCGGTTAACCTTACTGACAAAGGAGCAGGCGAACTGGTGTGCAGGGAGAAGGTCACACTCATGTCTCCACGATCCTCCTCTCCGTGGCTGCCAGTTCCCCATTTTCGGCAAAACGACAAGAGTAAAGTACATTACCACGCTGGAAGATGATTGCAGACATGTCGCCTCTGTTCCTTTGATACCATCCTTCTGGCACGGTGGTCAGACAGCATCAGGTACTGTCCCCCCGGATACCACCAAAGCCTGCGTCGTGGGCAGATGGAAGGTTCCCTTCACAGGTATATCAGTTCTCACGCAGGTATGGCCAAGGTATCGAATCTCTTGCATACTCACTACTGTTCTCTTCATTTCACTACTACTACTTTCTCTGCCGGAAACCTAACTTGAGTGTCGGAGTGGCCTGCCGGGATCTCCTGGCGCCAGCTAATCCGTTCGTTCTTCAGTAATCTTGCAGGTCCCTTTCTTCTTCAGGCCCGCACAGGTTGAGGTGGCATATCCTTGACCGGAGGGTTGACTGTCGTCGGTTTTTGGCCGGAACACATATGATGATCAGTACAAGTTCCTTTTCTGTCCCATTGACAAGTGCTCTTCTTGGATGGTTGGATTGAAGCATGATATACTTGGATGTATCGAATCGATCATATTGAATTGAACCTGAGTGAGTCAAGTGCCGCCTTATTTCGATCCAGTTACCTCTCGTTATCAATCTACTTCCTCCCAGTTATTGTGCAAGTTGATCTTTTACAACTCAGTTTGCTTCCCAATTGTGTCACTTTACAAAGGGCTCCATAAAATAACACAATGGCTGTTTGATCTCTCCATGGTCGTCTCATTTTGGTAGCAAATCAAGGTCGAGTTCAACTTCAGGTCCCATCAATAACTTAGTTGTTTTTGAACACCCTGCTGTTTTCGTTCTTTTGTTAAGAATTTTTTATTTCACCATCTCGAAAAAACATGCATTATGTCAATTGCATCAGGTCTTCACATTGACATTTAATTTAGAACTCTACTTGCTGGTGTTGTATCCTTAATTATTGTTCTGTCATGTAGATCTTACTTTATAGTTTTGCAGGGTTAAATAAAGAATTTAGAAAAATGCTGACTGCAAATGTTTCTCTTACGGCATTGTCGCTGAAAGAAGTTCTAACAGCATCGGACGGAACTCGAAAGGTATGTTTGTCTTCATCTATTAATTCTGATGAGTAGTCTATGGACAGTTCAAGCTTTATGCTTTTGCTTTTAGAGCATTCAAAATTAATTTTGGATTTCACAGGAGCTTGCAGATTTTGTTCACGTTGGAAGAGGGATCAGTGATCGAAACAGTTGTCATCCCCTGCAAACAAGGGAGAACTACTGTATGTGTTTCTAGTCAAATTGGCTGTGCCATGAATTGTCAGTTCTGCTACACTGGGAGGCACGCCTATTTTCTGATTCATTTTTTTTTGTTTAATATCGTCTCTGGTTTGCTCATGCTGATGATATATTTTGTTTGGACACCTTGGTATGGACACAATTGGTATAATAGCTAAATCTAACTTGTATCTGAAATATCTCAGGATGGGCTTAAAGAGGCATTTGTCAACTGCAGAAATTGTTGAACAAGTTGTGTTTGCACGCAGGTTATTCACAAGCGAATTTGGATCCATCACAAATGTGGTATTCATGGTATGCACACAATCTTATCGACTAGAATATTTTGTAAAGTGATTATTAAAATCAGGCAGTAGAATTATTTATGTATCACTATGCATCTGCATCTCTTGTTGAAAGGTTAATCCGGAATGAACCATTATAACAAATATAGATGATATCCCAATGGCTTGAACAATTGGATAAAGAATGTAGAATAAAATAAATGAAGAAGCTAACCCGTTAAAATCGAGACACTATATAAGTTGAATTAGCACAGTCTTTTCTTATAGCTAGGAGTCAACTTGTACTATGGTGTTCGAAAAAGTTAATACTAAACAGTTAGCATTGCTTATCACATCATTTGGCCGAGATTTGGTGTTTTCACTCATTTGATGCGGCTTCTCCTGAAAACTTGATCATTTTATTTAGGGCATGGGCGAGCCATTGCACAACATAGACAATGTCATCAAAGCAGCTGCCATAATGGTTCATGACCAAGGCCTTCATTTTAGTCCAAGAAAAGTCACTGTTTCGACCAGTGGACTTGTTCCTCAGTTAAAACGGTTTCTCCGTGAATCGCCATGTGCATTGGCAGTTAGTCTAAATGCTACTACCGACGAGGTAACTCATAATGCTACTCTGAGTTGTAATCTTATTGAGGTGGGTTGTTCCGTATGCGTATCGACTATCAATCTAAGAATGTATGTGCAGGTGAGAAATTGGATTATGCCGATCAACAGGAAGCACAATCTGAGCCTCCTCCTCAACACATTAAAAGAAGAACTCTCATCTAAACACAAGTACAAAGTATTATTTGAATATGTGATGCTTGCTGGAGTGAATGACAGGTTTGAGTTGCTTCTATTCTTCTCTTTATCACAGGCATCAATCAACTTTCATCACCATTTTCATGATTCTAGTGTTCTAACGTTGGCAGCATAGAGGATTCCAAGAGGCTTATCGAACTTGTTCGAGGCATTCCTTGCAAGATCAATCTCATCTCCTTTAACCCTCATCGCGGAACTCTGTTCAAGCCGACTGCAAAGGATAAGATGATTGAGTTCCGCAACGTCCTCGCAGAAGCTGGCATTCCCGTGTTCTTGCGACTCAGCAGGGGGGACGATAAGATGGCAGCTTGCGGGCAGCTAGGAAAGCCTGGAGATGTGCAGGTGCCGTTGCTTCGTGTTCCTGAGAGATTTCAAATGGCTGTGTAACATACTTCAAGATGGAATTTGTCATCCTAACGGCTTCACACGATCGGTCTTACGATCATCTGTGAGGAAGTTGTGTAACATACAAGAATTGCTTTAGTAGGTTTAATCATTGTTTTGTTTTCATGGGATCTCATTTCATCATGCTTCAGGAACTAACCAAGAAATTAGAAAAATTCATGTTACTTCTCATTCTTCAATTTGTAATCTCAATCTTTTGATGTCTTTTTTATTTTTTTTTCTCTTTAATTTTATTATATTTTAGCCAAAATAAGAAATGTTTCTTGGAATGAAAATTTTGGAGAGGCCAAAACGGCAGGATAAATTAATTAATTTTAATTTTTAAAATTCAAAATTATTTTTTTAAGCAAAAAACCCCCCGACAAATGTTAAAATGGTGCTTTAACCCCTTGTTCGATCCATTAGGGGATAACGATAAGCTGAGCTCCAATTCGAAGCGAAGGCCATGGGGGCACCGGCCGCAACCCTTGCTTCGGTCCGCCTCTTCTCCTCCTTCCTGCCATCGACACCCTCCGCCCTCTTCCTGCCCGGCCCCCCCTTCGTCCGCTATGGCCGCGCCGCTAGGCTCACGGTCGTCGGCTACATGGAGAGGAAGCCCAACTCCATCTCCGGCTTCGCCAGCAAGTTGATCGGGTCGCTCCCAGTAGTGGGCCTCTTCGCCCGTATTCTGAGCGACGAGGGCGGCGTCGGCGAGGATCTGATCGACTTCGCCGAGTTCCGGCGACGAGTCGGGAAGAAATGCAGCATCACGGATTCCAGAGCCTTTTATGAGTTCCAAGACCGCCGTGGAAGAGTTCGTATCTAATCCTTCATAGATAAGCTCGTTTTTTTTTTTTTTTGCCCTTTCTTATTCTAATTGTTTCTTTTTTTACATAGGCAGGGGATCCGCTTTACGTTCTTATGTGTTGCTGGTTGGCTGCAATTGGTGCCGGACTCTTGAAGTCGGAAGAGATATTGGAAGGGGTAGCAAGGCTTCGCATTTCGAACGATATTGAATTTGCGGAAGAGACTTTCTTTGCTAAAATGACTGCTGCGAAGGAGGTCATTTTTCTAGCTTCACCCTCCTTCAGTTTGATATCTTCACTCTTGTCACTTTACTTTCAGCAAATGTGGGAACACCTCAGTAAATCTTATCAATTGATTTGAAATGTTAATGTAGACGCTTGCAAATATTTCTACTCTTATGCTTCTGTATGTTTTCGGCTGGAAGCAACTATCAATTCATATCTTTTCTTAGAATTGCTAGTTGAAGAACTTGCTGGATAGTTTCTAGCTGTGTATGGTTGGGTGGTTTGGAGAGGATAGTTCAACAGCTGTCCTTGTATTCACATAGCTGCAATGGGAAATTATCCTTTGTGAGTATTTTGAAAGGAAAACTCCTAAACGATGAGAACTAGGTAGATTTTTTGGTTTAATGCCAGGAAAAACAAATTATGGAATGTAGAAATTATTTAACTGGAGTGTAGTAAGAAAATCTATGAGCTTCAGCATAGCTAGGTATTATCCGTTCTAAACATTAGTTGATTAACAATCAAAGTTAACTCATTGTATGACATTGATTCTTGTTCTTGTTCTTGTTATTAGATATGAATATTTTAATTTTATTGCAGAATTAAGTGTCTTCTCACATAGCTCATGCAGTATTATACTTTGTCATCTCTGCTTATCCTTTAATAACACTTGCCTATTTATTTATTTGGATGGAAATATTTCTCTGATAATAATATTTATTTGGTTTCTTTTGTAACCATGCTTATGGTCCATCTTTCTTGCCTAGTTCTATACCGAGCAATAATCTTGGTCTTGAACTTCAGATTCTGTCAGCAGGTCTGATAAACCATATCGAACTGTGGATTTATTATAAAAAAAAAGTTTCCTGCACATCATTGGCTTATTGTCACACCAAGTCCCTTTTGCAGCTTTTAATTTCTTGTTGGATGTTTGCTGCTTGATAGCATTCTCACAAGTAGAGACTAAAAACACACTGTTAGAAAAATTTTTGAACAGCAGACTTCATGCAAATTCTGTAATATGTTTTGCCAATTCTATGTGCATAGGGAATGCTGCTCTTGAAGTGATGTCTTGCTTTGTTATATCAATTCTTCAGTGAGAATTCTTTCTCATATATACTATGCATGATGCCTGAAATTGGTTTCTACTTTGTCCAGAGGCGAGCCAAAATGAAGAGTGCCGTTCTTGAAACTCCAATGGAGATTAGAGTTGAAAAAGCTTTGGATGCAATTTATGTCTGCTGCTTTGGCAATGATACAATAGAAGAGGAGGATGAAAGATTACTCTGCAATATGCTAAATTCCATTTTCCCTTCTATTGGAAAACCAGAAATAGATAAAATAGTTAGTTCCATGGTAAAGGAAATAGCTACAGGTGTGAGAACTAATTATCCAGAGCCAAAATCTTTATCCAAAGAGGCCATAGAAAGGCAAAAGAAGGACCTTGAATTTCTGCAACAGAATAGAGAAAACTCCAGTTAACCTAGCTGTTGTATCCAAATTTCTTCAATTATTAATATAAATTTAGTTTGCATATACCAATCTGCCAGAGATTTTTTTTCATTGAAAACAAAGGTATACATTTCTAATTTGTGCAGAGTCCTGCTTTATATGTTATATCAATTTTGTGCAGAATTCAAATGTTTGCCTACTGCTGAGGTAATATGGTATTGATTACTCCAGCATAACTATGAACTTTTACTAGTAGCTTGATGTTTGAGTGGAGAATGTGCGAACTTTTAATATGAGCTTCAAGTTTGAGTTGGAGTATGTATTTCAGTTCTTATTGTATTGAAATGGTTATATAGTTTCTTCCAGTAAGATTGGATCTTCAATTTGCGATTTGTTACAAACTATTTGTACATGTCCAGAGAGTCTGATATATGTTCATTTACAAAGTTTTTCTTTCCTTTCCTATCGATCATACATTGCGGTGATTAATAAACATACACTATTGCTGCATATTTCAGAACTTTGGTTTTGACTTGCCATAATGCCACAACCTTGCTTACATTTGCAAATGCCTTGTTTTTATACCTTTGTTTCTGTAAGTTTTAAGTGTCTGGTTGGTATTATATTTATTAATTTAAATAATTATTTTATTAAAATAATTATTTTATTAAAAATATATAAATTTATTTTAAATTTTTAAAAAATTATAAATAAATTATATATATATTTTTGATATATTATCAATTTATTAGGATCATTAATATTATTAAATAATTTAATTTATTTAAATTAAAAGTAATATAATAAATATTAAATTGATTATGTTTTATTTTTTTAAATAAATAAGTTGATTATATTTTATATTCTATATCCTTTATCAAACACATACAATTTTTTTTAATGAACATAAAACAGGCCAGAAGAATAAGTTAGGTGAACAAGAAATACACAAGTAACCTGTTGAATCTGCTCAGCCGGTGAGCTAAACAATTGCTATATTAAAAGCCTAATAAATTAAAAGAATTTGATAAATTGATTGTTTCCCCATTATTCAAATTTAAATGTCTGATCCTTGATCATGGGGCCGGTCACAAATAATTGTAGGGTCGATCGTGTAAGGCTGTTAAGTAGGGATGACAATTAGACCCGGACCCGATGGGGAATCTGTTCCCCGATCTCATTTTGATCGAGGAATTTTTGAATCCGAGAAAGCGGGGATGATGATGGGGAATCCCAATCTCGGAAAGCGGGGATGGGTCAGGGATGGTATTTCAAAAATTCCCCGTCCCCATCCCCGAACCCAACTTTGATAATTTCATTCAGATTCATTAATAATTATATCCTTATATCAAATGAAAAAATAAGTCATATTGATAATTACTTGTTTGAATACTATAGTTTCATTATTTCTAAAACAAATAATTTTTTTTAATTAATAAAAAAGTAATAAATTTTAAAAAATACTTTTTAAATATGTCATGACGGGGATGAGGATGGGTATGGGTATGAGGATATCTATGGAAATACCCGCGGGGAAAACCACCTCCGAAATCTGTGGGGATCTCCGAAACCCGCTGGATACCCGAAACCCGACGGGGACGGGGATGGTATTTAAATTATGATACCCGACGGGGATGGGGACGGGGATGGTATATGAGTTTGGGTTTCGGGGACGGGATGGAGAAGATTTCCCCGTCAATTCTCGAATCCGTTGTCATCCCTACTGTTAAGATAACGAATTTGATTATAAATAATTGTGGGGTCGATCATGTGAGGCTGTTAAGATGACGAATTTTACAAAGGATTAAAGTCCTCTGGACGTATTTGTTACAATTGTCGTACGACAGTAAAAAACAAAAAAACTTATTGCTACGAGCGGAAAAAGGTTAAACGCTCTTAATCACAACCAAAGAGCCAACGTATCGTTTCCATCACGCAATTAAGCGTCTAATCCAATCCTCACACCAATTCGTACGGAATATTAATTGCGGGAAATTAATTGCGCTGTCTGACCCAACTATATATTATTTTTCAATTCGATCCAAATTTAATCGAAAAATTTTAAATTCAAATTTAAACAACCTGCTCAATTTTTTTATTATTTTCTTTATTAATTCATCATTTTTTAAAATTTAATTAAAATTAAAATATTTTTTAATTTTTTTCAATCCTAATTGGATATTATTTTCGAATGGACAGGTTTGACAACCATACTGCATTTGTTGCCCGGCCAGCCATGCGCACGTGCACTTGCCCGACCATCTCTTCGTGCCACGCTGCCGCCACGTGCTCGTCTTCCCCCTCCTCCCGACGTCGCCGGAGACAACTACCTCACCGGCGACCACCGCCTCTACCGCTTTTCATTTTTTATTTTTCGAAGTGTTTGAATCCGCGACGAAGCCGATGGGTTCGATGTATCTGATAGACATTCATTCCTCTGTTTCCTTCCGCGGTCTCGACGAGGTTTTCTAACTTGTACCGAGCCGCGATTGCTTTCGCCGATCGGGTTCGCCGCCGCGGAGATCTCGATGGACTGCCCGTTTGGTTACTGTTTTGACCTTCCTTTGGAGGAATTTGGGCGTGGGCATTTTGGTCATTCCGATGATCCTGTGGGGGTTTCTACTTAAGGAGAGTGGAGTCGCTGGGGACGCAGAAGAGGCAAAAGCCTTCCTCCTCTCCCTCTGGTCAAAATTGGGTCGTCCTGTTCCGATCCAGATCGATCGACCCGCGGCGGCCGCCGGAGATGATGGCGCGAGCGGCGGTGGGGGTCCGCGGTCCGTGTCCCGGGATGGCGGCGGAGGGAATGGCCGGTCGGATGCGGCGGACGCAATCGTCGCCGCAGCTGCGGTGCTCACTGGCAGTCGTGCGCGCGACGGCCTCGCCGCCGGCGTCGTCGAAGAGAGGCGGGTCGGTCGGGGTGCTGTTTCCCTTCGGCGGGATCATATCCAACGGGATCCGGTCGTTTATGTTCGAGGCGGAGGAGGAGGAGGAGGAGGAGGAGGAGGAAGAGTCGGCGGGCGCCGGCGAGCTGAGGTTGGTGGAGGAGGTCGAGGCCGATGCGGGAACGGAGATCCGCCAGCGCGCGAATTGGGTGTCTCGGATCTTGGAACTCCGGCGAAGGTGGAGGGATCGACAACGGCCGCAGCAGCAGCAGCAGAGCGACGCGAATGGAGAAGAAGACGAAGTCGAAGAGGAGGCGGCGGGGGAGGAGGATGGGTATTGCGGCGTGAGCTACGACGACTCGTCGCCGGAGGCGGCGAGCGGGAATCAAGGCGAGTGGGATCGGGAATCGTTCGCGAAGTTGCTGCAGCCGGCGGCGTGGTCGGACACGGTGCTCTTCTCCCAACTCGCGTTCCTCTGCAACAAGGCGTACAAGATCACGGACATCAAGGTGAAGCTCTCCCTTCAATCTCGGCCCTCCATTTCAATTCCGACGGCTACAGCTATTCCACAACTGCCTAACAATTTGGAATTTTTTTTCGCAAATTTAAATATTTATTTATTTTAAAAATTAATATTTGTTGGAGCCCGTGTAAAGGCCCAATTAAGTGATTGATGGGCCGTATTGGGCCGGGTGTCGTCGTAGGTGGAGGAGTTGCGCGCTTGGTACGGACTCGAGTTCGTGACCTCGTCCTTGGAGAAGAAGCGGTCGGCCGCCATCAGGGCCAAGCTCGAGGAGGTCGATTCCACGCGGCCCCTGCTGTCTCCCTCGGTGGCTCAATCCAGTTCGCCCCCCGCCGCCTCCGCCTCCGCCTCCTCCCTCGCCTACGAGGTCGCGGCCTCCGCCGCCTCCTACGTCCACTCCGGCGCCAAGGTAAACGTTCCTATCGCCGGCGGAAGCGTGGTCATTGAAAGCGGTGATGCGGGGACTACGAATATCCGCAGCTGCAAGAACCCCGAGGTGGCCGCGTGCGTGGCAGCGTCGACGATGACGGCCGTGGTGGCGGCGGAGGCGGCGGCGAGGCAGGAAGCGGCGAAGGATCTCCGCTCCCTCCATTCCTCCCCCTGCGAGTGGTTCGTGTGCGACGAAGCGCGCACGCGCACCCGCTGCTTTGTGATCCAGGTGCGTTAACGCAACACTCTACTAAAAAACAGGGAATCCTTTCGTCTTCCACAACGAATTGGCTCTCATTCCGCAGGGATCCGACTCGCTGGCTTCTTGGCAAGCAAATCTATTCTTCGAGCCCACCAAATTCGAGGTAAACTGAATTTCAGAGAGCCTCTTTCATTCCTAATCCGTCGCAAGCTCATCGAAATCGACGTTTTTCACGAACAGAGGATGGATGTTCTTGTTCACCGGGGGATCTACGAAGCGGCTAAGGGCATATACGAGCAATTCCTTCCGGAGATCGCAGAGCACCTCCGTCGAAACGGCGACGGCGCCAGGTTTCGTTTCACTGGCCATTCCTTGGGCGGCAGCCTCTGCATCCTCGTCGCCCTCATGCTGCTGGCTCGAGGAAACGTGGAGCGCCGCCATCTCCACCCGGTCGTCACCTTCGGGACGCCGTCCGTGTTCTGCGGCGGCGAGAGGGTCCTGCAGGCGTTGGGCTTGGACGACGGCTTCGTCCTCTCCGTCATGATGCACCTCGACATCGTCCCCAGGGCCTTCTCCTGCGACTACCCCGACCAGGTCGCTCAGCTCCTCAAGCGGCTCAACGGCACCTTTCGATCCCATCCTTGCCTTAACAACCAGGCATTCTTCCTGCTACACTCTTTACTCCCATTAATCGGACTGGTTCTTGTTTCGTGATCGCTATTTGGTGCCGCAGAAAGTTCTGTATTCTCCTCTTGGCCGGACGTACATCCTCCAGCCGGACGACCAGTCCTCTCCCCACCACCCTCTTCTGCCGCAAGAGTCCGCCCTCTACGTGTTCGACGGGAAGCACACCGGAGAAGAAGGTCCATCGAAAGCCGTCGCTACCTCCGCCAGCGCGCTGCGAGCCTTCATCAACTCTCCCCATCCATTGGAGACGCTGAGCGACCCCCGGGCCTACGGCTCCGAGGGCACCATCCTGCGCGACCACGACTCGAGCAATTACGCGAGGGCGATCGCCGGCCTGATTCGGCGGCACAACAAGCACCTCCGTAGGAGTACAAGGAAGCAGCGGCAGGAGCCGTGGTGGCCGCTCCTCGCCTCCGCCGCTGCCAGCTCCTGTGCAAGCCATCAAAATCCCATCTTGCAGAAGCCCGCGCTGCTGGTGTCCAACGATGTGGCAACTACCAGAGGGTTTTGAGCAGGCTCACAATCTGCTCGACATTGATTCTCGATATACAAATGGACGAATAGATCAGTCGTTGCAATAGAGGATTGATGGTTCACTCTTTCTATAGCCCTTTGTTATTTACTACGTAACTAAGTGGAAATGTTGATACACTAATCACATATCCCTTACTGTGATGTTCCAGAAAGAGAACAAGATCTTCGATGACTTCGCGAAGAGGAATTGCTGCTCTTACCAACGTGGAATCTCGAAAAAGGATCTATTGTAAGCAACATTTTGGATTGCAAAAGATTGTTTCTTTGATTTAAACCTGATCACAGATCATACAACAACAATTTTATCGTGGTGCCAACCTCTAAGGATATTTACAATAATGATAATTTGAATTCTCTATTTGCATGCAAAAAAGATCAAGATATCTCTACTCCACATTTCCATGATATTCAGTTCATTTCTCCAAGGAATTAAGTAATCTTACAGATAAACAAACATAAGTAATCTCAAAGATAAACAAACCTTTGTCAAGAAAGACTTAAAATTTAGGAAGACTGATGCATCCATTAGCTCCTTCAGGATCAATCTTGCCAGGATGAAACCAACACATCTATAGCAGAAAAGATAAATTAAAATTGCAGGCAAGAAATCCATGGTTTTTAGTCAAACAGTTCTTCACATCTGTTTGCCTCATATTTGTCACTATGCCTCATATGAAATGCAATCAACAATTTCCTTCTGTCATTAACAGAATATCATCTAATTTAATGATGTTGAAACTAAATGAAGAGAAGTTCTATATGCAGTATATATAAACTTTTGTATGAAACACCTCAACAGTGAACGCTGTATACCAAACCATATCATGCAGTTTAAATAAACTTCAAAGAATGGCTTCAAAGAATAATCATATTGTGCTCGGTCACTTCAAAACCATTCTACAAGGAAGTGAGACTTGATATGAGACAAGCCAAGGTGCACCATGTTTGACCAATGAATTAAGTAGCCAAGCTCAAGTTTGCAGCATATGCAGAAGTCTAGTATGATTAAATTAACAAGCAGATGTAACTGAGAAATTCAGTGTAAGAGCTAGAAGAGTAAATGAATATTATAAGAATGAACATGCAGGATCAGCTAGGAACAGCAATAACCATGTGGTAGCGATAGCCAGTTTAGTTTGGAACAGAAATTATAAGATCTGAGAATGCCCTAAATAGCTTCAACTAAGTTTGAAAGATTGTAAGTAAGCATGCATTATAGGTGAGTTAAGCATTTAGGTTCATTAAGGTCTATGCTATCTTTTTTCTGCAAGTTCATGTTAGTGTATTTCGGCAGTAACCAGAGTGTGAATTTGGAATTTCTCTCGTGTGCTAATTAAACAATGAGGTAGTAAGTATATCCTGAGAAGAGAAAAAAAAATGCACCTGTATGCAAGTACAGAGAAGCTAGTAAGTAGCCTTGATCAGCTAACTTTGCTAAAGGTGAGGCATTAGTGGTAGTGGGAAAGACAATAGTTCAAATTGTCTCAAAATCACCAAATAACTTTAAATTTTTAGAGTTGAAAGCTTGAACAGGAAAAAAGCTACTAGGCAAGAGATTTACTCATTTTCTAATCCGGCAAGATTTTAACAAGATGTACCAAAGATGAAAACAGATTGTCTAGCTTAAGAAAATTTAGCTTAATTTACTAAAGCTAGCTTAAACACACAAGGAACAGATGGGAAAGTATAGCCAAATTAAGCAAAACATTTTTCAAATACCAAAAGATATGCAACTAGTAATGTCTGACTTACTTTAACATGCTTGTCAACAGGACTGATATGTACATTCTCCAGCCTTAGTTCCGCATGAGCTAGTCCACAATTATGCAAGTAGTTGACCTACTAATAATCCATGATAAAGATGTTATGGTCGTAAGAGACGGATCCGGGTTTGCCCGCTAGGGGCGCCCGAACCGAATCAACAGCTCTCGAGCGTACAGGCCGAACCCCGGAGGCCGGGCGCGACTCCCCTATGATTTACACCTGGGGCCCCCAATAAAAACTCGGTCCGAGTCCTCGGAGCAGATCCTTTAATACGAACTCGATCCGAGTCCTCGAGGTGGGCCCGTCGGTATGAAATCCGGGGGATATGTCCGAGCCGATTCCTCGCGAACAGACCATCTGAAGTGGCCGAGCCGCTTCAAGAGTCAAGACGGGAGAGGGCCGAATCACACCGTTCGAGCCGAATCAAGTCACGCCGACTCCTCTACGTCTCCCCCTCTCTCCATCCCATCGGCCACTCCTCCACTCTTACGGTAGTCTAGTCTCTGACACCCCTTTTACTAAGTATGGCAACACGCCGCCAGACGTGCACCTTCGTCCTCGAGAGTACAGTGGCCATTCATACCCCACTCCTTCATTCGTACGGACCTCACCTAGGATGTGACCCTCACCTTACTCTCTCCGTGGTACGGCACTCATCCTCAGTATATAAGGTGAGCCCCCTCGGTGGGCCGAGGTATGCAATCTCAGACTTTTCATCTTCTTCTTTGTTCTCGTTGCACTCTATTCCTCCTCGTAAGCTGACTTAAGCATCGGAGTGGTCGCGCCGAGTACCCCGGTCTTCCTTCTCACGGTTGCTGTGTTTACAGGATCAAGTAACTCCTCAGCTGCTTTGTCATCCATCTCCGTTCCGGTGTGGTGCTGAGAAGAGGCCGCGCATCCAGAAGCTGATCTTGACAGGAACAAAGAAAAACACAAATATAGACATTAGTGCAATTTGCTCACGGGCAATCAGAAGATCTCTCATTAGAATTCCAGTGACACGATGTTACTGGCTAACAGCAGGTCCACCTGTTGTACCATCCCCAACCCTCCTAAGACACTCTTCATCCAGTGCCACAGTTAGCTTCCAATGTAGGAAAGCCAATCCGCAAGTCGAAGCCAATGTCTCAGAGAATAACTACCATGATACTGCAGAAAGAGCCTAGCATGTTAAAAATACTCAGTTAAGGGCTCAAACTATCAACAAACCAGTTCGATGTTTACTTTGTTGTCCCTAAATATGATTTAACACTATGAGATGCTAGAACTTACTCCATCCATAGGAGTGGTACATGAAAATGTCAGAGACTTTCAGTGGGTGTATTACTTACTAATCAAATACTGGAACAAAATCACTCCATTGGTTAGCAAATGAAGCTCAGTCCAACTAACCTCCAATGAACACTGACCTCTGCGCTTCGCTTGTGCAGTAGTGAGCTGACCCATGAAAATCCAAATTTTCGATTTCGTGCCCATTAGGTAAGTTAGGCCAGAAAGGGGCGAATCATACTCACCTATTGGGATCGCAGACAGTCGCCTCAAAGATCAACTCGTCGGACTATGCAATCGAGACACTAATGGACAGAATCAGAGCCTTCGATTTCAAGAATAAAAGAGTCAACATTTTGCTTGAAGAACAAGCCATAACGCACCCGTCCATGAAGACCGACACTAACTTGAGCCGAAATTGCAAAATCAGATATCCTGAACTTAACGACGGGTCCGATCTCCTCATCCTCCGCCACGGCCGCCTTCCCTGCGCATGAGGGAGCGGCGGATTTGATCTTCCGTACAGAACGCTTGGCGTGCCTTCTCCGGGTAGCGTTGAATCCAGAAGAGAGTCTAGGGCAAGGGAAGGCAGAGGCGCAACAAGGAGTGCAAACGAGTCTAATCAAATACTATAAAAATATTAATATTTAAATTCGAGTTTGAAATATATATTAGATATTTGAATTCAATTCAAATTTCGAAATATTAATAATTTTAGTTTGAATTTGATTCGAAATATATTCGAGTTCGATTCAAATTATTCGAATCTTAATTCGAGTATAATCAAATTTAATTCAAAATATCTTAAATTATTCGAGTTTGATTCAAATTATTTAAACCTTAATTCGAACAAAATCAAATTTTAATTCGAAATGCAATTCGATAATAATATTATAAATTTGAATTTGGCAAAAATTATCGAATATATTCGAATATTCGATAATTCCAAATACGAATCAACTATTATTCAAACTGGCTCGAAAAGCTCGCGAACTTGCTCGATTTGTTTACACCCCTAGGCACAACCGGTGGAAGGTTGATTCGAAGCGCGTCGCGTGCAGAGAGGAAGGAGACCCCGCATAGCACCATGCCGGGTTGGTCGAGTGTAAAAATATTAATATTTAAATTCGAGCTTGAAATATATATTAGATATTCGAATTCAATTCAAAGTTCGAAATATTAATAATTTTAGTTTGAATTTGATTCGAAATATGATTCGAGTTCGATTCAAATTATTCGAATCTTAATTCGAGTATAATCAAATTTAATTCAAAATATCTTAAATTATTCGAGTTCGATTCAAATTATTCAAACCTTAATTCGAACAAAATCAAATTTTAATTCGAAATGCAATTCGAGTGGCTCGCGAATAATATTATAAATTTGAATTTGACTCAAAAAATTATCGAATATGTTCGAGTTCGGCTCGAATTCGATAATTCCAAATACGACCAAATACGAATCAACTATTCGATTTGTTTACACCCCTAGGCACAACCGGTGGAAGGTTGATTCGAAGCGCGTCGCGTGCAGAGAGGAAGGAGACCCCGCATAGCACCATGCCGGGTTAGTCGAGTGTTGAAATCAAACGAACATATATATATATATATATATATATATATATATGATCTCTCATTAGAATTCCGGTGACACGATGTTACTGACTAACAGCAGGTCATCCCCAACCCTCCTAAGACACTCCTCATCCAGTGACACAGTTAGCTTCCAATGTAGGAAAGCCAATCCGCAAGTCAAAGCCAATGTCTCAGTCTCTCAGAGAATAACTACCATGATACTGCAGAAAGAGCCTAGCATGTTAAAAATACCCAGTTAAGGGCTCAAACTATCAACTAACCAGTTCGATGTTTACTTTGTCGTCCCTAAATATGATTTAACACTATGAGATGCTAGAACTTACTCCATCCATAGAAGTGGTACATGAAAATGTCAGAGACTTTCAGTGGGTGTATTACTTACTAATCAAATACTGGAACAAAATCACTCCATTGGTTAGCAAACGCTTGTGCAGTAGTGAGCTGACCCATCAAAATCCAAATTTTCGATTTCGTGCCCATTAGGTAAGTTAGGCCAGAAAGGGGCGAATCATACTCACCTATTGGGATCGCAGACAGTCGCCTCAAAGATCAACTCGTCGGACTATGCAATCGAGACACTAATGGACAGAATCAGAGCCTTCGATTTCAAGAATAAAAGAGTCAAAATTTTGCTTGAAGAACAAGCCATAGCGCACCCGTCCATGGAGACCGACACTAACTTAAGCCGAAATTGCAAAATCAGACATCCTGAACTTAACGACGGGTCCGATCTCCTCATCCTCCGCCACGGCCGCCTTCCCTGCGCATGAGGGAGCGGCGGATTTGATCTTCCGTACAGAACGCTTGGCGTGCCTTCTCCGGGTAGCGTTGAATCCAGAAGAGAGTCTAGGGCAAGGGAAGGCAGAGGCGCAACAAGGAGTGCAAACGAATCTAATCAAATAATATAAAAATATTAATATTTAAATTCGAGCTTGAAATATATATTAGATATTCGAATTCAATTCAAAGTTTGAAATATTAATAATTTTAGTTTGAATTTGATTCGAAATATGATTCGAGTTCGATTCAAATTATTCGAATCTTAATTCGAGTATAATCAAATTTAATTCAAAATACCTTAAATTATTCGAGTTCGATTCAAATTATTCAAACCTTAATTCGAACAAAATCAAATTTTAATTCGAAATGCAATTCGAGCGGCTCGCGAATAATATTATAAATTTGAATTTGGCTCGAAAAATTATCGAATATGTTCGAGTTCGGCTCAAATTCGATAATTCCAAATACGAATCAACTATTATTCGAACTGGCTCGAAAAGCTCGCGAACTTGCTCGATTTGTTTACACCCCTAGGCACAACCGGTGGAAGGTTGATTCGAAGCGCGTCGCGTGCAGAGAGGAAGGAGACCCCGCATAGCACCATGCCGGGTTGGTCGAGTGTTGAAATCAAACGAACATATATATATATATATATATTGCGAACTTCAAACTCTAATAATTCACAATTAGAATAATAGTAACAAGAACTCGAACTATCACCGCGGATTTACAATGTCACAACCTTCTAGTCAATGATGTGATAAAATCCTAACCTCTTCTCAATGGATTCTCAATGTAATGTCCTACAATACTTCTCACAAGTATTTATAGAGAAGGGAAGGACTAAGTATGTGGAGATCATGGGTTATAATTAGTGGGATCATGGGATAACTCATGATCCCCCATGTACCCACCCATATGGCCCACGTGGGCATGCATCCACATCGAGAGCCCCCCCCCCCCCCCCCCCCCCCCCCCCCCCCCAACAAATATCTATGGCCGAACCGACCGTTTAGAAATGAGCCCCTTTGATTCGGTTCAGTTCGGTTTTGATCCAGCATGAACCCAAAATGAAATAAAGCCAGATTCATGATTGAATTAGACCCGCATCGGGCCAGATTACAGCCAATCAACTTGCTCTTTTAAAATTTCACTCTCCTAAATCTTAAATTCTAAAAATATATCTCAAATAATAATAATTAAATAATTAAAATTTAAATTTGAAATGAGATAAATATTTTTAAAATTAGTTTTTAAATAAATAAATATATATATATATATATATTATACTTTAAATTTATCCGTAAAATAAAAACAAATATCATTACTACTCCCTTTCTTCGTTAAACAATATAAAAATATAAATAGAGAGGCCACAAATCCACTCACTTATCATCCTCCACGTGTCGACATAAAGTTACCGACGTGGAAAACAGGTGTCCAAATCTGTCTGCTCCGATCAAATCTAGGCATCTAGCTTAGATTACGCCGCCGATCCACTTTATCCGTCAACGAATCTAAAGGAGCATTGGATGTCGACGTGGTCCAATCAAGGGACAGATTGCCATATCCCCAAGTTATTTAATGGATTTCCAATATCCATTAGGAGTTTGCCTAATTTCTCCTTTTCATCAAATACTTTCGGAAGGCGAGATCGAACACTCTGGTTCTCGCTCAGACTTTCTTCCCTCACACGCTCTCCTCCTCTCCTCTCCTCTCCTCATGGCCGCGATCTGCTTTTCCAGCCACTTCAAGGCTTCCTCTCTTCCTCAGCCGCCCTCGTTTGATCTCCGGCTTCAAACTGGAGCTTTCAAGGTTGGATTTTGGCTCTGGTTTGTAAGTTAGGGTTCTTCCCTACGAGCTCATTGTTAGGTTTCTTTGAGAGAGGAATGATGATGCTCCTCTTTATCTTTCATTTGTGAGTTAGGGTTCTTCCTTAGGTTTCAATTGATTGGTTGGTTGCAGGCAAGAAGAAGGTCATATGTGTGTGCATCGTTGCTATCGGAGGAGAACAACGGGGAGTATCACTCGCAGCGGCCTCCGACTCCGCTGCTGGACACTGTCAACTATCCGATCCACATGAAGAATCTTTCTGCCAAGGTTCAATATGATAGATAACACTAAGGATGAAGCACCAATCATGTGTTTCTGATTCGATCCCATTGTTCTTTCGAATGCAATGCAGGAGCTCAAACAGCTCGCGGATGAGCTCCGCTCCGATGTCATCTTCCATGTCTCGAAGACGGGAGGTCATCTCGGTTCGAGCCTCGGAGTCGTCGAGCTCACAGTTGCTCTGCACTTCGTGTTCGATGCTCCCCGAGACAAGATCCTCTGGGATGTGGGGCACCAGGTTGTTCTAAAATCCCTGTATCGACTTTCTTCCTCATAACTCCATGAGCATTGATCACATACATCACGATCCTATTTGCAGTCGTACCCACACAAGATACTGACAGGAAGGCGAGACAAGATGCCTACGTTGAGGCAGACAAATGGGCTATCTGGGTTCACGAAACGCTCAGAGAGCGATTATGATAGCTTCGGAACCGGTCACAGTTCCACCAGCATATCAGCGGGGCTCGGTATGCTTGAATTCTGCTCGGTATTCTGTAGGCCAATTAAGGCCTCTTGCTCATGTTTGTTTGATTTCCAGGGATGGCTGTCGGGAGGGATCTGAAGGGTAAGAAGAATCATGTCGTGGCGGTGATCGGAGATGGGGCCATGACCGCCGGACAAGCATATGAAGCTTTGAACAATGCCGGTTACCTCGACTCCAACATGATTGTCATTCTCAACGACAATAAGCAGGTCTCTTTGCCCACGGCCAGTCTCGACGGGCCAATTCCGCCTGTCGGAGCTTTAAGCAGCGCGCTCAGCCGACTGCAATCCAGCAGACCGCTGCGAGAACTGAGAGAGGTTGCCAAGGTTAGAACGAAGAAGAAGATATATATAGTAGTACTGTCATGTATTGTGTTGTTCTAATGGTCGGAATGATTCAGGGAGTTACAAAGCAGATTGGTGGATCGATGCATGAACTTGCAGCAAAAGTCGATGAATACGCGCGAGGAATGATCAGCGGTTCTCGGTCGACTTTGTTCGAAGAACTCGGTCTCTACTACATCGGCCCGGTGGACGGCCACAATGTGGATGATCTTGTTACCATACTCCAGGAGGTTAAGGACACCAAGACTACGGGTCCAGTTCTCATACACGTCGTAACTGAAAAGGGACGAGGATATCCCTACGCAGAGAGAGCTGCCGATAAGTATCATGGTGAATTTTCATTCAAAACCAACCAAACATGGTAGCTCCTTTTTTCTGGTGTTGGTATGACAATACGATATGTGATCGTTTCTTCTTCTTTAGGTGTTGGCAAATTTGATCCGGCCACCGGGAAACAATTCAAGTCGAGCTCTCAGACTCAGTCCTTTACCAATTATTTTGCCGACGCATTGATAGCTGAGGCAGAGGCGGACAGAAACATAGTTGCAATTCATGCTGCCATGGGAGGTGGAACCGGGCTTAACTATTTCCTTCGTCGGTTTCCGACTAGATGCTTCGATGTCGGGATAGCTGAGCAACACGCAGTTACATTTGCGGCTGGTCTTGCTTGCGAAGGTCTTAAGCCGTTCTGCACGATCTACTCATCCTTCTTACAACGAGCCTACGATCAGGCAGGCCTCTTGAGACATGTTGTGGTTTAGAACACTTGTGAGATGATGAGATGAACAATTCTGAGTGTTTTTTGGCAGGTGGTTCATGATGTGGATTTGCAGAAACTCCCGGTGAGATTTGCAATGGACAGAGCAGGGCTTGTGGGAGCAGATGGACCGACTCATTGCGGTGCCTTTGATGTCACCTACATGGCTTGTCTACCCAATATGGTTGTCATGGCTCCTTCCGATGAGGCAGAACTGTTTCACATGGTTGCCACAGCCGCAGCCATTGATGACCGGCCGTCCTGCTTGCGATACCCTAGAGGAAATGGAGTCGGAGTTCCGCTACCTGCACGAAACAAAGGCGTTCCGCTTGAGGTATAAGGAGATCATCATACATTTGAATTCTTGATATGAACTCTCTCGTGAGCGAAAAGAATACCTAGCAAGTGCTTGACGAATGTAATGTTGTTTACGATTGATAGATCGGAAAAGGCAGAATTCTGATTGAGGGTGAGAGGGTGGCTCTTCTGGGATACGGAACGGCAGTTCAAAGCTGCCTAGCCGCGGCTTCCATTGTAGAAGAACATGGCCTAATGGTTACGGTCGCTGATGCGCGGTTCTGCAAGCCGCTCGATCATGCTTTGATTCGGAATCTGGCCAAGTCTCATGAAGTGCTGCTCACAGTTGAAGAAGGATCGATCGGAGGGTTTGGTTCTCATGTGGCTCACTTCATGGCACTCAATGGCCTTCTTGATGATGGCACAACCAAGGTAAGATACATATTGGGTTACTATGCAAGTCTTAAGTATGAATTTTGATCATGTTTTTCGGCTTGCCTTGAACAGTGGAGGCCGCTGGTTCTTCCCGACCGATATATCGACCACGGAGCACCGATGGATCAGCTTGCCGAGGCTGGCTTGACACCTTCTCATATCGCCGCAACAGTATTCAATATACTTGGACAAACAAGGGAGGCACTTGAGATCATGTCATGAGGATATATAGATGAATGAATGACAAACACTTAATATTCAAAATGTTTAAATTCTAATAATTCCTTCTTTAGAAATGCTACACCCTTCATGTTTATTATGATCAAAAGAAGACTCTAGTTCAAAATTGTATAGCAATTTTAAACAAAATTATAACATTTAAGTAATTTAACAAACAAATTTGATCTAGTATTAAAGTAATCGTAATCAATAATAATAAAAACAAAGGGGGCTCTTTTATTTCTTTTTCCCTCCAAAATCTTTCCTCCATGTTGAGATCACTTTACCTTCTTTGTTAAATAATCACTGAAACAATGACGAGGAGATGCCTCCTCAGCAGATATCTACAAGTATTAATGCACAGAAGTAAATCACTGCTTTGCTTTAGCATTATCGGTGGAACAAATTCCCAGCCTGTGATCTGCTCTGAAACAGGAAGAGTTGGACAAAATAAACAAAGGTTAAAATCAAGCAAGTTAAAGTAACTTCTACTCAAGAATTCAAAGTCAAAACATGTAGAACAATCATTATTACTAAGGAGAAAGCAGTATGTGCATCTCATGGTCTCTACTCAGTCGGACCAAGACAAAGAAAATCAAGTCCCAACAAATTGTGAGATCCAAAGCAATATGTTTAGTTTACTTTTCCATTTAAACTTAGTCTATTTTAGTCAAGTCACAGAGATTTGGTTCACTTGCATGTAAAATAGGAAAGCAGGGGAAAGGTGATGAAAAGAATCACAAAATTGCAAATGAATCATAGGGTTATTGTCGAGTCAGTTCAGCATTTTATTGTGAGTCAAGTTACAGAGCTTATGCCTGCACCCTATCTCGAGAGTGACGGCTGAGGCACAAGATCTTAGCCCTCCCACTCTCTTCCTCTTCCTATTCCATGCTGCATCAAGTGGTACAAGAGCACCACAAACTACCTCTATGGCATCTTCTATCTAGTTCATAGATCGAATATAACTATTTTGATCCAAGAAAGATTTCTGTTGGTTTATCAACACTGTCATGATTGTTGCTACATGTCAATAGGCTTTCATTATTTGGGTTAATACAAATATCCATCAAGCATGAGCATCAGCTATTGCTCCTTCCAACAGGATAAAGTAGGAAAACAGTCCAATTAAGTTGCAATTAGGACCTTTATTTTAAACATCTACAAAACACTGTGGAACATTTCTTCCCACAGATTTTTTTGGGAGCAACACTTCTCAGCTGAGTAGCTTCTCCTTCAAATTTCACTTGCCTTTGTATCTTATAGATAATTATGTTCTTCATGTATTTCACAAGAGGTTGTTGAGTTTGCAAGCTCAATACTTAATAAAAAAGAGGTACATCTTCCTTTTATACCATATCTTCAAGCATTATATGTGAACCAAGGTGTGAAGTAAATGAAGAAACATCTTTTTCTAACTGTTGAACTTACAGAATAAGCACATTTAGTAGCTTGATATTTTGCTTAATCCTAGAGTTTAATGCTAACCCTATCCACCATAGTGGCACATCAGTATTTGTAAGAACACTAATGCTAATAGATTAGCAACTTAAGATAAATATGAGCATTTGTAAGCTAAAACCCACCTGGTAATATCTCCACTTCGAAAGCTATGAAACTCAGTAATATGCTGGTTTGTTAGTTAGCAAAAGAATCATCTGGACTTGCACAAATATCAAGTAACAAGAGAATCATTAGAATTTCCCAAACCATGTTTCCACATCATGCCAAAGATCGACTCTGCCTCTGATCTCCTTCCTGTGTTAGCATATGCCTTGTACAAAATAAGAAATGTTTTCCTTGTTCGGTTAAATCTAAAATTCTCCATCTCATCCAAAACTCCATGCATCTCACCCAAGCGGTTCTGCTGTCCATACATCACCATCTTGCAGTGGTACAATGACCGGCAAAGCCGCCACCCAGCAGACTCTGCCTTTTTAAGGAACTCAGCTAGCCGGTCTACTGCATTATTTTTGAAGTAACCGGTAAGGATCGACCGCATCACTCCTCTAGTACTCACTATAGTTTGTTGTTGGAATGCCTCAGATATGAATCTTTCCATAACCTCAATCAAGCCTTCCTGTGCATACATCCTGATCAAAAGCACATTGAGCCAAGCCCTATATCCATCCTCTGGTATTAACTTCATCAAAGCTTCCACCTTTTTGATTCGATTAGGTTGAGAACTCTTAGCATAGGCACATATCATTGTTCGGAGCACAGATACGTGCTGACTATTAGCAATCTCCTTTACTTGATCATAAATCTGCTCCATCTTCTCGAAATTCCTTGAGTGGGCATAACCCCTCAACATCAGAAAAAGGGTGGTAACATCAGGCTTGATTGGCCCTTCCAACATAGATTGGTATATTTTCTCCATTTTGTCCCACCTCCATGCCGTAACATACGCAGCAATGACCGTATTATAGGTATTGATGGTGTAGGGAAGTTCTGAGTCCTCAATCGCTTTGAGGACTTTCTCCAAATGATCCATAAGCATGGAACGAGAAAACAATGAAAGGAGAATGTTGTAGGTGACAATCGTGGGCTTGCACTTGGTATCCTTCTTCATGTCTTCAAACACGAACATAGCTCTTATCGTCTGGCCATTGTACATGCAGGAGGATAAGAGGCCATTGTAGATGCAGGTCTCATTGATGCCAGCAGCTATGGCGTCGCAGAAGAGCTTGGTTGCGAGTGTAACATTATGAGCGCGTCCGGCCAGGGAGATCGCCTTGGAGTACTCCTCAGCTAGCACCGGGATCTCACAAGCCAGCTTCTTTCTCCAGTCGAAGACCTACAATCGTTCAACCATTGTCGATACTCTGCAAAATTCATAAGGTAGCGAGAGGGGGAAAAGGGAAACCTGGAGGGCGAGGAGGGGGTGCCATTTGAGGGCCGATAGGAGCTCTAAGGAGGCGAAGCCAGCAGGGGGGCGCCGCAGAAGGTCAGGAAAACATCCGGAGCCCAAGGATGCCTCGAGACCCTGGCCATCGGGGAGGGCGAGGAGCTCCTCCGCGAGCGTGTGCACGGAAGATCGGAGAGACTCCTTGTCCTCTTTGGAGACCTCGGAAGGGCTCTCGGAGAGGAGGAGGATGCGCTCGCGGAGGTCGGAAATGTCTTCGGAGCAAAACCAGCGGGGTCCGGCGGGGGCGGCATGAGGGCGGCGCGCGAGCGTAGAGCTTCGGAAACGGGGAATCGTAGATCGGAGGGAGGAGAAGCGGCGGCGGGGTGGGAGGAGGGAGACGAGTTGCTTCAGTCTCGCCATTTAGGTTGCGTGGTCGCGTGGGTTGGAGACGAAGTATCTTGCGCGATCACAAATACCGCGCTTGGATTGGCTTTAATAGGCCCGCTCAGATTATATGGGCTTTTGGGCCTATGTAATGTGATGGACACTTTCAATTTTTTTTTATAACATTGGATTAAAATAAATAAAATTTTATTTTATACTTGAATTTACCATAATAATATGAAAAATATGTAAATTTTTTTTAAAAAAATAAGAGTGGGACGGAAAATAATGAGTATGAATTTTTAGGATATTTTGATGATTTTAAAATTCTAAATAGTATTTAACTAAATAGACAACAAAGCATTGAGTTACTTGCCAACAACTCAATTAGAGCACACAGACGTCAGTTGGAGTTAATCATCACTTGCCTCTGGGACATAATTAAGTTAGCTTATAATAAAATAAAATTACAAAAGTGAACAAGAATTTAAATCTCGACGAAATCAAAATAATGACCAATAATTTTTGATTTACCTCCTTACAGACAGTCATAAAATCAACCTTGTGAGACTACTGGAATAACGATTCAACCATTTTTATAAAAAAATTAATCGTCACTTAATAGAAAAGAAAAAAATTATAAAAAATTAATATACATTTCAATAAAAAAAATAAAATTCATCATTCCAAATAAATTAAAAAACTATAATTCCTAGATAAATCGAAAAATTATAATTAACTATATATATATATATATATACGTGTAACAAAAATTAATAATAATATATAGTGTATTTGAAATAATCCCATTTAACGCCTACAATTTAACTTTATTTTTGAAAAGGACACAAACTTTTAAACTAAGCTCAAACGTTTTAGGATTTCCAAACTTTCAGAGGGCACAACGAATCTAAAGAACTTGAAGGAGCATTTTGGAAATTCAAAATCGCCCATTATTCAACAGTTTTAGAAGAAAATACTTAAACGGATGCAATCCAGCAATAATAGGAAAGAAAGAACACATTTTAACGAAGCATGTATATATGTCAGTCTGGAATAAATTTGATGGAGATGCTGTTGACGCAGTGTCGCTCATCCGTAGGAGTCCCAAATCCTTCGCCTTTAAAAACATGACCCAAGTGCCCGCCACAAACCGCGCAAGTGATTTCAGTTCTCCGTCCATCTGGATCGGGCTGCAAGTGAATCAAAGTCACCATTAGTCGGGGACGTAAGAATTGGTTACAGTATCTTAATCCTCTGATAGTGTAAACAAACAAGATTTGATGAAGGGGAGGAAGGATTAGTTACCGAGCGATTTATGGCTCCGGGTAGACCCTCATAAAAGGCTGGCCAGCCGCAACCAGAATCGAACTTAGTCGTGGATTTGTAGAGTGGCGTTTGACAACCGGCACAATTGTAAGCACCATCAGCATACAACTTGTTGTACTCCCCTGTACCGCGATTCCTGAATTTTCGAAAGGCATCAGTTTTTCATACCTCGAAGAATCACATTCGTCATCTATTAAGATGTTGGAAGTATAAAACGTGAAGCTTACACTCAACCTCCATCAGTATGGAAGAACACTACTTGCAATCTGAAGAAACAAGAAAATTACAGAAGGTTGTGATTCAAAATCAAACGGTAGATGGTCATGTTTTTCCATAGAAAATAGCCGGGATCAAGGATTCAAACTCAGCTACGATCAAGAAAATATGACCCTTTTTATCGGTCAGATTCGGCCATGATTTGATCCCAGCTGTCGATGGTGACTCTTTCTTAACTAGCCATCGACCGGAAAGATTTTAAGTCCCACTTAAATTCCATAGTCGAAAAGGGGTCCTCCAAGGATTTTCTCTGAGGACCACTCTGTAAGATTTGCATTCTAAAATATGCTATTCAAATACAAGTCTCTCAAAGCTATTCAAGCAGAAGGCTTATATCAAGAAAATAACCAAGTTACCAAATTTGAAGATCTCTTTATTTAACACAAAGTATTACTTAGACCTAGCAACATCCGAGAACACGGCTCAATAATTTGACCTAAGATATTATCAACATAAACAAAATCTAAAATGATATGACACTATAGAAATATATACAGCTGATGTGGATCCCAACCCATGAAAAAGAAAAAGAAACTCAATTGAGCAAACAATTGAATTATCATCACAAATCCATGTTTGTTGCTTTGCGAATTTCATCTCTCCATCAACATTTTGTAAGGCAAAGACAATTCAAGTTATGAACTTGGATTAAGAATTAAGTGGGCACCATAAATACCTTCAATACTATCAACTTCTTACCATTTTACAATAAGACCTACCAGATCATGATTTCTGCAATACGTTGTTAGGGGTTAAGTGAGTTTAACTCATATGGAAATCTAATTGGCACTTCATGATTTAGGATTAGATGATCACAGTAGCACATTGGAAGCATGACATGTGGCTATCATGTTTGGAAGACCAAATTCCCTAACAAGCGGAAAAACATTGTGGAGCAAGAACAATTTAATTGATCAAGTTAAATGATGTTTAAGTTTGATCTCCTAGAACACAATGATCCGTTTAATCAAGATTTTCCATAGAAATACTACCTACTAGGGTTTCTGTTAGCCTCTCCCCTGTTTCTTCTAATGAAAAGCTTGCAGTTGACAAACGATTAAACCCTAAATCACAGAAAAACCCAAACTTGCCGAGATGGGCGACCCGACCTAGAATCACAGAAAAAACACCGGTCAAACCGGCAAGGAAAAGCGGCGAGACTTACTCAGTTCCCTTGAGGCGAAGGATCCGGAACTGCTCCGGCGAGAGGATCGCTCTCCACTCCTCCTCGGTCTTCTGCACGGATCCCGTGGAGGCCATCACCGCACTGTTCCTCCCAACTCGGCGGAAGAATAGGGATTTGCCGAAGGGGACGCATTTGATGGCATTTTAAAGGACTTAGACGAAGAAATGAACCTGGACGGAAATCCGGATACGGGATCAATGTTTGGCGAAAATTATCCAGATTAATTTGAGCAAAAATAAAATAAAATAAATAAAAGGTGCTTTTTTCCATTAATCATTAAAAAAGTATTCTATTTTATATTATATTTTAAAAAATATATTAATTCTAGTGCTATTATTGTATTTAAAAAAATTAATCAAATGCTATTGAAATATTTTATGCCTTATAATTATTACAACGTCAGTAATTTTGATTAAATTAACTTTGATCAAATTGTTCCAACTTAATTAAAATTATTATCTATAAAAATACTTTTTACTAATCTAGTTAAAATTATTTAATCCTTGGTTGTTTTAATTTTCTTTGCAAATGATATCTCAAGTTTTGCTGGTGACAATTATAAATTTCATGTTTATATTTGGAATATCCTAACTTGAACATTTCAGAATTCTAATTTAGCTGTCCAAAAATTTATTTCTGAAAGAAAATATTGTCATATATTTACATAATTACATGATATTATTATCTTTCATGGTAGAAAATTGATTTATAAATCAAATTATGCTATAAAAAATAATAAACTTATAGCTAATTATCTTTAGCATCTTTTATATCATTTTCACAAATAAAAAATATATATTTATATTTTAGACATTAAGTTTAACCTTTTAAGTTTCATATCTCCATAAATGTATATTTTGGCCTTAAATTCTACTGCAAATTTATTTGACATATTTTGAGAGGAAAACTGAATTATAACCAACGATAATGGATCCAACGACCTTTAGTATAAATTAACAAATAAATTATAAAGGTACAAGAATAATTTGAATGCAATTTGTCATGATTAAGTAGAGTTTTTGATACAAAAGTTAAAACTTTACATCAGAAACCTACCAGGAATTCCACATATGAACATAAATAAGACCCAAAGTTCTATCAACCTTGAAGATAAACTTTAGAAAACCTTGACATTTGAAAGAGAGGGTAGTGACCTAAAATGTTAAACCAACCTATTTGTTCAGAGAAGAAACATGAAACTCTCTCTACCATTTTGACACAACCATGATAGGCCTCAAAGGGGTGTACATTGCAATCTCTATAGTTGTTTTTGGTGCAAGATGACCAGGATTTACTACCGACTTTGGTTAAGCTTGCGCTTCTAATGGAGATGAAAAGAATGAGAGCCTCCGCTTTCGAAAACGAGGATGGGGCTGCTTGGTGTTCTTCTTTGGATCAGCTGCCCACGGCAAGAAGACACCAGTTCCGTTGTGTAGAGGTGACTTCCTACAGGAGCTCATGACAACTTCTCCGGGTTGTGCTAACATGACAATGGGGGCTTGAGGAGTCAATCCCCAACCAGCTGGAATCATGGCTTGAGGCCCATAGGCAAGAACTCCACCCGTCTGGGGGGTCGGGCTCTCCGGTCGCCACAACATCATGGCTTGGTTGGCCTGCAATGCAGTAGGGGGATTGGCATTGTGAGTGCCGGTTCTAACTTTCACAAATGTGATGGTCATCCTCTTGTTTGGTGATGAACACACAACATGCCTCGCCATGTCAGCACTATGCCCACGCATCACTAGGAGTGTCCTGCAGAGATTTTATGAACAATTATATCACAGGCATAGTAGAATTGGGAAGTGGGTTTGCATACCCTTCATTGACTGGAAGTGTTAAGGATCCCTTATAGTTTCCTTCGTGATCGCTCACAAGAGACCAGCCAAATGCCATTGTAGTTTCAGAGAGGAGGAGCGTCGAAATAGGGTTTTCCAGATGGGGAGGCTTGAAGTAAGGCTGTGAAAAATCATCCTTCACAAGGGAAAGAAAAAAGGTTGGGGAACGAGAAGGAACACCAAGGAATTTGGGTTTCAAGACCATGGAGATGTAAGCACATGTGACACCCTGATGCTATGAGAAAGGAGTTACCTCATCAAAGAAGTTGATAATGCAGCTGTTGGGCTTCTTATTGTCGGGGATTATGCCCCACAGGACCAAATTATCAATTATGTTCTGCAGTGCAGGGGGGATTGGCTCAATGCTACCTGCATCAATCATGTTTCCTCCAATTAGTGGCTTGTCATTCAATTATAAGCAATATGATTAGCTTGTTGAATGAGCATTTGCACAAGTGGGTATACACCGGCGAGACATGGGTTCATGGCTTAAGGTGTCATCCTAAGGGCATCTCCAATGGTTAGAGCTCTAAATGAGCTTTTTTGTAATTCCCAATATGCCACATCAAATGCATAAAAACCTATTACTCTCTCCCCAATCAAAAAACTTCCTTACAAACCTCAAACCTCATTGTTAATTACTGGCCCCACTCACATGGTTAATTTTGAGAGAAAAAGGTAACTTTGAACTTTTCACTATTGCTTTTAAATTAAAAACCTCAAACCTCATGCTCACAATGGTTAGAGCTCTTTTATTCAGCTTTTTGGTTTCATAAACCTCTCCAAAAACCTTGCATTGGAGATGCCCTAATACTTGGCATGTTTAAAGTGTGTTGATAAAAGGGTTGAAAGAGTTTTAATTCTATAATTGTTTTCACTTAGCTTTTTCTTCTCCCTATAAGCCTTGTAGCAATTGAAAAGTCAATCAAATTAGAATTATAGAGAAGACAATTATAAAATTACATGCATCTAGACAAAAGATTTTGCTTTATTGATACCAAAATGAGTGTCGTGTGTATATGATGAGAGGATGAGAGTATAGGCTCATCGTAGTGAGATCAACCTCATAATTTTTCATGATGATTTAAATAATGCTCTGAGATATCTAGTATTGTAATTGGTTTATCCACATATTCATAAATATATCTTGGTTAATAACTAAGAAAAGGACTTCGACTGACACAATTGAAAATGGACACAAGATAGGATACATCTCAACTTTTGGTTTATCTCCTCCCTTCTCTCTTTTTATAGTATCATCTCCTTCTACGATGACAGATGAAATCAAAGGATAAACAATTAAAAAAAAACCCTATCTCCATTGAAATTGTGGCAACAAAAATGACAGTGGCATTTGCAATCAATAAATGTATTTTGATTATGCCTACCAATAAAGATGGATAGTTTATACCATTGATAGATTGCATAAATTTGGATAGCACACATGCAATGAACTATAGAATCAGAATACTGTTGGAATGTTAAATTAACCATGCATAAAAAATTGCGAGATCTAAAAATAGAGGGCACTTTACTTGCTGCTTCTTCAGAGGTTGGTTGGAACAATGGAATGCCAAATTGAATGATCTCCCTCTTGTTTCCTTTCATTTGTTTGTTGAAGAAAATAAATGTTTCTCCTGAAAAGATATGCACAAACTCAGTTATTCAACAGGTTTAGCTTCCAATCATCTACTCAAGCAAGCAACATTATCTTCACCACTGATAGATACCCTATACAGAATCACTTCAGACAAGGCTATAAATCATTTAGAAGAAGCAATGCAATCATTTTACCAGAGAGTTCTCCTCTTCTTCCTGCATGTCGAAGTCCATTGATGTACTGAACAAGGTTATGCAACTCTGAATCTGTGAAAATGCCCTCATACAGCTTGAGACCTTTCACAACATTAACCTGACAAAAGAAACACCAATAGCAATCAGCCAATTGGAGCAAATGGAAAGTTCACTAGTCATACATTACTAACATCCTACAACATCTTATACTGCATCTCTATAAGAAAGTGTGTCCAATGATTTGAAGATAGAACTTGCCGTGTGCCCTTTCACTGATTCCTTCGCCACAAAACCTTTGGAGAGCTTGATCCTCTCTGGGCATGCTGAGAAATCCACATTGCCAGCAGAAATGTTGATCCTCTCCAGCAAAGCTTGCTCCACTTGCGATCCTACCACGTGAGAATTTAATAAAACTAATGCGTCAATCAATGACAGATCAAAGGAACACAGAAATTTCAACATAAAGTATGATGTGGAGTTCCACAGTCGAGTCAAACCAAACGAGAGACGCCGTAGAAAACTAGGAATTAAATGGATAGATCAGTTGGCACAGGATTGAAGACAATGAATAAAGCAGTGACAAAACGTCCGATTGTCGTATATGCTTGTTGAACAATTGAACCAAGTCACCAAATTAAAACAGGGGCTATGATTGTTTTATCACAAGGAATCGCGAAGGAGATTAAGGATTCAAGGTAATTATGAACAATTAGTGTTCAGGCGGCGGCCAATTCCATCTTGGATTCCTTGAGAGGTGGAACACTGCCCTCTTTTGGGGAGACTCCTGAGGCCGCACCCTAATAATAAAAAAAAAGTGATAAATATTGCTGAGGTGGAGACAACGAGATGGGATACTCCGTCACACGAACCAAGACCACCACCGCAAGGGCTGCCGCTGCGCCGATCCCCCACCGCCGCTCGACACGGCGGGTGAGGCGACCGCGCTGGCTTGAGCCCCGCCCCGCATTAACCAGACTCGGGGACCATCGACCGATCCGCCCCATCCGAACGGCATTGGACGGATCGCGTCCCCTGCGAACTAGGGCCACGTGGCACAGAAGGAACCGTCTCAAGCGAGGGTTTTCCCTCGGGGATCTGGCATTTTGAACGCGCCGGCTGGTGCGCAGGGGAAGCGCAGCCAAGGACTCGTCAGTTCGACGCCGAAGTGGATAAGAAATGCTGAAAGGATCACGGCGACCGTCCGATCAAACTCAGCCTCGCCGAGGCGGCGTGATTCGAATTCCGGTGCGGTTAGAACTATTTTTTGGAGAGTAGAAATTGCGGAAACGAAGCTGCTAAAAGTTCCAGAAAAAATAATTAAAATAGCATCCCATAGTTGATTCGGAATGCAATATACCTCCGCTGGCGTCACCGTCTTCTCCTCCAGAAGATGCATTCGCCGTGGCCTCCGCTTCCTCCTCGATCCCCGCAACCTCAATGCTTTCACCGGTTGCCTCGTCGGAAGGTCCTTCCTCCGCCTGCGCTTCCTCTGTGAAGTCGACCTGAATGACCTCCGCCACCGCGGAAGTTTCCTCTTGCACGGCAGAAGGGACATAGCTCTCCTCCTCCAGCTGGGTCGTCAGGAGATGAAGCCTCTTCCTTGCGGCGGCGCGGTTGGATTCCAACAAGCGGATCTCGGTGGAGATCTCGTCGATTGGGAAGTGCTTCTGGTTGTGGAGCACCGGGATCCAGTTGAGGCGCCGGCGCTGCAGGGCGGCGAACACCGACTCATACTGCTCCCCACCCTCAGCAACCGCCAAGTGTCCGCAGAGCGCGTCGATGATCGCGTTCGCGGCCGCAAACTCGCTCAGGAACCACGCGATCATCTGGTCCCGCGCGTACACCTCCGGCACCGCCACCGGCTTCGCCATCGATCGCCGGCGAACCCCTAATTGATCGATCGATCTTCTTCCTCTTCCCAGCCACCCCAAAATCTTGGAGCGAGGGCAAGAGAACTCGAATGAGAAGTGTGGAAAAATCTCAGCAATTGCTCGAGGCCGGAGATGAAACGAGGTGCCTATAAATAGCCACGGGGAGGGCCACACTAGCACACGATCTCGGACACGTGACGCAACGTGGATGGTGGACGACCAAAAAAGCCTACAGACCACGCAAACACCGGATCCAAGACTTCCCTTCCCCCAAACAATAATATAAGCAGCCAACTGGCTCACCGGTCGGTGACCAGATCCAAGATCGAACGGCCACGACTCACGACGTTCCATGGAAGCTGACGCGTCGCTGAGGTCAGCGAGTGTTCGGTGAAATGCCGGTGATTTTATGATTAGGCAGTGATTTTATTTTAAATTTCGGATCCATCAACACTCTCCAAGTTTAAAACAAAACCATTAAAATATGTTACAAAATTGTTCTAGAAAGCTATTTTAAGGAAAGCAATTAATTTTAGTCGCAGGCATTATTAAGTTGTTTAAGCAAAGAAATTAGCAAATTCATTAATAATAATATTAAGGATATAGGGAAAAAATGAGTTAAATTAATTACACCAATATGTTTTTGGTAACACACAGTTCACTTTTTTAGGATTGGATTAGTGAAGTTTTTCAAAAGAATAATTATTGTAAGTTCTTGTTATAATGAACTATAGTTATGAGTTATAGTAAAATAATTTTTTTGTCTAAAAAAAACTATATATCAACCTTGAGATATTGGAGCTAGCTAATTAATTAAGAAGATAGAGTTACCTTGATTATTATGTTACGTGTGAAATTAATATTATTGAAAAGAAGATAAATTATATATTTAATTCTAATGCATTAATCAAAAAATTATGTGTTCATCCATTTTAAATTTTTAAACAGTAAATATAATTTTTTTAATTAAATTAAAATACACATTTTAACAAATTTAGTCAGTCCTAATATCAAAATTGTTCAACTGTGTATAATAATTCAATTATCCTTGAGTATTATTTAATATTGTTATCTTTTGTCTGATTAATTTTTGAATCAATTGAGCGTGTTGTAGTAGTTATGATGTCATAACTACTACAATGTGAATATAAGAATTCATTTGGGTTTTTAAATATTTTCCACTAATTTAACTCTAAAAATCTTGAGTTATTTGAGCACCTCTTAAATTAACATTATCTCCTCTCAAATCTATCAAATTCATCCTCGATCTAAATTTCCTTTCCTTTAATCATTTGAGTGCCTTCTTGACTTGGCTACTTATTTTTGAGTCGACTAGGCTAGCTCTTGAATTTGGATTGTCTATTGCTTAAGTTATTTGAGCACCTCCTTGAGCAATCTATCTACTCTCGAGTTCATTTTTACACGATTTGGACTAGCTACTTCCCCTCGAACTCCAAATCCATTTGACATTACTATACTAGCACACTTAATAGATCAACATCAAATACACAATTAACTTGTATTGCTAAATCATTAAACTATTTTCTCAAACCCTAAACTCGTATTTCCTTACTTTGTTCTCTAGATTACCACGAAATTTATAATTTAACAAGAATTTCTTAACCTACTCTTCCAGAGATTCGAAGAATGATGCCTCTTCAAACTCTTTAAACTGATTCTTTATTTCTGTAGATGGATGAACTTCTATGTATTGGTAATTTGCTTTTTGGTTTATGCTTCCCTAACAAATTCGAATGTTGTTTGTATAGGCTTTAATAATGTTATTATCGAAGTAATACCTACTCTTGTCAATCTTTTACTCCCCACGCACATGGATCTAAGATAGGGTTGTCTTGGACTCTGACTCAAGAAAAAAAAATTACATAAGTATTTTATAATCTATAATTTGACACTGAGGGAAATTAATGTGTGATAGATTATATTTATCACATAATTATTTTATAAATGAGTTTTGAAAGGTGTTTTTATTTGGGCAAAAGTGAAATGATGTCTTGTTTTTTTATTCAAATAATAAAAGACATGCATTCTCATTTATTTTTATCAAAATGATATCTCATTCCATTGTTAATCATTACATTGTAATAATTATAATTTTATAATTATTATAATATGATTGATCGATTCAAAATTATGTAAAAAATAATAATACTTAAAGGACAATTGAATAATTATACAATTAAATAGTAGAATGTAAATTTATATTGTAATAATTATAAAATTGTAAAACTATAATATACCAAATTGATTCGCATAACAAATAATAATACTAAAAGAATAGTTGAATAGGTATACACCATTATTGAATATTAAAATAAGATGTCTTTTAAAAAAAAATCTAATTAAGATGTCTTTTTAATAAAAAAAATATCAAAATTAGACGTCCATTAAAACGTGTTCTTGATTTTTATCCTTTTTATTATTTATTTTGTATTTTTTTTGTTCTTTTTTATAATGCAGCCGCTGTATGCACTTAAGTTAGAATTTTTCATTTCACACGATCCCCACGATTATTTATAAAAAAATAATTAAAAAATTATAATTGACTATTATAAAAAAAATATTATCTCAATTTCATTAAAATTAAATTCTTATCCACTTTAATAAATCTAATCTAAAGTAACAAACGTATTTACTGCAGCCGCAGCATGCGCGGCTCATATCAACTACGCAAGGATGATTAACTTTATTTATCATTTTGCATATTTTTTATATCGCTCTCCTTCACATTTTTCATCCAAGTAAACAGACAGCTTCTCTTCTCCACTCCACAAAATTTATCACTGTACAATATTTATTAAAAAAATTGAAAAATTCGACGTGTTCACTTGATCCGTCAGTTCTCCAGCAAAAAAGGAAGTCAAACCCTTCATATGCATCTATGTGCAAGTGCAACCATGTAGCAACAGTAGGCAACATGATGACAAGAAGCTACATACATAGCAAGTTTGGGATCCAACAGAACCACATTCAAACAAGAAATAAAACTGTTTTAACCCATAAGCAACGTATCAAGCTGTAGCCTCCACTGTTTATAAGATTCAGAACATATCATCTTTTAAAAATTCCCAGCCGTCGTCGGTGGCGACAGATGCCCTGTGAATGTCGCGGCCGGGGGGATTGCTTTGAAGGGGCTGTTTAGGCACCAGTTTGGCTTGCTCAGTGCTTGGAGGCGTCGCCATGATGTGGTAGTGAACCGAAAGGTTCTCTGTGCTACCTTCGAGCTCAAGTGGCAGGTCCAACGATGAGTGTTTGCTCCTGCTGTGTGATGAGCCTGAAGAAGCAGACAAGCTGGAAGAAATCCCTCGCAGAGATCGACCTAAAGGTAAACCACTATCGAGTCTTTCTTTCAGCAGCATAACATCTTCACAGATGATAGCAATTTCACCTCTGAAACAGAAGATCAATACTTTACTATCGAAAGTCAAAACTACATGGTCGTGTGACTAAGAAATATAAAACTACTCGAAACTCAAAGTCTGTGGGTTCTCAGTTAGAGGGACATGATGTATGAATTATGATGACATTGTTTTAGCACAATCTCCTTGCCCATTAGCCCCATATGGACTTAGATGTACAAGTGCAATGTTCCATTAGATTCATACATTAAGAGGTATCCCCCTTGGCTCAGCTCGAATTCGACAGTGTTAAAGCTCTGAGCCCAAAACTTTTGAGTCTCAATGGACGTGAGCTCTTAGTCTGAGACGCATGAAAATGTGGTGTTCTATTAAGTCTATATATTAAGAGGATGTCCCTTTAGGCTTTGCTGCAATGGCAAATGGTAACAAGGAAAAGCCCATGGAATCTGCCTAGTGAGACACATCCCCTGCCACCTAAATGGCAATTCGTTTTGGGATGGAATGAGGTATGCCCCAATTCCACATCAAACTTTGATAATAATTTGTAATGATACCAAAATGCTTGCATGTTTGAGTGCGTTTAAAAACAAAATGCGAGAAACCAAACTTACTGGAGTACATCGACCATGCAGCCACGATCCATCAAAAATTCCCTAAACTGTAGCAACAAAGTTGAAAAGAAATGAAGTGAAATTCAGCTTTGTTTATTTCCCAGAGCAGTATATATTCTTGCAATTTATTATTATGCTTGAAAAATAGATTACCTTGGAGTTCTTTTCCGCTTCTTCTTGCAGCTTTTTCGACTCTTCCACTATAGAAGCCATGATGACTTCCTGTTCGCTAAGAACCCTCTGAGCTGCAGCTTCCTTCTCAAGCTTCTCTTGTTCGGATGCTGTGATTTCCTCATTCAGAGCTGTTATGCGTGCTGTGAGGGTTTGATGAATCTGAAAAACAATTAGATTTCATACATTCAGTTTTAGCTCTATAAGAAAGGAATTGCATCCTGCAAGATATATAAATTTCATTCTAAATTCAAATATAGCTCATTATTTTATTACATGGAAACAGTTAAACAGAGTATATCTCAATTTAAAATGGTGGTTAAGTTGAACAAACAATAGAATGATTAATGTGTTCTATAATTATAGAATACTATAATTTCCTAAGCAGCATGGGTGTGCATCAGCGTAACTTTAATCAAAAAAAAACAAAGCATAGGTGTGCATTGGCATAACTGCAATTAATAAAAACAAAATAACTACAAAAAAAATAAAACATGTATCAGAGATTGCACTAAGAATCAGTTTACTAGGATGGAATGGAAAATATGATGGGAAGGAGGGTAAGGAACACAAAAGATGCACATGAATGATGGAGCTCTTCATATGTAATTTTATAACCCTTTCTCTCCCAATCCTAGCCTTTCCATATAGGGTAGTAAAAATCATATCAATAAGATATTTTTATTTTTTTAAAGAAGGATAATGTATGGACACTACATTTAGTTCCATATAGGGTAGAAAAATTCATATCAATAAGATAGCAAATATTAAAATATGAAGAATCCAGTAACAACAAAAGCAAGGGAGCACTATCGCTATTGTAAAACAAGATAACATGTACTAAAGGCCATCATTTGCTACAGTCAAAAAGCCTAATTAGTTCATTTAAACCAAACAAAATTAACTTAAGCTCTAAATTAACCTATGTACTACCTTATTACTTGTAAGTGTTAAAACACTTATTTTTCAAGTGACAAATATTTTAGATAAAAAAAGAACATACTATCTGCATATATAATCTGCATAAGTATTTTTTAAAACTTTGTTAGTAATATTTTTAAAAATACATTAACCTATGTATTATTGTTATATTTTCCTTTTCATATATATAATCAGTTGAGCATATTACTTGTAACTGTTAACACTTATTTTTCAAGTGACAAATATTTTAGATAACAAAAAATGTATTTTTTAAATATTTTAATACTATCTGCATATATAGTCTGCATAAGTTTTTTTTTTTCAAAACTTTGCTGGTAATATATTTAAAAATAGATTGATCTATGTATTAGTGTTATATTTTCCTTTTTCATATCTACAATCAATTGAGAAAATAATGAAGGGGGAAAATGCATAAGTTTCCATTGTAAACCAAAAGAAAAACATAATACCGATGTTGGCACAGAGATTTTAGTAAGAAAAAAAAGTATACAGCTTGTTTGAGCGTAGCAATTTAATTCTTTTGCAACTAGAAGCTATAAACAGTGGATCATCTTGCATGAGGAGTAATGAGCTTATGTTAAACAAGAAAAAGAGAAGATTGACAATTAAAATATTAGGAAAGACATTGTAAATATAAGATGCCATAGATATGTACAAGAACATTGAATCTTGGAATGACATAAGTTTCCATTAGAGGTGCCATAATACTGGAAAAGTTTAACCACCATAGAAAAGGGATGCACAACTAAATAGATTTAAGTGTTGGTCAAGGATTCAAGTAGCCTAACAAACAGATATACACTAAAAAGAAAAGTGACAGCAATTAACCTCCTCAATCACTGAAAGAGATTTATTCCTTTCATTTGACAAACTGAGTAGTCTGGATTGGAGTTCTTGGGCTTCAGTAGCTAATATAGCTTTCTCACCATAAATAACTCCACCAAGCTACAAAATAAAGCACAATTCTAAGTAGACAACCACTAGAAATAAATAACCTGAGCACAATATCAGATTTTGCCAACAACCTTGTCATTTTCTTCCTTTGCATGTACTACACTGATCTTAAGTTCCTCAGCCTTCGAAAGAATATCTTCGCCAGCAGTAGAGGCTGCCTCTTTAGCATGCTTGCTCCTCTCCTCAAGAAGCTCCACATCTCTCATCAAATTACCAGTTAATTCCACAGCAGATAACAGACTATCCTGTGACAACTTTCAGGTGTTAAGGCAATTTGAACAGGATGTATTATTTGGACAATACCTCTACTATTGCTAACCTAAGATAGAAAAGTAAAAGTTTACAAGAAATAATAGGAACATAAAAGCTGATAATTCAATGCAGAAAAACAGAATATGGTGGCTAAGCAACAAGATCAAAAGTTGAAAGAATGACTTCAAATAAGAGGCCCCATATTAGAGAAACAAAAAATGTAAACCCTTCTATTATGATGAGGACAATTAACTATCACTTGAATGAAACATTACCAATGGCTCATGGCATGCTAAACTGTTTCTTTACAAAAGGTTAATAATACCAAGGTAACAAACATTCTTCTGACTCCAATACATTAAAGAAAGTTAACTATAACTACCCAACTAGATCTTATCTAGTCTAGACACTAGAGTTCATACAACCTCTGGTAGAGAACATTTTCTCAATGGTCAGCAGAAACAGCGAGTAAACAGAAGAATATAAAGAAATAAGATTTTTACCTTTTTGCCTTTAGCATCAGAAATCATACCCGCAAGAAATTCAATGTTAACAAAATGACCTGACCGTGTAAGCAGAGTTGCTGGTAGATTGTCATTAGTAGGTAGCAACCCATTCTCAGAAGACATGAATTCAGTGGCATCCTTATCAGAAAACTTAGAGAGTGGCTCTTCAAATGCACTTGTGGCAGTAGCAAACTTACTGACTGCACGACCCTCAGAATCCTCTATTTCATAAGCTTTAATACCTGGACCTGAGGTAACGTAATCTAAAACAGCATCATATGTTACCAATTCAGAGAAGTTCAGAGCATTCGGAGGCTGAACTGGAAATCCAGATTGTTCCATGGAACCATCTGAAAAGTAGCTCCCACCACTCATAATTTGCTCCTTGGCTATGGAATTCAAATCGATATCCAATGATTCCAATTGCGGATGTTGATCAATAGAATCCAAATTAATATCCAATTTTTCCAATTGTAGATGTTGATCATATCTAAATGATGTAGTGATTGAAGAATCTTGATCACATAATGCTTGAGAATTCTCATGCATATCATCAGATGCAGTATGTGATTTTTCAATTGATGGTTGTACGACAGGTTGCCCTGAAGGACATTCATCTTCCTGTGCAAGATTGGAACTACCAAGGGGAGCAATATCTTCCTGGTTTATATCATTAAGAGCATCCACAAACTGTTCAAACAATGGATTTGAAGGAAGAACTCCGCCACGGTTTAGATCAAGTTCATTCTCTTTCACATTTCCTTCAGAGATGGAATTTATATTTACTTCCTCTAAAGCATTAATATCAGATGTTGGATACTCCAGTTCCCTCGAATAATTTGCAAGGCAAACCTGTGGATCTCTAGCACCTGTTTCCACAATGCATGATGTCCCAGTTTTAACAGAGCTTGAACCACAACTCGAAACTGTATTTTCCCAAACAACTGGATCTTTGTCTGACAGATGATTTGTAATTTCTTTCTCTTCTTGTTGTTCACAAAACATAGGCTGCTTATCCTTTTCAGCTGCAGAATCAAACAATAGTATAACTGACTACACGAAAACAGCAAAATAGTTTGGAAACTAGTATTATATCCAACAAAAGATTTTTTTTTCCTTCAACACAATTTTTGCAGGATGGACAATAAAATGGTAGAAAAGTAAAAAGACAGATAAAACTAGCATCATAACACAATTTAAATTATACTAGTAATTAGGTCTATACCTAGAAAAGAATCAGAACTAATAGCAGAAAATTTATAAATATCAACCAGAGAACAAAAGAAACACTACTTGAAGTTGAGGCATGAGCCACTTCATTTGCATCTGGTGGAGTGGATGACGCTTCATGAAAAGAGGCAATAGATGGTAGAATTTCTACAATAATAGATTCAGCTGCAGCATCAACATCACTAGGATGCTCAATAGCAACAGCTTTCAATATTCGCAAATCAACCTGCAGCATAATGTTATCCAACAATAAGACCACTAACTAGCATTTAATACCAGAGTTCAAAATATAAATTGCTTGAAGTTATTGAAGAATCAAGGCAATACATAAAATTAAAATACAATCATGTTCCCAAATAATCTAATCAATTCCAAAAGGAAACCCATTTCCAGCTTCAAATGTATTTGATCAGAAACTTAAAAGCACAAATTTAAAATAATAATTTTTAACAAGCATGACACTTTTGTTATGCATTCATTCAAGGGCAGGGGCACATGAAAAGTTGTGGGCTCAATTGACTCACAGAAACTTTGATTTCAATATATCGTACCACGGGCATTGTTTTTAGAACCTATACAAATATCTCAAAACATTCATTATATATTTTTGGACCAAAAGAAAATTTTCTCCCTCATCAAGTGTCTTCATAGTATATTAATTTAGCTGTTAACTTAATGATGAAATCAAAAAATTGAAGCATGATAAGATCAATAGGGCACAATATGTGCAAGCACATTGGGCTTAATGGAACACCTGAAACAACTGAAAATTTCAACCTACGAACAGTATCAATCACCCTTAACCAACCAAAGAACTTAAATTATTCAGTAAACTTACTGCTTAGATGGGAGAACTAAGTCATTTACTTCCAAGCTTCCACCAGTGGCCCAAAATGCTTAAACATGAATTAGTAGTAGCATTATTAGCCCAAAACTCAACACATGGGATTAAACTAGACAATCACACTCTCCATAACTTAAGGCTTGTCCTCATCAATACTCAAAGTCTAACTCATAGCTTCAAATCACCAATGATAATCCACATTTGAAACTTGATGGGGGCTGCACCATCACATCAACAACTCTTTTTAAAATTTCACCATGCCTAAAATTAGAAATGCTCCAACACCATTTGTTATGACTTCCTTAGATAAAAGTAGTGACCCATTAACTTGTTAGATTAACTACTGGATCAAAATACTTAAACCCAAGTTAATAATGGCACACCTATCTTATCTTATAAAACTTCTTTATTAGACCACAACTCACCATATGATACCAAACTAGGTGTTATAAGAGTCAAATTATGATAATCATCGATAAACTCAGATAACTTTTCTGGTGCTTTACGAATTTTTAGATTCTCTTCAATTAAAGCACTTTACACAGTTAAAATGCATTTAAGTTATCTCAAATTTTCAAACTTCAGCAGTGTGTCAATCTCGTCAATTCATAACTCTGATTGTGCAACATAAATAACAACTCCATCCAAGGGACGTATATGAAAGAAATCACAATGAGCAGAAATGCACAGTCGAAGAAAGTGCTCCAAAAATCTGCAGCTTTTTTTTCTCTTCTTTCACCGTATGATGGATGATTCAACAAATTTCATACAGTGGTACAAACAATAAAGAAATTACCTAAACTTTATATTCTCAAGAAAAATACAACCTATCTAAGTATGACAACAAAACATGCACATCGCACAGGGCTAGAGAACGCAAAGAGACAGGAAACCTTTGTCTGACCTGTGGAAAAATCTCTTGCAAAGCTGCAAAAACCTCCTTGAAACCCATGAATCGCTCAATCGCAAATTGCCCTGTCAAAATAAAAAACCTAGTGAATCAATAGATCGTAACACAAATCAAAGAACAAAGAGATCATAAAAAAAAAAATTTCAAATCCTCAGAGGAGGGCAAGCATCGGCACAATAACCAACCGATCAACAGGTAAGGGTCAACCAGAAACCCAATCTATGGAGAAGGAAAGATTGAAGGAGGAAGTGAGAAGAGCGAACCGGATAGATCGGTATGGTCGTCGGCGATGGCGATGGCGATGGCGATGGTCGATGGGCGACGGAATCCCTTCGAGACGAACGGAGAAGAAATGAACCGGCGCGACGGAGGGATTGATGATCACATGGACTCTTAAGCACTAAGAAAAAGAGGAAATCTAGGCCAACCATTCAACCCAATCTCGTACCTGTGTCATCACTGGAGAAAACAGTCATATCTGAGATGGGACCCACGAGAGAACCCAAATATGGATTTATGGACGAGAATAAATACGTGAAGTTTCGCGTCCCCTAAAATCTGACCCAATCTACGATCGCGTCTCAGTATCCTGCGGGTATAAATGTTGCCAGTTCATATTCGAGGTTTTATTAAATTTATAATAATTATTGTTATTATTATTATTATTTCTAGAATCGATCCGATTCGATAGTTCGCCGCACTGGCAGCCGGCCGCCGTCCGTCGCCGTGTCAACCTCCGATTCGTCCGCCGCGCCCGATCCAGTGAGCCAACTCCCACGGTCGTGGTGCTCACCTTGCGTCCCACGTACGTCTCTCATGGCGTCACGACGCTGACCTCTGCTTCGCCTTCCGCCATCCATGGCTCCATCTACATATCCAAAGCTAAACCCCCCTCCCGTTAATCTAATCTCCATCCGGAAGAGGAAGAGGCGGCTGCAGCACGATGGCGTCCCGGCGCTCGATTTCCTTGCTCCTCCTGTTTGTTCTGGCCATGGCGCTTCATCGCCAGCAGCAGGTCAATCTCTCTGCTCTTGTTGCCTTTCCTTATGGTTAGCTCGTATGATTTAGTTGCGATTTGGGCGATGGAGGATTGATTTCATCTAATCGCCATCCCGATCGCAACCGACCGCTGCCGATTCGTGCTTCCTGGTCTCCGTCGATCAAAGGGATTTCTGGATCAGATGTGGAAGACAGAAGTGGCAGCTTCTTTGTGCTTGGTTTTGGTTCCTTGAGACAATCTTGTTTTTCTCATTTTTTATCGTTTGAAAAAAAAAACCAAATTTTTTTTCATAGTTCCAGTATAAAACTTCAAACTTTGGTTCCCCAACTCAATTTATTTGACTGGACACTTGCTATCGTCGACGGTGATCGATGACCCTGCTGAGCTTCTGCTTTAAGAAATCGAATCAGAAATTAGATTCTCACTTTCCTGAATGAGTATGCTTTTACAGGTGACGGCAGCTAAATCGATGCCTCAGCTCAGGTCAGAGTCAAAGATCATTCAGGTGCCCAATCTCACTATTCGATAATAGTTCTAAATAGAATTCTGTTAACAGAGGATGATTCTTCTTTTTTTTCTCTCTCTCTCTTACAAGTATCAGATATTGATATTCCTTGTTTGACACAGGATTCAATCATTGAAAAAATTAATGCTAACCCTGAAGCTGGATGGAAAGCTTCCATTAATCCTCGTCTTGAAAACTATACAGTAAGTTCTCAAGCCCAATTTTATTCAGTCAGATCCGTTTTGAATGCAAATTCATAAATCTGTAGTTGCTTACTTTTCATGGTTCCTTTTGTATAGGTTGAACAATTCAAGCATATTCTCGGGGTTAAGCCTATGCCTTCCAATGAGGTGATGGTTCTTCCTACAAAGATCTATCCAAAATCTTTAAACCTTCCCAAGGAATTTGATGCAAGAAAAGCTTGGCCCCAGTGTAGCACAATTGGAAAAATACTTGGTCAGCTGTCTTTTTTTTTTTTGTTATTGTTGTTGATTATAAGATTTTATTTATTGTTTTAAAAAAGTTGCATACTTTTGTTATGAGAAACTAACTGTTATAAGCTGTTGCAACTATATCGATGGATTACTGATCAACTAACAGACCAGGTAAGTTGGCTCATTTAGTCCCTCTATTGTTTGACTTAAGACAAATTAAAATATGTGAATTTCTTCACGGACAGGGCCACTGTGGTTCATGCTGGGCTTTTGGTGCCGTAGAATCACTTTCTGATCGTTTCTGCATTCACTTCGGCATTGTAATAGACCTACTCCTTTTCTTTTCTTTTTTTTTTGAAAAAACACACAGAGACAACCTTTTGATGCAGTAGAAGCTGATATAAATAAGGCATGCTTTTAATTTGCAGAATATATCTCTTTCGGTTAATGACCTTTTGTCATGCTGTGGGTTCTTATGTGGATATGGCTGTGATGGAGGGTATCCTCTAAGTGCATGGAAATACTTTGTGCGCAAAGGCGTGGTCACTGATAAGGTAACCACCTTTTTCTTACAACTCTTAGAAATTTCTTTAGTAACTATGTTCCTCTTTGTCTGGTATGATTTTTCCTATGCACCCCTTGTTTTGAAGTTTTCACAATCAAATTGAACACAATTGTCATATTCCTAAATGCTCGATGATGTGCTGAATACTTAAAACTATGTATGATTTTTCCTACGTTTCCTCTTTGTCTTGTCTAGCATTATGGTGTTCTGGTCTTGCCTCTATGGTTTTTCCTATGCATCCATTACGTTTCTTAATTTTTGAAATTTTAGACAATCAAAACGAACACAACTGCTATAGTCTTAAATGCTTAATGATGTGCCAAATGCTTAAAACTAAGCCTGAAGAGAGCTTTCAAGTGTGAGCTTAGTAGATGAGTATGAGAAGTGACAAATCTCTCACGGTTGTTATTTTCACAAGACTTAATCTTACGAGACGAGATAAATGGTTTGAATTAAAATATAATATTTCTGATATAAAGTAGAGAAATGAAAAATGAAAATGTGCAAATTCTATGAATTTCAAGTGAGAATAAACATTAATGGGAGCTTAAATAACAGGACTTCCATTTGCTAATGTCTCTACATCATGTGTATATTAAGGACTTCAAATGTGGGTCTGATGAGAATAGTTTTGTGGATGAACAAGTTGAATATGCTTTTATTTAATTAGTCGACAAGATAAATGAATTTGCCTAGTTGAAGACAGCAATATCTTTACCCTTATGCTTACAACTTTCTTATAGCATCAAAGGCTTTTCCACCCTAGTTTTCTGCAAAATTGGAGTAGGAACTGTTTTATCATATAACTCCTTTTCTCTGACGACCTTAATTATGCTTGATGTTGCAGTGTGACCCCTATTTTGATGACATTGGATGTGCCCATCCGGGTTGTGAACCTCTATATCCAACTCCCAAATGTAAAAGAAAGTGTAAAGTCAATTACCTCCTCTGGCAGGAAAATAAGCATTTTGGCATCGATGCATACAGAGTAAACTCGAATCCAGAGGATATCATGGCCGAGATCTACACAAATGGTCCCGTGGAAGTTGATTTCACAGTTTATGAGGTATGTCATTCTCATAGCCTCTCCTTTCTGGCTTGGTGCCACTTGATCATCTCTATAATGTTTCGATAACCTTACAATCTTCACGGTGCTTAGGATTTTGCTCACTACAAGTCAGGAGTTTACAAGCACCTCACAGGTTACCCGATGGGTGGTCATGCCGTAAAGTTGATCGGATGGGGAACCAGCGAGGAGGGTGAAGACTACTGGGTCTGATCATAAACCATGCACTTCCTGAAACTCCACTGTTTTATTAAACACATTTCTGATTTGAGCTGTTTTTTCTTTCCTCAACGTGCAGCTTATTGCAAATTCATGGAACACAGAATGGGGTGATGTATGTGCAAAATTAGACAGATGAAACTACCACTCGGTTTCTATTCTTACTCTCGACTAGCTTATTCATTGCTTGGTTTGTGCAGGATGGTTTCTTCAAGATTTTAAGGGGGACGAACGAGTGCGGAATCGAGGATAATGTTGTCACAGGGATGCCTTCGACGAAGAACTTGGACATCAATTATGCTTCCAATGATTCAGAAGGTGATGCCAGTTCTTAATTCCTCACTTCCTCTTCTACCAAAATGGCAGTGTATGTACCATATATTATGGTGATGTTAAACCTTAAATCTAGCAGTAGGACACATTGTTGCTCGAATCTGCCCTTTATATTATTGGCATATTTATCAAATCACGTCCATTTTATTATTACTGATTGATTAAATAATCTCTTTGATGTGATATTGTAGGAGTAAAAATGACCATAACAATGTTTAATCTCATCGGATAGATTCAAATAACAAATTTTGAGTAGGAAACTAACCTTGTAATTGCTTGCAACTATTCTGATCCACCCAATCTCTATAAGAGGTAATATAATTTGTCTATAAAAAAACAATTTTTTTCTCTTCTTGTTGGATAAAAAAAATCTGCTATTGTATATGTCATTATAAATTAGAATAGTACTAACTGTTGAAATTTAAATCTTAAGTTGAGTGTCAAAATTGTTAATATTTCAAAACAAGCTAACCAATCTCAAATACTGAAATTATCTCAAAGTCTTAGACAAATGCTTTAGAATATAGATTTTTTGTGCACATGAAATGTGAATAAGCCTATGGTACATATTCATCCTTTATAAATTCATATACAATTAGTATTAGGTTACGTGTTCAAATACCTAGTTTTCCCCCCTTAACATATCAAGCTAACTTATAAACTCTACACGTGGTAGAAACCTGTTTTGGAATCAAAATAAACTTGAATCCTTTGATAAAAATGAATATTTCTTCTACAATTTAAATTTATGGAACTTTCATTATATTTATTGCAGAATCAATTTTATTAAGAGTGAGCAAAATCTCGATTAAAATAAATAATCGATCGAATTTAAAATTTTAATTTGGTTAATTCAAAATTTTGATTTTTTAAAAAAAAATCTCAGTTATTTTAATTTATTCAGTTCAATCTTGATTTAAAATTTGATTAAACCGAATCAATTGATTGCTATATTGTGAGCAGTTGACTATTTTAGTAGAATTGAACACCAACTACGTAACTCGATTAATACATAAGACAATGATTATGTGTTAGTAATCGATTGGGACTCAACCATCTAATACCAATTGATTGAGAATGCAATATCAAAATAACATATTTAATAATCAATTGGTGGACTCGATCAAGGATTAAAATTTCGAACTGTATTGTTCGATACCGATGAAAAATTTCATTCCGTCAGTAGACCGACATTGGCACAAGCGTTTTGATCGAAATACTGTCCGGAGACGTCGTCCGAGTCCGACGACATCTCCGAAGGCATCGCACAACGCCTCCAAAGGCGTCGTGCAGGCCGTGCACGCTACGCGCGCCCTCGACCTCGTATGGTCGATCGCAGTCGGGTTTTTTTTTCATAATTTAGATTTTAATAATCAACTCCGCTATAGTTGACGATAATTTAAATAAATTTAATTACAACATCATAAAATTATCATATTATTTTTATAAAAAATATTTTATTTTTATTTTTAAATATTTAAATTACATTTTTTATTTAAATTAATATATTTTATATTTAAAAATTATTGGAACTTTACCGATATGGTACGATATCGTACCGAAATTGTAACGTTCCGATTTGAAATCGAAATGCCCGATATTTTATACCTTGGACTCAACTATCTAATAATAATCGATTAATTCGATAGCTAACCAAATTAATCCATGTTTTATCAATTTAATTTATTTGATTTTAATAATAAAATTGATTTATCTAAAAAATTACAATTAAGTTAATTTTGATTTTTAACTGAGAATGATCACTCCCCTAATCTCGATATGTCAAATTGTAGAAAGATCATCAGACGAACTGCAGCCCACCACAATGAAAACTAGAATGGGTGGGAGTTATCTAGCAATATCCACTTTGAGTTCAAGTAGCCCTGTGAAATATAGCACATGCCCAGACCAAGTAGACCCGGAAGCAATCAAATCTTCTTTCTCTTTTGTAAAAAATAGAATCTGTCGCTCCAGCGGTCTCACACGATCGATCTCACGATCATTTATAAAAAGGTAAATTAAGAAACTGCAATTGACCACGACGAAAAAGAATATTACTCAACTTCGTTGAAATTCCAACTCTTATCTTCTTCTGCAAAAATCTCTTCTCAAAGAAAGCGCTGATGCAGTCGACGATGTAGGCAAAGGTGTTCATTGATGATCGATGTTTTCTTTTTCTTTGTCGATTCTGAAACTAAGGTAAAGTCAAACTACAGAGGTCTCGAAATGTATCTATCTTTTAGGGAGTCAGCTTTGTTGTTTGCAAAAAAACGTTGATTGCTTCAGGAAAACTAATTCGATAGTTGTGATGATTTCGCTTATCGTGTCGAGAGGGCGTGAAGTGTCCTTTTGCGCAATATATATAATGCCATTCTATTCTGCAAGGTGGATCCGTCACCTTAACGGCCCCACACGGTCGGTCCCACGACCATCTGTGAGGAGGTAAATCGAGAAAGTACAGTTGGTTACGACGCAGGAGGGTATTGTCTGGCTTCGCCAGGATTCAAACCCTTGTCCTCTTCTGCAAATCTGCTGTATCGTAACCAACTCACCTTTGCCCACTTCAACTACCGGAGCTAACGATTGTACAAAGCCAAAGGGATTGATTACACATTTCATAAATATTCTTTATTTATGAACCTTAATAATTTTATTTATTTAATTTAATAAAATATTTAAATTTATATATTTATTTAATTATATATATGTATATATATTAAATGCATATAAATAAATTTTTATAATCGGACATCAAGGAATTTATAAAATTAGAGCATGGCAAAGAACTTAAATCTGTATTTCATATTTTAATTCTTTTGAATCTTTGGTTAGTATTTACTATATTTTAGAAAATAATATGCAATTTTTCCTCCTTTCTAAAGTTACTTCGATCATGTCGTATTTTGAGATCGCGTTCGATTTTAAGACCAAGGGCAGTAGATCTAGTTGAATTAGTATATATATTGCAACGTCGAATAGTTGGATCATGCCCAATTTTATAAAATAAAATAAATAGAAAATAATTAATTTACAATGATTTTATAAAAAAAATCAATAATAATAATTTTACATTAGATCTATATACTGATCCAATTCAACCGATCTGCCTTCCCTCTTGGCTCCAAAGATTGAACTAAGTCAACTAGCTCAAACAGTCAACTCTACCAATTTGAATGCCCCCATCTAACCCATGACCCCGGTTTACTCTAACCAGCCAACTTCTCAAGCATAGAAAATTATAAATTTTATACAAATTGATATTTGAGCTCAATCTTTGTGTTTCTTCAGATGTAAATTCATTAGAAAAAAAAATAAGAGAACAAAATAGCTAGCAATTCCTATGACCTAAACAAACCGTTAACAAGAAGTTGAAACAAAATGCCCAAATGTCTTCTAAATAAATAAAAAAAGCTCGTCCATATTCAGTCATACATAGTGATCATAGCTGTTTTCTGCAAATTTAGAAGTGTTTGCGAACAAGGAAGCTAAAAGGATGGTAAGGTGTTCTAAGGATAGAGTTTCATTCTTGATATGCAAATGAACCATAAACAAAACTGTTCTTCCAATTGTAAAGCTAAATAAATGCAGGTCAAGTTGTTTCACCTAGATCAATTTAGGGATGGCTGCTGTCGCCCATCAGGAATTGCCAATAGTACGATGCGCTTGGAAGGGCGCAAGAACGGCATGTCGCACCTGTAGTAGCCTTTCCTTTCAAGTTGGATTATCTCACCTCGCTTCAGGTTACGCATGTTAGCATCTCCGAAGGCCAGGGTTTCATGCTTTGTGCAGGGATTTAAATTGTCGAGAAAGTCTTCCCCTTCTTCAAGCTGTAGACAACCACATTGTTTTTCAGTTTTTCAAATTGATGATGCGATCATATAATGCAGACATTTGAGTAATAAAAAGTTTCCCTTCAATATGAGCAATAACAATGCAAAGATGGCAGACTATTTTAAAAGAAAATACAAACTAAATTTATGTTAAAAAATCTATTATGCTTTCGATATATTGCCATTAGCAATTTAGTGTAGCTACTAGCTATGAGTCCATTCTGTTTGATCGCATTTTTAAAGATGGCATGCATATCAAAGCAAAAGATTTATCAAGATCAGCATTTATAATGGCAGAGACACGAGCTTGCTGCTTCTATGCTAAAACTGGAGTGGCATATGACTGATTACAAGGACTTTTATCATAAAACCAATTAGTTTAGCAACCTGAGAGGAACAGTAAATCTCAGTTATGGTGTTCGAAGAGAGTGCCACAGAACAATGATACTTACTCGAGCATGATAATGACTACCTGGGATAAAACATGCATTGTGACACCAAACAGAATTTCAATGGGTGGAACATGACAACATTCTTTAGCAAGAGGTCTTATACATGAATAGTCCATTCATAAAAGTAATGGAAGACTTCACAGATGCAGTGTAATGCTGCCTACGAAATAAAATAATTGAGCATGCTCATCCTATTTATATTACCATACAAATGAACTAGTATCATAGAACGTCAATTTCTAAATTGAAGGGTTTACCTTTTTCTTTTTTATCAAATAGTCGAATTCAAGAAGAGAAAGGTGAACCAGTTCCTCAGTATCAGGAAGCCAAGTTAGCTTCAACTTTGTTGTTTTCACTGAGCCTTCAGGGTGGAGAACACCAACCAAATGGGTTATATTTCCATCTTCCTTCTTGATCTCTTTTACAATTGCATTTCCCCAATCCATTAATGTGACCTCCTCACCCTCTGTGATTGATGATGCATCAACGTAGTCTAACCATATTCTGTTTGTATAGGTTGTAGCCTTCTGGCCAGCAGGCTCATATTTCTTATGTCTAGGTATAATCCTAACAAAAGGTTTCTCTGGTCCATTTTCAAGGATCAATATTACCCGCTTCTCTTCAATGACAGCAGTGTGTCTTGGGCAAACAGGATCAATTATCTTCTTATTGATGGTCCACAACTTGTCCCATTCCATCAAGTTGAGATTCTTAGAGGCACCCTGCATTGACATGAAAACTATAAGCATACACTATTAACATGAAATATGTCATAATGTTACCTGTTGAAGAATGAACTGTATGAGCGCCTCGATCTTTAGGCCTCTACGCACAATCCCCTGGACAGTTGGGAAGCGTGGATCATCCCACCCATCTACTTTGCCATTTTGGACAAACCAAAGAAGCTTTCTCTTGCTAAGAAGTGTATAAACCATGTTCAATCGGCTAAATTCATATATTTGGACATCTCGCAGACCCATGTCCTGAAGAATGCGGTGATACTGTGCATTGCGATCATGATACTCACTTGCTCGAAGAGCATGAGTAATACCCTCGACAGAATCAACAAATGGACAAGCAAAGTCATAAGTTGGATACACCTTATATTTAGATCCAATACGGTGGTGAGGAACCAGATTGCAGCGATAATAAACAGGATCTCGAAGGGATTTGTTAGGGTCTTGCATATCCAGCCTACCCCTTACACAGCATTGTAAACCTCTCTCCGAACCTGCAATCATCTCCTTCCACATTGCCATATTCTCCTCTACGGTGTTGTTCCTGCACCTTGACTCAATCCCATCCATCCTCTCCTTTTGCATTTGTTCCCTGGGTGTATCATCCACATAAGCTTTTCCCTCAAGGATCAGCTTCTCAGCCATTTTCATCAAATCATCAAAGTAATCTGATGTGTAAGTAACCTTTTCATACTTGATATCCAATGTTTCAATATCCTTCAAAAGATTATCCACAAATTCACTGCTTTCTTTCGATGGATTAGTGTCATCAAAGCGAATTAGTAGCCGACCTTGATACCTCTCGGCAAAATATTTGTTCAGCAAAGCAGCCTTTGAATGTCCAATATGAAGATACCCACTAGGCTCAGGAGCAAACCGCAAGCATACTTCTCCTACTTTAGCACCAGGAAGATCTATTTCAAAGCCAGCTGTATTTTCCTTCTGCAGAACCCCTGCACTAGAGTCTTTTGAATTGCCACTACCTACAATTGCCTTAACTGCAGGAACCTTCCCTAATCCCCTCTTGCCAACATATGCAGCAGTGACTTCATCTAGAGCATCTCCATATTCAGTCAATATTGAATTAAACCAGCGAACCAAATTCTGGTGCTTTTTTGATTTTCTAAGGCTTTCCCACCTTTGACCAGTGCCTACAGACAGTTCATTGTACCGCAATGTAGTTAAGAATGAACATCAGTGACACGATGCTTATAGTTGAAAATTGTACATTGACAAATAGAACAGGTTCCAGGAATTAATATACCTGCAAGCCCAGACCATATTGCAATGTCAGCAATGGACACATTAACACCAACCAGCAAGGTCCTCAAAATAAGATGTCCATCAACATGTGCACAGGCATTCTCAAATTCCGAACCAGACAGAAAGATTGAGGAAAACTCAAGCCATTTATCAATCTGTCAGAAATGGTAGACAAATCACAATATATCTCTATGATTCAAGAAATGAGCAACCAATAAACATCGACAGGGTTAGGATAGCATACCTGCTCAGCTTCCAATCTGTCCTGGCCATAAAAGCTAGGAAGAGTTGCAATACTACCAATGTGCCGGAGCAGAGTGTTAGTACCTTGTAAAACCTCCCTGAATTACCACAAAAGCATCAAGGCTTGGGTACAAAAGAGGCTTCAGAGGGAGGAAACATATATTAATTTAGGTCAATACCACTTAATCAATCTTAAATTGGACCTTGACTCCGTGAGAAGCCATGTAAAGAATTAACAAGGTGACTTTAGTGATAGTTATCCAGCAGGCAAAACATTTACCAGGCTAAGGGTCAGTTAGGGCTAGTAAAGAAAAGGAGTGGATAACATTCATAGGTGATCAGAGGCTGCAGAAAAAACATTAAAAACTCGCCAAGAAAAATAACTTAATCTCTCTGTGATTGTCAAGAGAATGCTACTATATATAAACACATGTGCACTGGCCGGTCAACTAATTAAGGTTTAACAGAACCGAAATAAAGCGATTGTTCATCGGCCAGGATAGCAATATTTATTTGTAGACAAATGAGATCCTTCTTCCAAACAAAGAGGGAAATATCACAATTAGCCACATTTGACCGTCTAGAATTATGCAATTTGCAGCCGAAGTAGAGCCTCCACACATTAGAGACCATACAAAAGAGTGAGGGAGTAAGCTCTTTACCCAGAAGCAAGGCGAAGGACAGGATCGGAGCCGGAAGGGAGGGAAGGATCAGTTGAGAGCGCGATTCCAGCGATCTTAGCAGCAGCGATCACCGACAGCGGCGGGTTGTCAGCAGGGAAAGAGACGGTCAGCTCCATAGCGCGGCAAGCCCTGCGCACTGGGAATCTTCTTCCACAAGCTGAGCAGGCAACAGAACAAACTAGGGTTGGTAGCGGGATACTAACGCGAAGCACCAACAAGCATAGCTTTTACAGAGTAAATCACAACGATATCCATCGTCCTCAGATATGATTCCGAGGAACCTCTTTTAGATCTAAAATTACGCGTATATCCTCGTCGGCGATACAACCCTAGCAGCGGCAAGTGTAGGGTGAAGGGGCATTACCAGATCGAAATTCCGAAGCGGTTCAACCGGATACTGGAGAAAGCGTTCAGAGCAGCGGCGGAGAAGTCCGATGTCGACGATGCGTACCGGAACAGGAAGATCAGGGTGGGCGATAGGGACGAAGGCGAAAGAAGGAGTAGACCCCGGGGAGGAAGGCGATGAGGCGGCGCGAAGAAGGCGCCTCGGGCACGGGTTTAGCGAGTGTGATCAGGAGGAGGGCAAATACGTCTTTCCGAAGCCTCTGCCCTTTTACAACGCAATCCGACCAAAATGTTTTTTTTTAAATTCCTTATTATCAAAAAAGACCACCAATTTTAAAAATATATCAAAATAACACTCTACTTATAAATTATGTCTCAAAAATGGAAAGAACGTCGTTCTTATTAAAATTCATGGAAACGATATTTTTTTATTTATTATTAAACAAAATTATTTTTTAAAATTATCTTTATTTTTAACAGTACTATAGCAACTAAAGATCATAATTATTAGATAATTATAATATATACGATCTCATAACTGCTATACAATTGTAGTAGCTATGATTCTATAACTATTACAACTACATAATTATAATAGTTATGTTCTTACTACTATAATATAATATTATTTAATATTGATCCAAAATAAATTATTTATGTTGTAGTAGTTATGATTTATAATTACTATAATATAATATTTAGTAGTGTTGATAGAGTTGTGAGATCGTTAGGATGCGTTAAAGGAGAGTGAATAGTATGTGTACTTTTGTCGTTCTTTTTCCTTTCTATCAAAGTGTTAGTTGTAACATCAGTGTTAGTCTACTATATGTATCTTCTTTTTGAAACTTTTCTAAAGGCAGAAAAATATTTTACACATTTGTATAACAATCACAAGTATTATAAGATGAAGCACATATATAAAGTAATACAAACAGTGTTTTGCCAAATCGATCTGGAAGCTCTGAGTGTCACGACACTACTTCCAGTGCTTCCTCAATCATAGAATTTTAAGAGAACTTTCGAACACAACACAGAAGATGAGGATTAAGAAAGAATTATTGATATGAGTCTTTTGAATCAAGCTTCTTTTATAAGTTTTTTTTGGGTCAACCTATAAACTCCGATGAGTCATCTAATCCTTAGTCAAACTTGATTCAAAGATCGAGTCCTTCACAATCTGGATTGAGCCTCATGATCTTGTCATTATCAGATTTTTAGGCAACTAGAACTTTTCTCGTCAATTGAACCAAGCTGAGTGCTAAACTGAGCTTGGACCCAAACCTGGTCAATTGAACCCACCTGGTCGACCATACTAATTTTCTGCCGACCAAATCGGCCTTCCAATCGATCAATCAGTTGTCCAGTCGACCAGATTGATTTGAGTCCGATTCAACATGGATCAAATATGGAGTACTTCAACTGTTCGTTGCCTTTGTCTAATCTCCGTCTTACTTCTAACTTTGGATTCCTGTAAGATAAGCATATAAACATAAACAACAAAGCAAACCCTAGTCTACCTGACATACTACTTACCTTTTGTTTAGAGTTCACTCTTCCAAAACTGTTTAGTATCCCAAGGTTCACTTCTCTAAAATTTCTCTTTGCTTTGAGTTGACTCCTTTGAGTATTCTCACTATTTAGGGTTCACTCCCCTATGAGTTTCTCTTTACCAAGCCTCTGGTTACTTTGACTTACTTGATCTTGTCATTTGTCAGACTTTTGATCATTCTTGACATACTTAGACTTTTTCTTTGTCAGACATTCGATCAATCTTAATCTGCCTCAATTTTACTCTTGCTAGTCATTCAATCACCTTTTAACACCTTTTAACTTGACTAGATTTTTTTCTTTACTAGTCATTCAATCAATTTTAACTTGACTAGACTTCTTACCAACCCACCATGCATCTGTTCAATCTTAACCTGCAGGGACTTCTCACGTACTCACTTTCAAACATCTGATCAACCTTAACCTATTTGGATCAACCCGTCAATCTTAACTAGACACTAATATATTATCAAATATTAAAATCCTAGAAACTGATTACACCAACAAGATGGAGTATTCATATTATAATAACTATGAGTTGTAATTCTTATAACACAGTATTATTAGTGTTCATCAGAATTAAAGTGTTCCTATAACATAATATGATCAAAGATGAAATGTTCAAATTATATATTTTTTGATGACCTAGGTATTCGATTACTAAATCCTAAGATGATTGGATGGGCTCTACGGAAGTTCCTTACATGCCATCATGATTAATTGGGAAGTGTGCGGTTGTCTTGCCAAGAGCAACACCAACATCCTAGGTTTGTCATTCCAATAGAGGGAAATTCTTATAGTGCACTGTAGTTGAGAATCGAATCATGAGTTCTCGGGTGGCCGCCAGAGTACATGACCACTATACTAAAGCCCGAGACAAAATATTCATATTATAGTTTTGAACTATACTCATTGATTGTTATAACATAATATTATTAGTATTGATCAGAATTAAAATGTTCATATTGTAAAAAGCTATACTTTAGTAGTTGCTATAATAATATCAAAAATAAAGATAATTTTGAAAATAAAAATATACTAATTTGAGATTTTTTTTTTACTAAATTCTAATCTAAAATATTCTTATATACTTCATTTTCAATCAAAATTGCTTCACCTTCAAGTCGCTTTGGTCAGAGTTGCTTTGACTAAAGCAACTTCACCTTTTCGCTGTTTTGATCTAGTTTTAGTTTAAAATACTCCAAGACAACTCTAACTTGGAATTATTTTAACCCACATTTAATCAAATAGAATCATCTTAGAATTAATTACTTCGTGTAAAAATAGCATACTAGGTGAAAATTTTCACTTTGAAACTATTTTAACTTAGTTTTAATCAAAACTAGTCGAGCCAACTCTAGTTTAGAACTATTTTAACTCAATTTAATATATATATATATATATATATATATATATATATATATATATATATATATATATATATATATATATAATTTTGATATCCTGCGTGTCTGTTTATGCACGTGTGGTGCGGAATAGAAGATTCTGAATGTTTGGAATAGGAACAATGATTTTTTATTTATTTATTTATGTTTTTCTATTTAAATTTTTTTTAGAATTTATGAGTTGAGTTATAGTATTAAGTAAAAAAAAATTTTAAATAGAAAAAAATTATTGTTCATGTGGTGTGCAAGATAAAAAGTATAAGATAACAATCTAATACATCCTGTGAGTAACTAATTTTTTTTTAAAATTTTTTTATACTTAATATTAACTCAACCTTTAAACCCTAAAAGAAATTTATAAAAAAAAATTCACAGTTCTTTATTAGTTATTGATTTTTTTTTATTGACATCGGATATTCAGTCCTTTTGATTTGATTCTATAAATTGAAAAACATGGACTGTCTAAGAGTCCAATATTCTTAAATTAACCACCCATTAAAGAAAATTCAGACTGCCACTGCACCGTAACCTCGGACCTCTTTACTAATCACTGATGATCACCACTACTACTGTTGCAGACATCTCTCATTTATCACGAGAAAAGCTCATTTAGTCAAATCTAATTCTAATCAATACTTCAAATATTTTCCAATATTCTCTATTTTCACCCTTTTTGAATGTCAAAAAAGGATAGATTTGATAAGAAGGATTCAATAGCTTTATTTAAGTACTCAAGTGCTAGAGGTTGGATCAATAATTATGGTTAAACTAGAACAAGATTTTTTTTTCCTTTTCACAAGATTCCAATCCAAATCAAACATTTCTTTTTTCTTCTTCTTCTTCTTCTAATAAAGAAAACAAACAAACAAAAAACATACTCCTACTGAAACAAACTAAAATCACAGTAAATAAAAAAAAAATTAAAAGCCTCATGCCTGTTCTCTGTTCATCCTCCCAAATTATTCATCAGGCACTTAACTATGTGCACAAATTCACATGCCCTATCAATTATCAATCACCTTTTTTTTCCCCATTATCTTTGTTTCTTGATTCTTCAAATTTATGTTCAGTGGTGTTGACTCGAAGTCAAGCATCTAATGGTGCCATTTAGATACTCTGACCACTTGAGGTCCTCTGGCTCACCTTCAATGTGGATTTCAGCTCCTTTGTTCGGCAGCAGCAGCAACTGGTCTGGCCATGGAAGCATGCCGCCGCTCATCTCCATTAGAGGACTGTTGAAGCTCTGCAACTCCATTCCACTGCTCATGCTATTCACACTGCTCCCGCTGCTATTGCTTGGGTTCATGATTCCACCTCCTCCTCCTCCTTCTAAACACTGCAATGCCTGAAAGCAGCAAGCTTCATCTCGAGGCAAATTCACAACCGGCGAAGCGATCAAATTGTTGTTGTTGTTGTAGTTCATCAGCTCGAACCAGAGCGGCTGCGGTCCGAGGGGATGATGGCTGAGGCCTTGTTCTGTGGCGAAAGAGGAGTTCGAATTATCGACTGGAGTTGCGGCAGTGACTTTGTGATCTTCTTTCAGTGGTTTGTGGGTGTCAGGGTCGATCCCCTTCTGCTTCATCTTCTTCTTGATGTTGGAGTTCCAGTAGTTCTTGATCTCGTTGTCCGTCCTCCCGGGCAATCTCGACGCAATTTGAGACCATCTGAAACACACGCACTTCAAATTATCGAGAATTCTTCTCCTAAAGAATACAAAAAGAAAGTGAACAGAGTTCGTTCGTCCAACCTGTTGCCCAGCAGGCCATGGAGCTCGACGATGAGCCTGTCCTCTTCCTCCGAGAACATGCCTCTCTTGAGGTCAGGCCTCAGGTAATTTATCCACCTCAGCCTGCAGCTCTTCCCGCACCTCTGCAGACCTGAAAAATCTCGAGTTTTAGCCGGAATTCATCGCCGGAACGGAACCGAAAGGGGATGCGGCTGGCCGGCTACTACCTGCCAGCTTGGGGACAGAGCTCCAACAGCCATGGCCAAACTTGGTGATGTGGTCGAGGAGCTTCTCGTCTTCCTCGGGAGACCACAAGCCCCTCCTCAGCTTCTGCTTGTGGCAGCAAGAGTGCCTCCCCATGAAGAGCTGATCGACGACAATTCAGCAATGTGGTCGGCAATTTAGAAGGAAATTCAATGAGAGAAGCCACAAAGCTCTCTCATGGAGCTAAAGCTGGAGAGAGAGAGAGAGAGAGAGAGAGAGAGGAAGGAGATAGAATTGTGGGAGGGGGGCCTTTTTAACTTGGGGCTGAGTGCTACATTAAGGTGATAGAGTTAATGTTGAGGTGGCCCAATGGTGGGGCAAGTGTCTGCCATTGGAGAGGAGAGAGAGAGTTTTGAGACATAGTTGAGTTGATTATGATGGAGCAAACTTGTAAAAAAAGATAAGGGTTCAAATTTCGATGAAGTCGAGTAAATACTTTCCTCCGTCGTGACCAACAGCAATTTCTCGATTTACCTCATCACAGATGATCGTGAGACCGATCGTGTGGAGTCACTGAGTGATTACATCTTTTTGAAAAAATGATAAATCCCAGTGTCTCATGAAATCCTGGAGGTGGTCGTGGTCCTACGGAAGTTTCCCACCGACCACCAGGGTAAATCGGGAAGCGCATACGGCGGCCAATCCAGATGCCTAACATTCTTTGATTGCGTTCTCCATTTGAAAGAAAATTCTTGCAAATACACCGTAGCTGGGAGACCCGCCGAGGACTCCATCTTTTTGGTAGAAGAGAGGGGAGAGAGAGGAGAGAGGACTCGAAAGTAAACAATTGATTAATAATCGAATTGATTTAATTAAAATAATAATTATTTTTTGAATAAAGTAATTTTAATTTAACTTATTAATTTGATTTAATTGATCTTTTATTCTCTAGAAAGAAGGGGCAATGTGAATTGGAAAACAAGCAATGGATTTTTATTTCTTGTTTTGTGACAAGAAAGTAAGTCCATGGAGTAGGAATGTGTTGCAAAAGTTGATGTTCTTTTCTAGGGCAAGTGCCCATCCATACATGTGATTGTCAATCAAAATGATATATCATTTATCTTTGCACTAATCACTAGTCATTTATATATTTGTGGCTTTTTATCTAAAAGTAAATTAAAGTGATTGCAAAAGAGGAAAGAGAGATTCTTCAACACTTCCTTTCCACCTATTGAAATGGAGAAAAAATAAAAAAGATTGCTACTTTTTTATGAACTTTAGGACTGTTTACCATTTTTCCTTCTAGAAAATGAAGAGGGGATGGATGAAGAAATCTTTTAGAAAAGATGAATATCAATGAAGATCGTTTAGATGAATCATGACTTGATGTACTTATGTGATATATTTAATTTACACTGATTAATTTTATTTTAGAATGGACGGTCCGACCTTACATTCCGTCCGCTAAGTAAATCTAAGAAAAAAAATAACTTTTGACTTGATGTCTAAACATTATTAGCTGTTTAAATATCGTATGTATGTGTTATGTTTGTGTGAATTTTAAACTCTAATTGTTTGAGAAAAAATATCTTACTTTTTACCATCGGATTGTGTCCTAGAGTTAATATGTTGTATCATTTGACATAAGGTAGTTGTGTATCATTAAGGAAATATCCAAGTTATTTATTTGAGTTGAGCATAATTTCTTGCTCATTGACCACTTCATTTTTTCTTCAGTAAAAGATGGAATCTCACTATCCCAGTGGCCCCACACGCTCGATCCCACGATCATTTATAAAAAGATAAATCGTGAAGGTGCAACTGATTACAACGAATGAGGGCATTGTCTCGGCTTCGTCGAGATTCGATCCTTACCCACTTCAATAAGTCTGCTCCATTATAACCAACTCAATTATGTCCCGAGAGTACTCATTGACCACCTCAATCGCCCTAGGTTTTTAGCCCTTGATTAGAGATTTTTCTCAAGGCTAATTAATTACTCCATATTGAACAAATTATAATTTATGTCATTTGTCATCAATGATTAATTCTTTATTTTGGTGCCATGAATGTGCCCATGTGAACCAAATTAAACAAATTAAGTTTGTCAAGGATGTAATACATCATAAATAAATAAATAAATATATATATTAAAAAATTATAATTTAAGTTAAATATTATTGACTTAAGTATAAAATAATGGTCTCTAAATTTAGATTTTAAAAGGATAAATATTTATTTACCCATAAATTTTTTGTCCTTTTCAATGATTTTTATTTTCCCCTGTGCTACTCCTATCAGAAATAAATGGTCCACCACAAAATTAAATTAAAAACAGTTAGTTGAACATTAAGTCATCAAAAAATAAAAAAATCTAATAAATTCACGTATATTTTTCAAAAAAAAAAAAAGAGCAAAAATTGAATTAAAATTCAATAGGATGGTCCTCACAACTGATGTGCAAGAGCCAAGCCAACCCCAACTAGTTGATGCCGATGATTCCAAAGCAAAAATAGGCTTCCAAGAATCACACAAATTAAAGAGGCTCAATCCATGTGGACCACTTCTCACAATTCAACAATGTTTCGAACCCGGTAGGGTGACCCACCATCCTCTTCGAGTGAGATTGCCTATCGACTCTCGACTATTCGTTCAGCTCGAGCCATTTCGGTCGATTTTGTGCATCTACTCATAGAAAACAAGACAATGATAGGCATCGATAGATTATGGAGACTGAGTCCATTTGGAACACTTGTTCAGTCGATGGATCGATGGTCTACATATCAAACACAAGATAATATTACTATGATTTTGACTAATTCCAACAAACAAACAAACAAAAGTGTGTGATGCAGTTAGCAATGAAAATATCTGAGTTACATATTCGATCATTGTGCGAAAGACAGACAGTATGATGGTGATGATGATGATGATGATAGAAAGAAAATTCAGTAGTATAAGTAGCTAAATATATGCTCCTGAGACGAACACGACTAGATGATAACAATAAGGTGCAAAAGGGGCCTTTGAACTTTCTCGTGTGCTCGAAAGAATAAAGATCTGAACCGAGAATAATCTGCATAGACGTCTGCTTTCAATTAGACAACAACTAACTGTATGAGAATTTTAATCATATGTATTTTGCTATCGCGGACTTGATGATGATGATGACGATGATGATGCATACAAGAAAAAGTTGATGTGATCACCAACGGTGGATCATGTCTCTTGCTCGCTCGGGTACAGCTGGAAGATAGCGAGGTCGCGGCAATGTGGCAAGCCAGCCAGCCTCATCTGGTCCTCTTGTGAGCATTAGAGAATGCCGTGAGCCCCAGGCCTTATCCCTTCTTGTCCTCAAGGGAGGGAGGGCAATCCACAAGGACAGTGAACCAGGTCAGGAGGTGGTCCACATTCCACACTACAAGACTGACTATTGAATGGTGACAAATGGAGAGTTCCATTCATTCCCAATGGAGGTTTTCTTGAGATTGTGAGATTGAGAAATGCAACAGTCGTCGACCCCTAAACTTTAGGGGATCCAGCTCATCTGTTGGGATCCTTAAATGCCTTTCGAGACTGCTCGATCGATCGATAGAGCAGCGTCGTAAATGCCGATCATACAGTGTGGTCCAACTCTAAAACCTCTTCCCTGCCAATCAAGAGTGCAGCTTGCAAATTTTAGCAAACCTGTTTCTATCTATCTTCAGAAGATGTATAACTAACCAAAGCATTGAAATCTAAGGGCTCCACTGGTCCAAGGTTGCATCTTCTTCGACTGTCCCGAAGCTGGAACGAACTTAAGGATCACACGAGACGACAACACTGATACTGTAAACACTAGTCCAAAGACAGTGCTACTTTAGTTGGTTGGTTCCTTAAGTGGTGAAGTGCTATGGCTTTCCATTCTAGTAAATAAAATTAAAGGCAATAAGTCATGAGGATCCTAGTAGGATTGACAAGGCCACTTTACCCCACAACACCACCCAAGTAATCAAGTTTCCTCTTTAGTTTAGATGAAAGTGGCACTTCACATCAAAAACCAACCATCATTCATAAAGTGTTTCGATTCTTTTTCGTATATAACTTGATATATATACGAGCCATTTCTCCACCCAAATGAAAATGATATATGTTGGTGAAGAAAAAGTTTTGATTCCAATGAAGTCAATGAAGAAAAATCAAACTAGGTTATGACTAACAATGTACATGGGAGTTCTACAAGAACACTGTGTCTCTAGGCTACTGTATGCATGTAGTAACACAGAAGTAATTGAGGGACCAGCAAACAGTCACAAAGATGCTTAATCATCACTGCTTAGTGCTGAATCTATCAGCATTATGGTGGTGCTCGTAGGCCCTTAAAATGCCAGTGTAACCACTTGTCACAACCAAGACAACCCAAAAGTTTTTCAACAAAAGAAAAAGTTTCTCGACAAAGAAGAGAATCCAAAAGCTTTTTTAAGCCAAAAGTTATATGTGACACGAACAACACTTACGGCACAAGTAGAAGCAGTTGAAATCAGTTGAAGTAGAAAAAAGTCACAAGTCCAAGAGTGAGCGAGCTAAATGGTACAACATCGTCCCCACTCTCCTTAACTAGAAAGTGATCTTTCAGAAGATGAAACCTCATGAATAACAACTGAACAAAATAATGACAGGAATTGCAGGGAATAAAGAGTACCTTTCATCTCGTACATTGGACAGGGTTATTCTGGAATTGGGACGAGAATTGTTCGTATAACTCAGTAGTAGTAGTGCTTGCTGATAGCTAATGGAAATTTAGGACCACTGAAGAATATGCCACCATCGATCCTGAAGGTGAAGTGTCAGCTTATTTTGTTGGGATTGCATGAACCAAATAGAGAAGGTTGATTGATAGAGATAGAAACATAGAACCAAAGTAAGTCTCCTTCTGACACAGAATTCAATGAACCTAGATCCCATTGCATATTATTGTACCATCAAAGTTCTTCACTATCTATCCAATTTAAGGAAACAGTACAGAGAAAAATCAGCAAGAAAAGAAGATTCCTTAATGCAGATCACAGTGGAATCATGATGATGTTTCAGTTACTCTCAGTATATTCATGTTCCTTAAACATGGAAGCTGGCCTTAACAAGCTCTCGATTAACCTCTGAATCTCAGCTTAAATTAGGAATCAATGCTAAGAAAATGCTTTGTTCCACCAGTGAAAGCAATAAAGTTCTGTACCTCAAATACAACCAATGCTATTATCTTTCCATTTAGGAAAAATTCCAGTGTCTAGCATTGTTTGTTATCAAAGACAACAAAGAAGAGGTTATTCATGCAGGTAGCCAACACGGTATGAAGATAACATCATCTAAGCATTTGTTTAAAATCTATAAGAAATGTAGAGAGTAAAGATAGATCAGCAAATAAATTAGTTTGTTCCTTTTGAGAAAGTAATCATATTTGTGAACTACAAAAGTATCAGGTGCAAGAATTTCTAACAAAAAAAAGAATTGTTCTTCATTCATAAATACCATAAAGATTCGGAACAATTCTAATCAAGATCATGTCATTGACGTATAGCGATTGAATCAAAACAAAACATGAACAAAAATCTCTAACTTGATCAAAGGCATTGTCATCATTTGTTGTTGCAGGAACAATCTGAAAATTGGGGAGACAAGAACCTTTTTCGGCAGGTTGATCTTCTGAAGGAGCAAGGCAACGACAATCGTAATCTTCTTTTCGGTGGGATGAGGAGAAGTTTCGTTACCATAATCCTTCGGGGACCCAATACTATATATATATCTTAGGCCCGTTTAAGTTATCAACCCATCATAGATAACAAAAATTGGATAATAGGCTTCTACACACAAAATTTATATATCCTTTAATTCAGCCTATAATTAAAACATCAATTAGATCACTTTATTGGACTTATCCGTAATGGCAATTCTGTGTGTTACAACTTTAACATATAAGCCCACCAAATGGAGAAAATAAATTTTAACAATCCTCCACTTGGACTACATGTGATTCCGCACATAACACGGTCAAATATCTTTGGTTGAGCTCAATAATGCCACTGAATGGTAGACATACCCCCTTTAGAATAATCTGGCCATTAATCTCAGCAATATAGGGTTAAAGCAATCATTGTTAACATATCTAGAATAAGGCCAACCAATAACCACAATATTAATGCCACTACTGACATAGATCTGATTACAAGCATCATATGCTAAATAGCCAAAGTAAATCATGATTACCTTTTATGACCCAAAACGATCCAATATCATAAACACAACATATGTTAAATAGCCAAAGTAAACTATAATTACCTCTTTATGACCCAAAAGGGTCCAATATCATATTTATAAGCACCATATATGCTAAACAACCAAAGTAAACCATGATTACCTCTTTATGACCCAAAAGAGTTTAATATCATATTTATAAATACCATATGCTAAACAACTAAAGTAAATCATAATATCTTTATTTCAAAGTTGTCAAAACAAAATACATATATGTAACTTTAAACCTTAGTACATACAAAAAACTAAAATCCATGTGTCAATAAACTTAAAGCATAAAGTACCAAATATAGACTCCCACTATACAAGTACTTCATCCAAAAAAAGAAACTTCTATACTATTCACATGCTTATGAAACACCTTGGGTGGCAATCCCTTGGTAAGTCTAATGCTATCTTCCTTACATGCTTCCACAATCCTTAATGAATTTTATATTTTCTGTCTCGAAAAACGATTTATTTGAGAGGTCATAAAACTTGAAGGCCTTGACCTTTCAAGCTAACCTACAAAATGATTGCTGACAGTTCTTGAGTATAATTTTCTTTCATTAAGTCTATAAGGTCTAGCTTTAGCTCAACATTCCTAGACGTGTAAATGTCTAATGCTAGATCTTTTACCCATCTACAATTCATAAGAGGTCTTTATCACTGTCTTACTAGGTACTCTGTTCAGTAAGTAAACTACAGTCTTAATAATTTCATCATATAAAGACTTTGGTAATAAAGAAAAACTCATCATGCAAGTTATCATATTTTTTAGGGTTAGGTTTCGTTGCTCAACTACATTATTCTGATAGAGATTCTAGCCATGGTATATTGAGGAATGATCTCGTATTCAGCAAGCTATTCGCAAAAGACTCAGGATGTTGTTCTCCAGATCTGCCACCATGGTCAAATTTCATGGCCTTAATCTTCTTGCCTAGTTGATGTTCAACTTCAGGTTTGAAGAATTTGAACATATCCAGGGATTGCGATTTCTCATGAATAAGGTATAAATAATTGTATCATAAATAGTCATCTATGAAATTAATAAAATATGTTTGATCATTCTAAGAAGCTTGAAGGAATGATCCATATATATCTATATGTATTAGTTCAAAGATTTCATTACACTGATTTGCATCTTTATTCTTTTTGTTAATTGTTTGCCCTTTAACATAATCTCTGCAGATATCAAAATCTGACATATCAAGGAATTCAATTTTTTTTTAATGATATTAACTTTTTAGATGTTATTTGGATATATATCCTAAACGCCTGTGCCACAACATGAAGTCTTATTTCTCAAATTTCGCTTTGCGCCTATGTTACTTATATCCATTATTTCGTTGTCATTGGAAGTTATGATGTTTAGTCAGTGTAATTTATCAATTAAGGAATCAGTACCAATCAAGATCGAATTTTGGAAGATATTAAAATTTTCATTTCCAAATGAACAATAATAATTAGATCTGTCCAAACATGAAATAGAAATCAAATTCCATCTTAAAGACGATAATATAAAAAGTATTTTTAAAATCCAAATATATATTAGTTTCTAAATAAAGCCTAAAGACACCAATTGCTACCATTTTTCCTTTTGAGTATTATAACTAAACTTAAAAGGAGTGAACTGTGTAGGAAGAGATATCAAAGACTAAGCGTACAAGGATGCTCTTAGACATCTCTAACTTTAGTGTCTTAAGTCTTGTTACTAGATTGGACACCTCCATACCTCCATAATGTACTCTCTTATATTACCCTTCCTCCATACCGCATTGAGACAAGCTTCATAAGAATAGTAGTTGTCTCAACCTATTCACTTGAGGTGAATTGGTCCGTTAGCTGTTTGAGGAAAAACTTGGCATCCTCCTCCTAGATAATTAAGCCCCTAATGGATTCCGGAATGGGCAACTTCATGATCATTAGATTCATGTTGTTGGATCGACCCCACTTTTCAAACGTAACCTTCTAATCAATAGTGTTTTTATTGGTTAGAGGTGCAGGACGATCTTGCTTGAACGCATGGTCCAAATTTATGCAGCCTAACACAACCATTAGGTGTTCTTTCCATTTCATGAAATTAGTGTCGGTAAGCACTGACATGTTGTTGATGTTGGCAGATATAGTGTTATAGAAGAAAAGAAGGAAGAATAAAGCTCATGTTACCAACTAAACATGCATATAGTTACGCAAGTAAATGCAAACAATCATAAATAAATATGTATGTATGTGGGCTCATAACAAGATATCAAGTATAACATTGCATTTAATTTTTGGACTAAAATACAATTTGTCAATGGTACTCTCAATATATAGCTCAAGATAATTTTAATCGGCCACACAATGTCTTTTTTTGGACCAACATATTATGCGTATGATTTATAAGAATTTTACTTTATATAAGCTACTTTGACATATATCTAGCCTAAAAATAATTTTCCTTTAGGTAAATTATTTCTAACATAGATTTACATCTATTACACAAGACACACTAAATTTATCTAACAATCCTCACTTTGGTGATTATATCAATTCAACTCAGCAACATTTGTATAAACAGATATATGAAAAAACCCATTACACAAACTACACATTAGTAGTCAACTGATCCTCGACAGCAGTCGAGTAATAAGTAAACGGTCGATTGCACATTAAACAACAGTTGATTGCTCAACATACTGAGTTCAGTCGAGTGCCTCGGTCAACTGATAAACCTACTATGCCCGATTTGTGCACAATAGTTGAGTGTTGTAGTCAACTATTAAATTTTCTGTGCCCAAATAGTCAAGTGCGTCAATCAACTAAAAAACCTATTATGTCTGACATAGTTGAGTGTTGTACGACTACTAAATATTTTGTACCCAAATAGCTGAATGCGTCAATCAACTAAAAAACCTACTCGACCCTGTGCACAATAGTCGAGTGTCGTAGTTAATGGCTAAATTTACTATGCCCGAATCGTACATCATAGTCGAGTGCATCAATCGATTGCGTATAACGTTGTGCAATTTCATGGAAAAACGATGGCAGTTACCCAAAATCGTCGTTGTTCTTCGCATAATATTGAAATCTAAGGTTTCTTGAAATAGAAATTCAACAAATATGCATTGTTTAACATGTTAGATTGAAATCCAATGCAAAACACATGCACATTAACAAAAATCATTGAAAATTTCTAATCCTACGCTATAAACATCAACAATAAACCTTACGACTCGGATACTAATTGCAATAATTTCTAACAAAAAAATGAATTGTTTTTCCTTCATAAATACCATAAAGATTTGGAAGAATTCTAATAAGGATCATGTCATTGATGTATAGCGATTGAATCAAAACAAAAAACGATGAACGACGGCGGTAAAATCTCTTACTTGAATCCAAAGACATTGACATTGTTTGTTGTTACAGGAACAATCTGAAGATTGAGAAGACAAGAACCTTTTTCCGACAGGTTATCTTCCAAAGGGGTAAAGTGACGACAGTCGTAATCTTTTTTCCGATGGGATAAGAAGAAATTTTGTTACCATAACCCTTCGGGGACCCGATCCTATATATGTGCCTTAGGCCTATTTAAGTTATCAGCCCATCATAGATAACAGAAACCGAGTAACATGCTTCTACACACAAAATCCATATCCTTTAATTCAGCCCACGATTAAAACATCAATTAGATCACTTTTTAGGCCACCAAATGGAGAAAATAAATTTCAACATCAGACATTCAAACAAGGCTAAGTCCTAGGCATTTGTTATTTTGTGTGATATGTTGAGTAAAATCTATTAGCCATTCAATTAATGTCCATAACAAAGCAATAAACAATGGATGCGGTATTGACAGTTTGTTTACTTCTGAGAAGATATTTAAAAACAGTCAATCTTATTTACCATCCAAACTCAATGTAACCAGTAACATAAGAAACTTAGTCGAGAGATGAGGCAAAAAATTTTAAGACCTTATTTAATATGGCTAAAAGAGTTGAAGTCGCATTTAAAATTGGCAAGCAAAACAAGGGAAGTTGCATCAAGACTATAGAAGTATCCAAACAAGAAGTTTGATGAAACCAAATAGGGAAATAACCTGATTTCTCAAACATTAACATTTGGCCACTATGCAAGGACAAAATAAGTGTCGTTATCCCTAAGTGAATAAGCTTAAACAATTTGGAAAAAAATCAAGAATATAAATAAATGCTACTAGAAGAATAATTTGTGCTGAAAGGCCAACTGAGAAAGGAAAACAAACTGCTTGTGTCATGATACTATAATCAAGAAAAAGAACAGGCATGCATAGATCGGGAAGTTTCAGTATCCTACTTCCCATCTCCTAGATACTCCATTATGAAAATATCTGAACACAAACATCTAAAACAGAAGGAGAAGAATTATTTTGGCCTTAGCCTCCCAAGTTTGCTTCTCGACATCGTCCCAGCTGCTATCACTTCGATATAGGGACAATTGACGGCAGAGAAACCACTGAGAGAGATCTTTTGTTAGTATAAGCATAAACAGCCTCGCATTGGTCAATTAAATTAGGCCTTGATCCCTGCACATGTGAGGCAGACATAGGTGCCAAGACGTCCAACATCAACAAGAAAGATCAACCTTGTTTGGGCATTCTTTCGCAATTGCTAAAACCTTAATAAACCTCTAAGAATCGACATGACAGACCTGAAATAAAAAAAAAAATTTAAGAGGACATGTCGCACAATCTAAAAGACTACTTAACACAATGTCTAAGTAGCAATAACATAATCCAGAATCCAAGTTTCAATTACCAAAATCACCAACATTGTATATGACACTGGTTCTTGCTTCACTGACCTTGGAAAAGCTCAAAATATGAGCCACTCTACATCGTAAGGATCCATGCTGATCATTAGCACATAAAAATGGAACACTGATCCAACTACATAAGTGAAATCACACTATCAAATTGGGAAAAGGTGGAATTTTTATCCGTCAATCACCAAAAGGCTAGTTCTTAGTACTCGTTTAAGAGCGACAAAACGGTAAACATGGAGCCACAATGAAATGCCAGTGAAATCGCCAAACCAGAGACGAGCGAAGGAGGCAAGGGCGACATCTCCCTTGAAGCAGCAACGTCGGGTGAGAGAGAGAGAGAGAGAGAGAGAGAGAGAGAGAGAGGAGTTTCGCGAAGAATGCAACACCGTTGCGTACTGGGCTCAATTTACTGGACCAACTGTAGCTATTGGGCCAACTAATTGGGCCTCTGGATAGGATTGATTTCTCATGTGCCAATCACGTGCGAAAGGGATTACTTACATGATATTCTTAATAATAATTTAAAAAATAAATAAATAATGGATAAGGAAATTTTGGAAAATCTTCTTAAATATAAGACATATGAATCGAACGTAATTCTATTTTAATATTTCATAAATTAAAATTCGATTTAATTAATATATTACAACGATTCCCATATCAATATTTATTACTAATTATTAAAATATCTTAATTGGATCTCACAATATTTCCTACCATACAAGTAATCAAGCCCCTTTCTCATCTCTATAAATAATACAAAATTAAAAATAAATGAACATGAACATGCATGATTTATTTATTTATTTTCGTTCATTGATTCAAATCTAAATAAATATGCTAAGAACAAATATTTTTTAGAAGGAATTTATTATTATCATTATATTAATTGATAAAGGGATTTTTTTATGCATGCATCCAGAGCAATGGATATCACATGACAAATAAAAAATTTTAATTTGACTAAATTTGGCGGCAAAAGAAGTTCACAAATAATCAATTTGAATAGGATGGATCGATAATATTCTCTTCTTCTTCTCCTCAAGCCTAAAGATGAGCTCATGATCGCTCGTAAAAGCTTAGTTTATCGGACATCACGAGTAGATCTTTTTATTATTGGTGGGATCAAACCGGTCTAAATGAATTAACTAAATGGTTCAATGATTCATTTCAACAATAAAAGTAGAAATTCATCATTCTAACCGTCCACAATCGATTTCACGATCATCTACAAAAAGTAAATTAAAAACATTGGACCTAGGGAAATGGTTCAATGGTTCATGCCCCTTAAAGACATGGGAGGAGAGGATGCCCAAATTGACAGTATAAAAAGAGGGAGGAGAAGGGAGGGGAGGGGAGGGGAGGAGAAGCAGAGTGCTCTGTTCTGCCATGGCGAGGTGCAAGGTGAGGCTGGTGAGGATCGCCAACGACGCCATCCGCCGGGCGACGCTCAAGAAGCGGCTCAAGGGCCTGATGAAGAAGGTGCGGGAGCTGACGGTGCTCTGCGACGTCGAGGCGGCGGCGGTGGTGTACGATCCGCAGCACCCCCTGCGCCCGGCGGTGTGGCCGTCCCGGCGCGACGCCGAGCTCACGTTCCGACGCTTCAGGGACATGCCGGAGATCCAGCGCCGCCGGAAGGTGTCCAGCCACGAGACGTTCCTCCTCGAGCGCGTCGCCAAGCTGCGCGACCAGCTCCGCCGCCTGATGCGGGCCGACCGCGAGCTCGAGATGTCGGTGCTCCTACTCGAGGGCCTCCTCGGTCGGAGCCTCCTCGACGTCAGTATCGAGGACGCCTCCGCGCTCTCGCAGATGGTCGACAACAAGCTCCGGGAGATCGCCTCGAGGCGGGAGGAGGTCGTCCGGCAACTTTCCATGGCCCCTTCGCCTCCTCCTCCTCCTCCTCCTACTCCTCAGGCGGTTCCTACACTTTTCCCTCTACCTCTACAGCAGAGCATCAACTGGCCGCCACTGCCTCACCCTTCGCCTCCTCCTTCGGCGGTTACTGCACTCATGGCTCCCCCTCTAAACCAGAGCATGAACTGCTCGTCGTTCTCAGCCACGACCACGTTCCCATCAATTCAAGCTCCAGCGCCGACGGACAGTCACAGTCACGCCGCCGCCGCTGGCAACTTCCAGACTATGGATGAGTACTCCGGCGCCACAATGAACTCATTCCCGTGGGGTGACTCCTTGTTCTTTTGATCCAAATTCTGGCCGCCATGATTCCTAGAAGCTCGGGATTAATCAATAAGAACTACCAATCGATCATCTAATCGATTGGAGTACTTAATCCGCTCTTCATGTTTCATCTTTGTTTTTTGGGGTCAAGTTCAAAGTCTTAAAGAGTCAAAAGTGTTATGAATTTTCTGAAACTCATTTGAATTTTAGATAATAAAATTAAATCGTCATTATATATATAATTTTTTTACTTAAATCTTTTAATTTATTTAACCTAAATATTATATTTTACTAAATCTTAAATATTATATTAAATCTTTATATATATAATTTTTTTACTAAATTTTTAATTTATTTAACTTAAATATTATATCTACTAAATCTTAAATAATATCTTAAAAAATAAAAAAAAATTATATAAGATGTTCACGAGATCTATAAAAAAGATGTATTAATTTTAAATAGGATAGATTGAAATATAATTTTGATTAAAATTATTATATAAAATCTTAATTTTTTAATTTCTTCATAGGAAATTCATAACTCCAGCGGTTTCACACAATCAATTCCATAACTATTTATAAGGAGATAAATCGAGAAGTTACAATTGACCACTGAGTAAAGACGTAAAATATAATTTTTTAACACTTCAACAAAAAGTGAAATCTATCACTCTAATGCACTCACATGATCAATTCCACGACTATCTATAAGGAAATAAATTAAGAAGTTGTAATTAACCACTACAGAGAAGGATATTATCTCGGTTTCATCAAAAATCAATCCTTATCCATTTCAACAAATCTACTTCGTCCACTAATCAACTCAATCATATTCCGAGACATAATTTTTAATATTCCTCATAGAATCCGTTACTTCAGCGACTTTATAAAATCAGTTTCATCATCATTTATGAAGAGATAAATTAAAAATTATAATTAGAGAGTATTTTTTAACTTTGTAAGATGGGAGAATAAAAGATGGTTAATTTTGTTTCGATATGATACCATTTATTTGACGGCCAGGATCAGATCTTTTTCTCTCTCACACACGCTGTCGTTGGATGTTATAATCACTGCGGGAGTGCGGAGGCAGGAGGCGGCGAGCCCTGCGCGCGAGGGAAGAGCTCTTCAACATGGCGATGCTGCTTCTCCGAAGAAGAAAGGTGGAAAATCCTCAATTCTCTGCTCTATTTTACTCCTTCCATCTCCTTTGATACTCTTTCCGGAGTATTTTGTCACTCGATGATGACTGTGAAACCCACCCTCCAAAATCAATTTTTTTTGGCTATCGCCGGTTCTAGGGCTGGTCGTGATTTTCTTATCACGAAGATAAAAGGTGGAAAATCGCCAATCCTGTATTTTGTTATTTTTAGCGCCTTCATGATCATTTCTGAAGCATTTTTTTAGCTTTCGATGTTTGTGAAACCCTCCAAGATCAGTTTTTTTGGCTATCGTTTGTTAGTAATCCTCTTAAGAACCCTAGAGGCGATTATTATCTTTCTTGTCTTTGGAGTCTTTCTCTTTTGATAATCCACGAGATAATAATTTGGCGTTGGCGTCACTGGTTAGCCTATAAGAGACCGCTAATAATAGTTTACTTAAGGAATGGCAAGTTACCAATCTTGAAAAGATAGCAAAATCGATTACCTGGAGATTGACATCCTCAAAAGGATTCTTAGTTGAATCGTTATATAGAATTTTTAAAGGACAGTAGGATCACTCAAGAAAGAGATAAGGTCATCCGGAAATGTTCAAAGCAGGAACTTTTGTGTTGAATATTATCTGCCCACCATCTGTCCAGAAGTCATTACTGATCAGAAAAAGACAGCAATAGCCCCTTAATGTGCTTTCTGTAACATGGCTGCGGAGCCTGAAGAATTCCTCTTTTACACTATCAGATGCATAAACAAGATGGTTGGGACTAACATGGTTTGATGACGATGTACATGGCATTAGGCAAAGTCGGGAGTAAGAAATAATGAAGGGACGGAAATTAAAGGCTTCTTTGTTATCAATTCTTATCACAATCAAACAGTGTTAACAAGGAATAGACAAACTGACTCATAAAATGCTATACAAATGGGCTATTTGGTACCTCAATAATCACAAAAATTTCAAAGCTGAGATGAGTATCTAAAATTACTCAATCTCTTTATGTATCATCTGATCAGATTATCCCCCAAAACTAGATAATTATTTCACTTATTTTATGTTCCTTATTGCCTATTTAGAATCCTTCCCTTCACCATTCATGTATTCATTTCATTATTGTGTTGAAAATGGATACTTTGGCTTCCACTAGATTGCGAAAAAAATGAGGAGCCAACCTTTACATCAGGCAATCACTCTCTTTCTCTTCTTCGGTATCTTCTTTGGGAAATCTCATTTTCCCTCTGTGCTAATGTTCAAGATGGCCGCTTTATAACATTGCAATTGGGGAGTTTCATTATCATTAATTTTGTTTTATTTGAATCCTTGGGATAAATTCTTGTCATTGATGATTCCTTGTACTATTTTCTCTTCCCTTTTGTCTGATTCACCTTAAAACTTGCAACATTGACCAATCACATTGATAGATTATTTGGCTCACTCAAATTAGTTACAACTGTTGTCTTTCTTTGGCATTTTCACCAAGTGTTGTAGTTGTGTAATTCTTCATGTTTTCTGAATAGTTGTCGCATAGGAGTACAAATTCTTATGGGGGAAAAAAAATTCAAAAAGGTGTCCCTCTTTATTGGAATCGTCAAAAAGATGCTTCTTTTTCATTTATCATCAAAACAACGTCCCATCCGCCACCCATTTTTGTTCCTGAAAATTCTCTTGTTTTCAATGCTATTGTAGTAGTTATGGTTCATAGCTACTACAACATGGACACTTCAACTCTGATCAATACTAGTAATACTATATTGTAACAGCTATGAACTATAGTTATTACAACATAGACACTTTATCTTGGTCAACATTAGTCAATATTATGTTGTAGTAGTTATGAACCATAGCTGCTGCAACTGTGTAGTAGATATGATCTGTAGTTGCTACAACTATGTTTAAGTTAATTTTTTGCTATGTTGTAGCAGTTATGGCATGTAGTTGCTACAATAGTGCCGAAAACAAGAGTCTTTTCGGAAACAAAAATGGGGTGAGATTGGATGAAGTGCTACTTTGACGATAAATGAAAAAGGGATGCCCTTTTGACAATTTCAATAAAAAGGGACACCCTTTTGATTTTTGCTCAATTCTTATTAGTAATTGTATTATTTTCGATAACTCTTTCCCCTCTTTTTTAATTTCAGTTTTCAACTAGTGGATGTCTTGATTGCAATACCCAATTTAGTTTCATGTGTATTTATTGGTTAATGAGGGGATTTAATTATCATTATCTTGAATTTAAACATTTTGAGCTAGAGTTGGATGGAGACTTTGGCAATTATTGTATGAAAGCATGCATATACATTATCTTGGTGAGGTGGTTCAGCCTATCAAGTTAATGAATCGGTTCTTTCATTTCAACTGGTTGTGACATTTAGATTTGCTTTTTTCTTGGTATCCCTGTCTAATTATTTGAGTCCATGTTCTTTCTAGTTGCTAATTTGATAGAGAAATAATCAGTATGAATAGCAAATGGGCATCATGTTCCCTTTCGTCTTATAAGTTGGCTATGATGTTGACATGATAGTTTTATGCTAACCTTTCTGTGGATTTTACTCTGTTGAAGGCCATTTTTCAAGCTTCCAGCCGTCTACATGTTTTAGTTGGATTTGCATCATATGGTTCCCAAAGAACTATCAACGTGGGACAACCAACATCACTATCTCACCCTGAGGTATTAAGCTAAGAATGTGCTGATTTTTTTCTTAGTTTTTCACTTTGGTGACCTCCATATCTCTTATATTTACTCGTAGTTACATGCCACTTTTAAGATTTTACTCTTTATTCTTGCGAATGTGATTTTTTTCATCATATTGTTGTTCTTGAGTTGAAAAGCTGTATTGAATTCCAATGTATATCAATGTTTCATTGCTATCCTTTTCTCTGCTAACTTTAGTTACACGAAATGAGCAGAATTTTATAAGAAATAATAAAATATTTAGGTATTGAACTTTTCATGCCCACTTTTTTGGAAAAAAGTTGTTATCTAACATTTAAAATTTAATTAACATTTTTTCTTAATGTTCTGTTTTTATTGAAGAAAAATCCACTTTTAAAACCTTTATTCATCTTTAGCATATTTATAACTATTTACTCTGTCTTCTCTTTTGGAATATGCTGTTCCTAATGTACCCAAGAGTAATATGGCCATTTCAGAAAGCAATTTTTTTGTTGTCAATTTTTCTATGTAGTCTATTATGCCTATAGACACTTATGAAAATATGCAGAATGGTTAAATAAAGGAGAACTTCCCACTTCTGTGTTTGGCGTGGATTTGTGATGGATCCAAAGGTTCTTATAAGTTATAACCTTATCGGGGAGTAAATCCTCATCCTATGCAACCATGCCCAGATCAACTAAGCCAGCCTAGTGGAGATATACACATTGTTTTTATGCTACATTGACAATTTCAAAATAATTTATTTAAAGTATGTAGGTTCAACTATCATTTGTTCTTTAGTAATGAGAATGATTCTTTTCTTAGCAGTTATAAATTGGCCTGTAACTCCTTTCTCTTTACAAGTTACTAGGTGAAGATGAAATCACACCAGGGATTGCAACCAATGAGTATATTTCAAGAAGGAAAAAACTTGTGGAGTTGCTTCCAGAAAAGAGCTTGGCTATAATTGCCTCTGCTCCTGTGAAAATGATGACGGATGTGGTGCCATATCCATTTAGACAAGATGCTGATTACCTTTATATTACAGGCTGCTTGCAACCTGGTGGCATCGCAGTGTTAGGTGAAGAATGTGGCCTATGTATGTTTATGCCTGATCCAGATCCACATGTAAGATTTAATATATCTTTCATCATTTATTCCCATCTTTGGTAGCTCCTTTAGTGCTTTTAACAGAGGTATCTTTTATTGTGCTGTCTAGTCATCAACTTTTTGCTGGATAGTGTTGCCAATTGCTCAGGCTCGGAGCTTGTTTATACTGTAGCTAAGGTTTTCTTTATTGTATTTGATACATTATTCACAATGAAAACTCTAAATATGTCTTGATAATTCGATGTTGTACTGTCCAATATATAGCTAAATAGGGTGTAGAGAATTATGTTATGGAGCTAACAACAGTTTGTTACCTTTAGATTGCAATAGACAAGTTGTAATATTACCTTCTTTTGCTGAATTACTATTTTCAATGTGTTCCCAATGTTTGTCATTTTTTTCCTTTTGAATTTGTCCATTTCAAAGCTATGAAATCGATCCACGTGTTTCCTTGTAATAGTTCAGTTGCAATCTTGTCATCTGGATCTGTGTCTGAATGACAGTTTCCTTGTACATCGTATTAGAGATTCCATCTATATTCTGCAGATACAATTATCTGACCTCATTTTCTGGTTTCCTTTTTTGCTTGGTGAAAAATGCATTCAATATTCAACAGGATGCTGTTTGGCAAGGTCCTGTTTCTGGAGTGGAAGCAGCCTTTGAATTTTTTAAGGCTGATAAAGCATTTCCATTGAGTCAGATGCACAAGGTCTGTTCTGCATTGTGTATATATATGTATTTGTATGATAGCATCTAGTAGAATCTAGAAATGTATAACACAGAAATTCACATTTTGCTTTACTCTGTTTGAAGCATGTGGGAAATAATGCTGTTTTCTTTGACAGCATCTTCAAGTAAATTTTGTACTTTACCATCCATTAAAGTAGTAATGGAGAGCAAATAGTAGTGCATTGTATGATCCATTCCATATCATAGGAGATTGGCAAATTCCAATAATAATTCCTATTGGTATCCACGTCAATTGTATTGGAGTTTTTTTTCTTGCCATGGAGGCTCTGCCAGAAAAGAGGTTAATGCAGTATGATGCTTGTGTGTGCTGATAAAACTTCTCTATTTTCCTCTTTTCTTCATCTTTTCTCTTTTAGCTTATCTAGTAAGTTGAGAAAATGAGCTGATAAGGCTATGCATATCCTTGCCTCAAAACCAACTTCTTCAATATATACATTTACTTAACTGTTAATTACGACAGGGAATCTTTATAAACTTCTTGCTTCTTGGATGCAGATCCTCCCTCAAATGATAGGACGTGCATCAAGATTGTTCCACAATGTAAAGACAGCATCCCCATCTTATATGCACTTGGAGCCCTTCCATAGGGCAACTTTAGAAAACAAAGTTAAAGATCTTTCAATCTATACTCATGAAATACGATGGATAAAGTCTTCATCCGAGCTCAAGTTGATGAGGGCATCAGCCTCGATTGCATGCCAGGTATCCTTTTTTACTTGTAGAGATTGATCTTTCAGCAACTTAATTGAGATAAGAGGACAATAACTCCTTTTTTTCTTTATGCGATTTTTTTTTAACAGTAAGTTCAGCAAGTTAATCCATTTGTTCTTTTAGTCTATATATTCTGCAACATAGAATCAGTGTGTTTTTATTTCTGTGTGATAGTGGTGACAAGTAATCAATTAGCTTGTGCAGTGTGGAGATGTGCTAGTTTCAGGCCATTGCTAAAGATACAATTTATTTTAGTTTAGAATAACAACCCATCCAAGATCTATATGATCCACTATATCACAATATATTTTTCACCATGTGACTATCTTAGAAACCAAAGAATTGCTGTGAATACACGATTGGTTTAAGTCCACTCTGATAATAATTATCATGATCCACTTAGATGAGGTGGTTATTAACTTCTTAGGTTTAACTGTTAGCACAAAATTCTTAAACCCAAGTTAATACTAGCTATTCATGTAAACTTATGTCTCTTTATTATCCCCACAAATCACCATATAAACTAAATTGAGGTCACAAAATTCAAGCAAGACATGTATCATTTTTTAAATAGTTATAAAGTTCATGTATAGAAAGGGTTAATTTGCAGCAAAAACTTGAAAACAGTAATGGACCAAGGAATTTTTATTAGGAGGTGAACTTTTTTTACTATTTATTTTTTTGTTAAACATAAAGTTCATGTACAGAAAGGGTTAATTTGCAGCAAAAGCTCAAAAACAGTAATGGACTTGGAACTTTCTTTACTATTTATTTTTTTGTTAAACATAAAGTTAGCTTTCTTTGTGATTTACTTGATTTGGTCCTAAAAGAATGTTATACACAAAGTTTAAAATATAGAGCCGTGCCGAGATTTTGGTGATGGACTGGAACGATATAGTTTCGGTACTATATTGTACTATACCACTATAGTTTCGATATTTTTAAAATATAAAATATATTAACTAAAATAAAAAATTTAATCTAAATATTTAAAAATAAAAATATTTTTTAAAAAAATAATAGGATAATTTTATGAGGCTTTAATTAAGTCTATTTAAATTATTCTCAACTATAGCTAGGAGTTGATTATTACAACCTAAGTTAAAAAAAAAACCCATTGCCGCAACCGCGACTGGGCACGCGAAGTGAGTCTTTCTATTGCATAATGCTTAAAAAAATTATAATATTAAAAAATTAGGCTTTTAGGTGTCTTTCATTTTTTAGGAGAAAAAAAATATAATTATACTAGAATCAATTATCAGAGTTGGAAACAGTGCAGGTTAAAGTTCATGAAATATAAATTAATGGATTAAAACATGTATGCTGAATATAGTGCAAATATGAATTCTTTTAGAACATGTTGACTTCAGTGCCTATTTTACAGATTTGATCTTATGCTTGATGTGCTTTGTGTTATTGTGCAATTTTATAATTTATTTAGGAATGAATTGAACATAATGTTTCAAAGCTTATCTCATCTGATAAGCAAGATTGATGTCTTACTGTGTTACAAATTCTATTTCCAGAATGGATTAATCCAAACTCTGGTCCACTCTAAATTTAATACTATATTCTCTTTTCTGCGAAATGTTTGAGAGAAAAATGTATGATTGCATGATTTTAAGATGTTTGTTTTAAATCCTTTGTCATGACTACTCTGATTTATAAATCCTTTGTCACAGTATTTTTCATTTTTCTCTAGTCATTATTGCAAACTATGTTGCTTTCAAGAGTATTTCCAGAAGAGAGCAAGTTGTCAGCCAAAGTTGAATATGAGTGCAAGATAAGAGGCGCCCAAAGAATGGCGTAAGCTTTCTTTTTACGAAAATTTCTTGAGATCCATTTATGATTTGCATAAGTGTTAGTGATTATTCATGGAAACCCTTTTGAGAAACTAAGCTTAGTGCTGGTATATCTTGTAGTTATATTATTGCTTCAATTTGAATTCCTATAATATCTAGAAAGTGTCTGGTTCTTCTGACTGACAGTTCCTTGTCATGTTATTGCAAACTTTCCAATGGTTTCTTTGCTGCTTGTCATGATATCCATTTTAGGAAGATGCAGCAAACAGGGATCTATTGTTTCAAAAGTATGCTCTGTGAATTCTTGTATCTATGAACTAAAGTACATTAATCATTCAATCCTAAATAAAGAATGGCAGTTCAATTGAGTGTATGTGAGTCTATCTTTAAGAAGTGAAAGACACCTTTTTCACTCATTTCTATACGTAAGCAACCTGCACCTTATGCCCAATTAGGATTTTCTAATTTTCAGTCTCTTGAGCACATGTAAGATCCAAATACTCCAGATGTTTAAGGCTGTTTATTTAGGGTGAAAGACAGTAAGACACCATTGTTTCTCATTTATGTACCTAAAGAACTGTAGCTTGCACTAGTTTATGATTTTACTATTTCCATTGGTTTTCAGATAGTTGATGTTTTAGGAAGATACCTCCTATTCTGGGTGTATTTAGATCTAGAGAATTGTTCTGTATTCATGGTTAGGTACTAGAGGTCTTTACTGCATGATCACAGACATCATACATGCATAATTGCCTTTTGTTTTCTGGAAAGTACTCATGTTTTGTTATTTCACTATTCTTCAGGTTCCCTCCTGTAGTAGGTGGTGGTGCAAACGGAAGCATTATACACTACTCACGAAATGACCAAAAAGTAAGGTTACTTTATTCTCATTCATTGAATGTCTACCTGTGTTTCTAATCTTAGTGAACAAAGCTTTAATGGTTAAAGATTGACAGATTAGAGCTGGGGATTTTGTACTAATGGATATTGGTTGTGAATTACATGGCTACTTAAGTGACTTAACTCGCACCTGGCCTACTTGTGGTAGCTTTAATTCTGCTCAGGTAACACTGCATGTGCTTTCTAATAATTTAGAAATTGTCTTTATTGCCTTCTTCCTTCTGGTTGTAATTGTTTATCTTTCTGCATAATTGACTGGATCTTGTGAGCCTTTATTACTGATATTGTTTCTAGTTGGCGAGTTAGAAGTATTATGTCATGACAATAATGATAAGCCATGTTATGGTCAGCTACACGGACATTTTTCTATGATTAAACTCGATATAAGGTCATATTGGTAGTTATGCTGGGTTCATTTTAATGACCTCTCTTTATCCTTATATCTTTATCTCTGATTAACATAATCTATGCACATTTGATTGTTTTCCGTTTCTGTTTGTAGTTGATTTTCTTACTGCAAATTGAATGTTTAAATGATCTTGTGAATCTTTATTACTAAATGTTGCTTATAATGAGTTAGAATTATCATGTCATGACAGTAATGATAAGCCATGTTATGATATAAGGTCATATCGGTAGTATAACTACTGGATTCATTTTAATGGCCTCTCTTTACCCTTATTTCTTTGTCTAATTAATATAAACCTATGCATATTTAGTTGCTTTTCAATATGCCTTTGTAAGATGGTAATCTAACTCAGTATTTTTATTATGCTACGCTGTTATTGTTTATGTCTTTACTACCCATTCACATAAAGCATGGTTGGCCAAAATATTTTTTTGTAAAATTGCCTTGGACCCTAAGGATCAGAGGTGATTGCAAATGGCTCCAAATCATTTTTCATTTTAATCATCCACTTCTTGTCTGAGGAATGATATATTTAGCAAAATCCTTTAGCATCAAAAGTTTCTATTTTTTTTACTTGCAATCTCCTGGTCAAACCAACTTGATATTCATTCATTTTTTTTCTTTTTTAAGGAGCCCAGACCAAAAACTACTAAATGCTTTTCAAACCATAGTGCAGCGCGTGTAGAACTTTTCTTTAACTTTTTCTGACATTGACATAGCACTTGACATGAGGAATGAACCCAATAAGAAATCTTAGACAGTGCCACTTTGGCGCATCTTGAACAAGCATTACTTCCTGCTCAAAATATTGTTATGCAAAGTTGATGACTACCACTTTGGCACATCTTGAACAAGCAGTACTTCATGCTCAAATATTGCTATGCGAAGCTGATGTCTACACTGCATGTTTAGTTCAGTACCAGGCACCACATGTAAAAACTAAGCTTGTATTAACTCCTGATATATATAATTACATATATTTCAGGTTGTTAGTTCAGTTTGCTATAGTGTTTCCTCTCCAACTCATGGTTCTAAATGGTGGCTGATTTGGCTGCCATTATTTCATGTTTCTTGGTTGTATATCATTTTTTTAAAAAAAAAACAATTATCTATATCATGTTCATTCAAGTTTCCTTCTGAACCCTGATATATTGAACTCACTCTTTATAGCATCCTTTATGCTGTCTCCACAATTTATTTTGTGATAAAGCTAGTTCTGATGGGAAAGAAAATCTGATAGTTCTCAGCAACTATACTTGTGCTAGTTCTTATGTAATTGGACACATTTGGCAGTCAAAATCATAAATTCTAGTTTTTCATCTGATCAGGAAACATTGTACAGTCTTATTTTGGAGACAAACAAAGAATGTGTGAAGCTATGCAAACCAGGTGTCAGTCTTCTGCAAATCCATACCCATTCGGTATGATTCATGAACCTAAGCATACAATCTATCTCTCAACCTGAGGTCGCTTGATGTTGACTTCAGTTCTAGTATCACAGTTTGGAACATTAATCAATTGTTTTTCATGGAAGGGAAGGCCCGAGGCCTGCCCTTATGTTTTGATAATACCATATTCCGTTACATGCATTAAGTGAATTCATCATCAGACATGTTGGATGAGTGACAGCATGGCTTAGTTAGTTTTAACTGATCCAAATTTAATTGAATAATAACTGACATTTATTCTAGTGGGATAAAGCTTGGTTATTATTGTTGTTGTTGTTGTTGAATAACTGTCATTTATTGCATTAGTGGATGCATTATTCTAGTTTTAGTTTGTCTGACTATTATGGTTATTTTCGGTCCCTCCCATAGAGATAAATTGTTCTCTCAGATTTTGTCTTCAGAATATAGTTCCAGTTTCCCATGGGGAAAAGAAATATCTAGGGGAAAAAATTATAGGAAATGGATAGTGAAACATTTGGCGATTACTTGGAGGGAAGGAAAGAAAGAGGGAGGGAAAGTTTTAATTTTATAAATTTGATTGTTTAAAAACACATTCCTTAAAAATTATATTAGATTAAAATCATTTTGAGTCCAAAACATGAATAGTTATTCTTGCACTCTATTTGTGCAGAAGCAAAGTGCTGAGAAACATTACCCTAACCTCTTCCTTCGTCCTGCCATTTTGCCCAAGGAAACAACAGTGCTTGTCCTTTTGTTGGTCCCTTCCACCATAGAAAATTTGGCCATAGAATTTTTAGATTTGTATCACACGTCAATTTGCATCTTAACAAAGTTTATTTTGTGTGTATTGTTAAGTAGTTTATTCGGCCTTCATTTTTCAACATGAATAAGGGGACTGGATAAGTGCTCTACTATCCACCCAGACATGATCATGCATATTAAGTAATTAGGTGCATTATATCAGAATGTTTGATGTCTTTGGTAAACAATTTTCAGCCTCTACAATGTCTGAATTTGTCCAAACATTATTATTAAAATTTCCATATTGCAATGCCTACAGGTTAAGATGCTCAGAAGAGGACTCAAGGAGATTGGGATTCTGAATGATGAAGCAAGTTTCACATACTATCAACTTAATCCAACCTCAATAGGTTACATACTATCGCCTATTTTTCTTAATGCTCCCATTTGCTTTTTCCACCCCTTTGCCACGTATATATCAACATCTAATGAAATAAGAGGAATGAAACTTAAGTGTAAGCCCCCTTCAGAGAGAGCAAAACTTTAGGCACAGGCCCTTCACTGAGCTCTCCATGAAAGGATGCACCAACAGTGAAGAACAAGTGCATCTGGTATCGAAGAATGTGTACGTCAAACATGAAAACAAGTGCACATACCAAGTCTCAAAATTTTGTTTGTAGTCAGGGTTTCGGTTCCCGACTGCAAGGAGACAATTTTATGTTGTTGTGCTAGAGTGTTTTGAGACACATTGTAGGAGCATTGAGGAGGAGGAGAGAAGTGGAGAAGAGGAAGAAGATTAGGAAGAGGAGGAAAAGGGTGCAGAGGGGTTAGAAAACCATTTACCTTTGAAACCCTATCCTTCATTGCTTGCCTTTGTGGCTCACGGAGGGATGAGAACTCGTGTTTGTCGACAAGGAACAAGACAAATTGTGTTCTTGAAGGATTCAGGAGCAACACGGATCCTTAGATTGCCGAGTAACACAACAGATTCAATCTGAAAGATAAATTGCTTCAGGTCACCAAGTAAACATGAATTGCAATACCAAAGCCTCAGGCTGCTAGTAACATGAAGGATTCAGTCCTCAGCCTCTCACCACATCTTGTTTTTGTGTTGTGCCTCATTCCTTCCACATTACTTTTCTCCTTGTGAGGAAGTCATCGCACATGGAGGAAATTCTCGTTTAGGAGCCTCCAAGGAAAAAGGGGAGTTATCACAGTTTCTTTGTAAGTATTGGTCAGCAGAGAGGATAGGAAATTTCATCCATGCCTCCTGGCACAGAACAGTTTTTCTAAGCAGTGGGTGCCCCTAAAAGTGGTGCACTTGATATAATAAAGCGTGTGCACTTGGTACCGAAGAAGGTGCACCTAATATTTAAGAATGGATGCACTAGCTTTTCTGGATAGCTCCCTGAAGAGGGTTTGCACAGAATTTTTGTTCAAATAAGAGCATATGAGCAATACTTATGCTATCTTAGAACTTCATAAACTGTTATATATCTTCATAAGCATCCTATGGTTTTGATTTATTCTGATTTATGTGCCAGGTCATTATCTTGGGATGGATGTCCATGACTGTGCTCTGATTGACGGTGATCGACCTTTGCAACCAGGTGTTGTAAGTCACGCAACAAACCAAACTTTCTATATGGTTTCAATTTGTTTTTTTTTTGTTTTTGTTTAAAAATGCTCTTCTAAAATCATATTTGTTAGCTTTCACTATGATTTATTCATATTCTCATGAAGATTATAGCACCACAGTAGTGTTTCCTTTTTATTTCCATTTTGTGAATTATCATGCTTTCTTCCTTCAAGTCCATCTCAATGCTGGCTTCAAAGTTACGAAACTTAGTTCCAACATCCTGTTTTTTTCGTCGTAATTGTTGTAGTTGGCGAACCATTTTTACATAACATGTAACCATGTAAAATTTCTGGACTAGCTACTGTTAGCAAACCACACCTTGTCTATTTCAGTAGATATGCTTTGTAGTTTTATTCCTGAACTTGTGATGTTTGAGGTTGACATTATACTATATTGTCCATTGCCTTTTTACAACATTCCATGCCGCTATTCTAAGGTTCAAGTCGAAGTTTTTAGTCGCCCTCATTCTCGTCATTTGATATAATACGGGGCGATCTTCGAAATGACAAGTATTAATATCACACTATACACTCGATGCAATAACAGTAGCTACAACTTGTCAGGTAATAACAATTGAACCAGGAGTGTACATTCCTTCATCATACGGCGAGAGGTGAGGAAAGGGTTTTCGAAGATAATCAAAATCCTCTCTTAAGCCTCCTATTTAAGTGATTCTTAGACCTAACTTGAGGATAAATAAAATTCGGTTCCTATTCTTTTGTAATATCCTTGCTCGGTTGCTTGGTCATTGGAAATATTTTAAGAATTGTAGATTCCTATAGGTCGCGGGTTCAAATACCGCCTCGGACATTCTCCTTATTTATTTTTACTACTTCTGCTAATCCAAAAATTCCAGAAAAATATTCTAAAATTCCAGAAAAATCATAGAATATTTCTAAAATTATTTTTGAGATTTTTAGGGCGTTACAATCCCCCTACCTTATAAAAAGTTCGTCCTCGAACTTAAAATAACTCTGGATATTTCTGTCTCAAACTATCCTCCGTTTCTCAAGTTGCCTCTTCTGCTCTATGATTTTGCCATATGACTTTTACTAATGGTACTTCTTTATTCCGTAATTTTTTAACTGCTCGATCTATTATCTGAATAGGGTGTTGGTGCAAGATGCACTAAGATCTTGCCTAGAGTTTCGATGTTTGACAATACACCTAGGTCTGGTCAGTTTGACCAAGGGTTGATCCAAACAGGACTTGATGTTTGGATGTGTGGAAGTGAGTGAGAAAGATCTAGTCGGTTAGACTAGACAATGACTTGATGTTTGGATGTGTGGAAGTGAGTGAGAAAGATCTAGTCGGTTAGACTAGACAATGGAAGTCCTGGTGAGTGAAGCTGGGCAAGAGAAAGTCCTAGTTGTAGGCTAGGCAAAGGGAAAGTCCTGGTTTGGAGGATCAGGCAGAAGTCTTGGCAGAGTCAACGTGCACCAGGCAAGATCCGGACTTGGGTAGTTGCGGATGAAATGGACTTGGTCAGGAGGACCAAGTTGCAGAGAAGAATGGACTGATCAGGAGGATCAGTTGCGTTCAAGTCCTGGGGGGCAACGACAGAGCCGAGCACAAGTCCAACAAGTCTGGGTGACTTGGTTGGCACAAATTCTCCAGAATGGAGTGGGTTAGACTAACCCAGGATTTCGGGAGAAATCCGAAGTTAGACTCACAAGGTAAAGTTAGGTTTGCTTCTTTGTATGCATGCTGATTTTTTCAGGAACTATAATACAGGCTGAACTTCAAAAGGCCATAACTTTTGACTCGGGTCTCAGAACGAGGCAAACTCAGATGCGTTGGAAAGCTCTTTCAGAGATCTACAAAATTGGTGTTTTGAGTTTTTTCGGATTCAGGCTGGAGTCGACTCAGAATGCCACTTGAGTCGACTCGGAGGGCTGGAGTCGACCCAGAAGCCCATTTGAGTCGACTCAGGCAGCTGATAACGACAAAGAAGCAAGTTTTATCCACCACATAGGCTGGAGTCGACTCAGGGCTTGCTGGAGTCGACTCAGGAGGTCTATATAAGGCTGTGAACGTGCAGAAGCAACCCAATTCAAGCCAGAAACCTCCCAACTCATCCTGTGGTGCTGTGAAACGCAAAAGAGGCCAGTTCTTGCAACCGGGGAAGATCCAGAAGGAGTGCGGGGCGCTCAGGACTTCCAGATCGGGCACAAGAGTTTGCTTTTAATTTATTGCATTTAATTTCAATTCTTAAGTTATTGTTTATCAGACTGTAAGACGGGTTTCTCCGCCTCCGAACGCCGTTCGGAAAGGAGACCACTAGTGGACGGGCGCCTCCCGACTTAGGCCTTGGACGTACTAACCCTGGGGGGTTAGGAACCAAGTAAATCCCGCGTGTCCCCCTGCTGTGTTATTTAATATTTCCGCTGCTTAGTTTTTACAGTTAACGAACGAAATCGAAAAAGCGAAACGCGCTATTCACCCCCCCTCTAGCGCGTACACGATCCTACAATTGGTAAACGCCCGTCCTTACCATACCAGAGCCTTATGACGGACGTTACGGGGTTTCATTTTTTTTTTCATACATACATATAGAGTATATCACATACGAGAAATCTAAACTTGCAGCGGAAACATTTTAACATAATAGAAGTTCATATGTGATACTTAAACATCTTAAGAGCATGCATATATTGTCTAAGTTACTAAGGTTCTATCATCAACCACATAACATCATAAAATCTTAAAGCAATAGTAATTAATACAGTCATTTAGCATGCAATGTTTATGTTTCATATTCGTCGGTTATGGCACCACCACACACATCTTTATTTGGCCTTGTCCGGCTGCTTCCCGTTCCCTAACGTCTTTGATTTGGTTCTGCAACATGAGAAAGAAGAGACTGTAAGCACAAGGCTTAGTAAGCTCCTTTCCTACTCACCAAAACCAAGTCGTTAATCCGAGCATATAAATATCACATGATAAAAGCAAGCATAAACATCAAAGCATATCATTTCATAAACATTGAGCACATGTAATTTCCTTAACTCTACATTGTCATAATATGCATAAGTATAATGCACATGCTTTTGAAAACTTATTACATAATAAGTGAAATTAATCATTCTTATCATTCTTTAGGGATCCCTGGCTTGTACCCATTCATCTTTTGCGCGCCATTCCAAATAGTACGAGGTTGCAAGTCTCGACTATTCGGTTACTAGGTCTTTTGTCTTTCGACCTAGGGCCGTTCTTTAGGTGGCCATCCCTTGGACCCCTTTCGGGTTCCGGTACAAGCCCTTCATTAAAATAATTTAATGCATATACCTTCATTTTTCATTTCATTATGAATGTCCTCTTATCATTTCATCGTTCATCATCCTTTATACACGATGAACATTCGGACATCATTTCATGTGGTATGTTATAACATATCATGATTTTCGTCTTGTGTCATTAACATGAGATAAACTCATGTCATGAAACTTATATCATGGATACCCATATTGACATCTTTGTTTGAATCAGAACCCTTACATTTTCTTAGGGTTAAGCGACCCTTATAGGTTACCTTTTTCCTTAGGGTCTTGTCATTCTTATTACTTGGAACTCAATAAGGTTAACTAAGGTCACCCATTTCATAGTTGATCGCATAAGAACCCTAGATCCGACCAAGTCCCTAATCTCTTAAGGTTGGTCGAATCGTCTCGGAGTCCCCTTTAGTTTCTTTGCTTTCCTTATGTACCCTTATCTATTTTAACTTCATACGAGAACCTCAAGTCGTATTTAAAACCTATTAGAGTAGGTTCAAACCATTACTTGGGTCCCCTACCTAGGTTGGCCGAACCTCACAAGGTTGAACCTCGAGTTAGGCTTAGCCATTGATGTCCTAGGTTCTTGTTAAGGTTTCTCTACCCTTCAAAGCCATTAGTTAGGATTATAAAAACTGTAATAGATGTGGTAAAGATCATTTTGATTCGAGTTCATAAGTTACAGATTAAGTTGATTGAATGATACATTATTTAAGATATTCAGAAACAAATGAAAATATGATCCTGTCAGTTTAATGCTCGATGAATGATTGTGAAAGTTCAATATGTTTTGTATACCATAACCATGTCCAGTAACCCAACTCCTTAATCACAGAGTTTAAATTTTAAATAAAAAGGAAATTAACACCATAGTTTACAGCATTGATATATGATGCTATATATGATATAAAAGTTTAAACCAAAGAATTCTTTTAGCATTCCAAGAAAAAAGCAGAAAACTACAAAAATAAGATGCTAATTTACTACTCACTGTATTTTGTGGAATGCACTATAGAGATGAAACAGATGAATACTAAAGCATATAATGTTGACCGCTTTTCCCTAACCCAAGAGCTCCACAACTGCCTTCTATTGCACTTCGACAGCTTTCATTTTGTACTTCGCCTAGCTAGCTACCTTCACTTGGCAATTTTGATTTAAGAATTACAGTGAATCGACTTGTGAGTTTGGCTGGAGTTTAACATATCCGACACAACTTGCGATCTAACCAGTTCAACTTAACCTCTGTCATAGAAAAGTGCAATCCTACAGTCTAAATAATGAGGTCTGAAAAAACCTTGGAACTTCATCTGAGACATCTGTGCGTTGCTGAAACTATATGACCCTCATGCATTAATAATGACCTGCTCTAAACTAATGCTACTCCTTTCTCATTCCTAAAATTAAAACCATTTTTTCACAAACTATTTATGTTTTTTATAGTATAGCCAAGAATCCAACGCCTTGGAAATGAAACAAATACAGATGACCAAATATAGATGTATTAGAAAGACGTGAACTTGGTCTTAATACTTGAAATTTAATGAAGTAGGAAAGATAATAAAACTTCTTATCTATTGGTTACTGCCACAGTTTTCAGGTAATTGAACCGCCCAGAAGTATTCCATTATCCATTCATTGCTTTACATCTATATTAGTATATGGCCAAGCTTTTACTGGTGCAAGAGAAATTTCATTTTCACTAGCAACAAATACTTCTCATATGACAGCTGTGGAAATATGTAATCAATCCATGAAGTTCAAAACTTATAAGTTAAAAAAAAAGAAGAGAATACACAACCTGTTGGGGGACATTCTGAAATCTTCGAAAATAGTTCAAGAACTCTTCCTTTCTCAACTCTTCATCATAGGTTTTCCGCTTCAAAGAATCTAACAGAACCTGGTGAGATAAAAATGACCAGGATAGTTTTTTGTTGTTTTTTAAATTAATGGTTGTTTAGGGAGATTGCTATGAGGATGAAACAAATAGATAACTTGCATTAAAGAAAAAATGAAAAAGATTTCCACCTCATATCCATTTTGAAGCTTCTTAAATGCTTCTGCAGCCTTGTTGTTGCCCATATTTTTATCAGGATGGACAAGCATTGCCTACGCAAGTTTGTGGACATTTTATCACTAATAATAGGATAGTAAATGCACTTGAGCCAGACTAGGTAAGCAGAAAACAAAGATTGTTGGATTGCAACTATCACCTTCTTTCTATACTCTCTCTTGAGTTGAGTGACATCTACATTCTCATAGCGCGTGAAACCTAGAGCTGAATAGTGATCTCTGCATTTCAACAATCGAGCAACTTCATCTTCTGAGGTGAGTTCCTCAGTTCCACTAGTTGAAGGAAATCCCGGGCCACGATCAGGTGGCATGTTAGGAAAAGCATCACTCTGATTTTGCCTAGCTTCTTCTGAAGGATTGTCAGACTTGTAGTCATTTATGTTATTCTTCAGAAAGTGAATAAGAAAATCACTGGAAATAAAAGAAGCATTGAGGCTGAAGAAGATCCCGAGCCATCCTAAGTAGCATCTGGCACAGTGCATAGAATATATTGTGGTGATAAGGAGGGCAATTCGATCATGACCAAGCATAAATGTGATTCCTGTGTAAGAAAGCTAAGTGTCAATAGACAAAATTTAACTTTTTCTATAGGCAAGGGTCTTAATATTATTATAAGCACAATAGGCTACCTGAAAGAATCGACACAAACACGGTTACCCAAAAGCTGCCACAGAACCACAAGATCCCCAATGCAAGGACGGTCATAATCAGAATTGTTAGTCCAATACCAATAAAAATAACCATTGCAGTAGCAACGACCTGTTCAAAATCCTATGATTAATTGGAAAGCATACACAATCAACTACTAAACTCAAGTAAACAAAAGAACTAGAAAAACAATTAGTCCTACTTTGCAAAGGCATTAGACAAAAGTCCAAAGAAAAAGAAACACATCACCAGGGAGGACAGTAAAGATGAAAAAAACGTGAAGAAGGAACACTAAAAAATTCAACCATAATAACAAGAAGTTTATGCACACGAACAAACATAAGAATGGCTTAGGCCAATGTTGTCTGGTTTACATAAAAGGTATGCAGATCTTCCAGTTCTTGAATTTGATTTCTAACTTTGTTATTTATGCTTGATGACATACCCTACCCTGAACTTGTGTCCATCAGGGAGTATGGCCAGCATGAGGCAAGTCTAATTTCTGTCAAATTTTATGGATCAAAAAAATTCTACAAACCTTTGTATCAATGCATGGAAACAAACTAAATCAAAGGAGCAGCAAGTTCCAGATGTGTAGCTAAACTATGCCAGAGGATATTGAACAACCAGGTGCAGTGCACAGCAAAAAAAAGGCACTATCAATTAAGAGGAATGTAGCAAATATAAAAGGAAGCATGCATAGAGTAAATGGCTATATTTTTTAATGTACTAGTTAGCCAAAAGAAGAATCAAATGAACTAACAGTCATAGTTTTACCATGATTATAAGCATTTTCATGAATCCAATCATTGCAGTAAAAGAAAGTATGCTGCACCAAACTGTTGTAAGGACAGATGTTGTTCCCAACCGTAATAGAGAATCAAGACCTCGAATACTGCAGTCTAGCCAAACCATGGAAAGAAGCAAAACCAATTTACCACAATACATAGCCCACGTCAAAATAATAGGATAAGCATGTCCAAATTTAGCACGAGCATAGCACTGACTCTTGTAGATAACAGAATTTATTGCTTTGAACCATGGTTTCTGTCTTGCAAGCCAATGGGTAGCTGCCGTAAAAGCATATAAGGCCAAAGATCTTAAGTTCCTTGATGCCACCGCAATGAATGTTGCATTGTTATTTCCAACAGGAAGTTCATCAAAAATGTCAGAAAAAGTTCCATCAGTCCCTACTTTCTCAGAAACATCTGAAGAAGGCTTGCTCCTTGGAAGATCATGTAATTTGCCTGACTTACCCATTGGTTGCAGCAAACGTGGGTTTTCATCATCTGATTTCTCTCTGGTAAGAGCATGCCCAGATCTCTGTCTGTTCTTTTTGCCATTTGCTTTGGTCTTATTTGTCTTTGCACCAGGACTCCTTGAACGACAAAGATTATCATCATTTAGGTGATCAGTCTCATTACAATTCAACCCATCCCTTTGCTGGTATCCCTTTTTAGCCATAGAATTATACTATCAGTGAAAGGTACAATGGTATACCAGCAGAATCAACAGATCCAACCAGGATCTCAAAATATCAAGTCATGTTTTCCACAAAAGTTAGCACCTGCAGGAGTAATGACAACATGATTAGACCAAAAGAATACTTGCCCTGAATTAAGATTAAAAATGAAATTGTGATTATAGCTGGCTTGGAAAACATGAAGTTAAGCAAATGAAGAAAAAAAACTAAACATTGTGACATGATACCATACAATGCCTGAGAAGATCACCCAGAACATCTAAATTAGTGCATACAAGAGCTTCTTATTAAACATCTTAAGACAAACTCATTTAAATGTCAAAAATTTCTAACCTCAATGTTCATAAATAATGTTTCTAAATAAAAAAAAAAATCTTATTGCTATACTAAGTAAAGCATAACAACAGCAAGAACAAGGCATCCCTGCTATTTAGGGATTCTCATAAACATAAGCTAAGTTAAAATATTGATAATATTGAGAAGAAAAACAAATGTTGATGCCCCAAACAAAAACAGAACACATCATTCTATCTAGAGTCTAAGATATCAGCTTCAAGAGAGAGAAAAAGAATTAATACATAAAAGAATGCATGCTAACTTTTCATGAATGTCATTTTCATGATTTTGTGAATTATTTCATCAAGAACTAGAAAGGGTTTTCTATATTTAACCATTTAATACATGGAATTCACATATTGATTTTTTAAAAGATTTTGGTAATTTAATTATTCACATATGCCATCTCTCACTATCTGCAAGTTGTTATTTTATGAGGACCTTTACTATTCAAGGGCTTTCCCATAGCCCATGCAGTCATTTCATTTTTTATGAATGGTTTTTTTTTTTTTTTGCCTCAACCACATTTCCTCAGAAAAAGAAAAAAGAGAGAGAGAGAGACAGAAGTATATGAAACTTTCAAACATTGAAGCTATGGATAAGCTAGATTTAATTTAGAGGAGCAAATACAATATTTATAAGTGGGGAAGAATATCATTCCATTAGATTTTTTCTTTCCTTTCATCCATGGACCATGCTGCAATTTCCTACAAGACATGATGGTAGCACAATACCATGTAGTTGTCACATTCAACAAGCGAAAGATAATTTCTTACTAGAACTTTAAGATTTCCTCAAAAAATGAAGCAACAATGAATTATTTAATTTATTCACAAGGAAATGGTCTACATTCTATTCCAATCCCACTGGTAGATTTGTAACACAAAATAATCTAAAACTATGATCATTCTTCTGAGGTTCAATGCTTGAATATAAAGTGGGATGACTTAGAAGTGGGCAGCATGTCACATAAATACCTAAATTGTATATATCAAGCAATAATAGTTTACACTAGCTTGCCACCAATTATTCCCAAAATGCAATCACTACCAACCAAGCAAAAGAACTTTCATAGCAACAGCAGTATAACATATCGAGTTTATCTAATCATTAAATTTTATACAAATCTGATCATCTACTGGGAGAAAAAAGGTGCAGCTATGACCAACTCAGATAATTAGTTCAGAATTGGGCTGAGGCAAAGACTTCAAAATAATTATGACTTCTTTCTGTGTGTCAAAACTCACATCAGTAAGAGGTCGTTATGCACTATTATCTATCCCTGCATCTATTAACTCCCTTCAAAGTAAATCTATCATATTTCATATAGACATGAGATATACATATGCAACACTAGGATGCTCTAATACCATTTCATACAATACAAGAACATTCTAACACCACTTGATATGCCATCCAATTTCTTAAGTGCATCACAATGTTCTGAAACACCTCCTTCATTAAATCATCCCCATATAGGAGCAATAATTCTAGTAAATTTACACTGCTACACAGAACAATTGCAACTTTCACATCCTCTCATCTAGATGCCCCAAAAACCTCTTCTCAACAAACAACCTCATAATTGGATAAAGGGCAAACATCATCATCTGACCTGTTGGTTGCAGAATGGTTACTAAGAATCTCATGATTCACACACCATTCTCTCTGAATAAGGTGAACTTGATTCCAGATGAGTTGCTAGCCTCCTTCTCAGGACATCATTTTCAAGCATAAAGAGAAACTGCCTCACCAACTTTGGTTAGCATGGTTCCTACATTATGCTTAAAAAACGGGCAGCCCGAGGCCAACAAATCATTTGGAGTTGGGTTCTCTTTGTTTGGAGAGAAAGATGCCAATTAAAAAAAGGACATCATTTTCCAAGTCAGATAATGATGTTTGTCTTTTCTCCAACTATGAAAGAGAACTCAACTCCAAATGATTTGTTGGCCTCTTTGCTTTATGTACCAGCAATTTCTAAGCATAATGTAGGAACCATAAGGGATTATTTAATGGAAGAGGTGTTCCATATATTGTTGACACACTACAAAAATTGGATGACATATCAAGTGGTATCAAAGTGTTCTTGTGTTGCATTACATAGTCCATAAAAGCACAAGTGCACCAGAGAGAAGTGCAATACCACATAGTCACATACCAAATACTTCAGCAAAGTGTAGTAACATGTCTTCATCAGCATATATAACAACATGCGAAAAGTACGTCTCTATTGTTTCCTCAAGTTATATTGGAATCATGGCGCCATTCTGTTAAAACTAACAGAAATGGATGTTTTCAAGGATGACAATAATGTCGAATACTTAATGGAATAGATTATTTTTTTATGTGCTATTCTTCATGTAGTTCCCTTCTTCCACATAGAAATAAGGTTTCATGATGGTTAGGTCATAGGTGATTACTGTTTCGACAATTAAACAATATAATAAAATTAACAAGATCACAAATTTGGCAATCGTTATCATTTTATATTAAATACTCCAATTAATGATCCTGCCTGAGTGAACATCCATGAAGCAAGTTCTTCATAAGTATCTTGTTTGAATATTTCTACTTGTAACTAACATCTAAAAAGTGCAAAGACCCAACCTTGTTAGATCACAGATTCAGGCACTAATTTCTTCTACTCTGTACGTGCTCTATAATTGCTACACAAAGACAACCACGGAAAAAGAAACAATCGATTTGCTGTGACTTAGCAGACAATCCACTTATCTACAACACCATACAACCCGACATCACAAAAACGGACAAATACATGCAAAAGACCCTAATCAATAAATAATCTACCAATTCCATTCCAAGCTACAAGGAAAACCAATCAGGCAAGGAAGGAGGTGATTGGAGAGAAGATCCAGCGAGTGGAGATTGGGAGAGGAGAAGAAGAGCTGGATTGCGATTGCTACACAACTCCCGCTTCCTCTGCCCTTGTCGTCGTCTGCCGCGGGTGAAAACAGAGAACAACGACGGCGAAGAAAAAGAGCGAAGCGAGAGAGAAAGAGAGTCGAATTGAATTAAATTAAATTAAACGTTGGAAAAAAAAATTAAGCTCCGCAAAACCTTTGATGAACCTTACGGGTCTTTTACACGCGTAAACCTTACGCGACGAGGTGGCAGGTCTTTTGTGTGATTTAGTGGGACCCACTCAGATAAGTGCGTAGGAAGTACGCGTGTCAAAGACTAGTGAGATTTACACTACGAGGTAGCGTTTTCGAACCGATACCCTTTACTCTGTTGTTTTTTGCTTAATTATTTTGGCATTTATTATTATCATCAAATCATTTTAATTTAGTTAAAAAAAAAATATTAAACTCTTGTCCTCTTCTGCAACTCTGTTCCATCACAACCAACTCAGTTATACCCGAAAGCAATCGAAAAAGCCCTAAACCGACGAGAATAACACTAATCAACCCTATTTTTATCAATTTTTTAATTAATAATGAAATAAATAAAAGATTAACTTGATTTTCATAAATTTAATTTTTATAAAAATAATATATATAGATATAGATATATATATAATCAATCCTCTTCGAAAGGTAGTATGGATTTTTTTTAACAAAAGATGAAATTATCCCAACAGATCTACACGGTCATTTTCATGATCATCTATAAAGAAATAAATCGAAAAATTTCAATTGATCCATGACAAGAGAAGAGCATGAATCCCTCACCAATATATTATTTATATTGAGAAGAAATACGAGATGCATTTAGATGCGAATTGGATACCTTCCTAACAACGGGGGAGTAAAATTATAATACCTAAACTACACGGTGATATTTCAAAATGAAGTTAAAGTGTAGGGGTTAAATAAACTTTTGCCATCGGAGTGGGTGCTCTCAAACTTCCAACTTCATGGTCGCCACCTTCTCCTGCTTCACTCGTTGCACCACCAGCACCGACGGGCTACCTCCGAAATCACTGGACGCCAGCATGTCCCCGACCGCCCCCAACTGCGGGAACTCACACCACTCCGTCAGCCCTACCACCAACGCCGACGACGAGGATCCCTTCCCCACCACGTACAGCTCATGCCGACCCTGCATCCCTCTTATCACCGCCACTGTCTCCTCCGAGTTCCTCACCACCTTCTCCTTGTACCCCACCGCCGACGACGCCTCATGCTTCCGCCTAAACTCCTTCAGGCACGCCTCGTCCGCATCCGCCGCTCCGTAACTGACCTCGTTGCCGTTGGTCTCCTGGTCCACGGTCAGCAACTTCTCTGACCCGTGGAAATTTTCATGATGCCGAGTCGCCGTCGGTGTCGTTGTTGAGATGAATGGGCAAGTATCGGGGACGAACCGGAAAACAGAGAGGCTGATGGATGGGTGGTTGGCCATCCGCGACGCCAGCGCCAAGGCCTCCCTGTCGTCCGCGCCTCCGAAGAAGAGCACGGCGACGCGGTAGCTAGCGGCGTTCTGGCCTTCGCCGGCCCTGCGGCCGGGACCGCTGAAGCCGCGGTCGACGAAGATGGCCACGGAACAGGGCGCGTTGTCGAGGACGCTGTCGTTGAGGGCGCGAACGGCGGGGTTGGTCACCTGCATGCCGCCGTCCACGGTGGGCTGCTTGTGGAAAGGTAAAATGATGAAGGAGATGCAGTTGTCCTCGGCGACGCCGCACACGTCCTCGTGCATGGTGTCGTAGGTGGAGACGGCGGTGAGGGGTTGGATGGTGACCCCTGGTGTGCGCTGCGCGTACGAGTCCAGCGCCTGGATTATTCCCTGAGACCGGTCATCGAAGGAGGGTTTGTAGAATCGCTTCTGGTCGCCGTCGGCGCCGGCGGCATCGTGGACAACGAGCATAGCCGAGGCGCGGCCGGTGAGCTCGACAAGGTGGAGGGAGAAGACGAAGACAGGGGAGCGTTTGCTTGGGTGGGCGGCGTCGAGGAGGCCCAGCATGGACGGCACGTTGCGGGCGTTGTGGATGCAGAGCAAGACGCGGAGCTCTTCGCTAGCGTCCGGCCACTGGATCGTCCGCCGCTCGTACGAAACTTGTCTTCTGTTGGTAGTCACCAGTAGCTTTAGCAACGGCGTCACCATCGCCGTCACCATTACCGACATTACCACCAAGATGGAGTACGCCTGCTCGCTCAAGACCTCCGAGTCCCTTCCAATTTTGAGGATGACCATTTCAATGACCCCTTTGGTGGTCATCAGTAAGCCCATGGCAAACCCGTCGGCGAGCGGCATCTCGTACAAATGGCCGACGACCATGCAGGCCACCACCTTAGCGGCGGCGGCCAGCAGCACCACCGTGGCCAGCGCAACCGCTGACCAGGGATGGTTCACCGACCGGAGATCGGAGCGCAGACCACAGAGGGCGTAGAAGAGCGGAACGAGGAGGCCCTCCACTAAGTCGCCCACCCGCTCCACCAGCTCCACCCCCGTCGGGCGGTAAGGGATGATGAGCCCGTAGATGAAGGCGCCCAATATGGCGTTGATACCTAGGGCATCCCCCATGAGCGCCCAAGACATTGCTCCGACGAGAACGATGCATACCGTCATCTCCTCTGCTTTCTCCTCGTCCCTCTGCGCGAACCAGAGGACCGCCGGCTTCGCCAGTTTGAAGCTACAGAGGAAGAAGGTCATCCCAGAGAGCAGCCCCCAGACGGCGGCCGACAGCTTGCCGCTGGAGATGGAGAAGGCGACGGAGACGAGGATCCAGGCGGAGCTGTCAACGAAGACGGCGGCGGAGAGGCTCGCGAGGCCGACGGCGGTTTTGATGAGCTTGAGCTCGGTAAGCGTGCGGGCGAGGACGGAGAAAGAGGTGATGGAGAGGGTGGCGCCGAGGAAGGTGAGGAAGGACACTCGGTTGGCCTCGATTTCGAGGTGCGCATGGACGAGGATGCCGGAGAAGGCTCCGACGGCGAAAGGGAAGGCCATGCTCGCGGCGGCGAAGGCACCATACTTCTGCGACCGCTTCAGCTTCGTTGGATCGATCTCGAGGCCGGTGATGAAGACAAAGTAGATGATGCCGAGGTAGGCGACGACCTCCAAGATGGGCAAACTCCGGTATGGGAAGACGGTCCGGAGATAGCCTGGAATTTGTCCGAGCCCCGTCGGACCGAGAACCAACCCACTCTGTTCACATCAAAATCGAACCTTTAGCAGAGAAATTTTCCAAAAATCGCATCTCGGATTAGCGTACCACGATTTCGGAGACGTGGCGAGGCTGGTGGAGGGGGAGGAGGATGAGACCGACGAGACGGCTGGTCACGGCGATGACGAGGAGTTGGAGGAGGAAAAGGGGGAGGGTGTGGTTGAGGGGGTTGGGGTCGCCGTCCATGGTGCCAACGGAGATGCTGATGCTGGTGGAGTAGCAGACGATGGGCGTGGAGTTAACGCTCCTCCAGTGGTAGTCCATATTGCTCATCTTGATAGGTACGGCGAACGGACGACGCGTTTGCGGTGGCGACCGACGACGAGCGGATGTTGCAGAGGAGATTGAGAAGAGGATAGCGCGAAGGAAGAAGATGATGAGGTGGAGGCCTTGGAATAAAAGGGCTGCTATTTCGAGACTTGTTTTGGTTCTAAACGCACTCCACTTTTAGTAATTTTTTTTTAATTTTCCTTTTAAATAATGATTCCTCACTAGTTTATTTTTTTTAAAATTAGCCTTATATAAAGTGTAACCATACTTTTTCAATTTCAATTTTATATTTTATTTAGTTTGCTGTTATTTTTTTGGAAAAATAATTTTATTTTAAAAGAGATAAATAATAGTTATAAAATCGTATCGATTTTTATGCATTTATGAGAGTTGAGCGCATGTCTGAATAAAATACTATATTTTAAAAAATTAAATATATTTTTAAAAATTATTATTATTATTATTATGGGGGCGGTGAAGGTGGTAGGGTACATGCCTGTTCTGTGTTCTGAACCTTACAATGGATCCCTGCCTTTGCGGTGGGCCCCAAGAAATCGGGCGTAGGTTAGGCAAGCCAGCAGGTAACAGATGGTGACTGGCAGTGATGACGCGTCGGCGTCGCCATCGGCACCTGCCTCGGACGCCCGTCTACTGTCGGATCAGAGGAGTCCTAATTGGGCGGCCAGGATCAAATCTCGGATCGGCGACAAAGGTTGGTGGGCGTTCCCGTCGGCACCTCCGCACCTATAAATCGGCGTCGGGATCGGCGACTGAGAAAGCGCGACGGGAAGCAGCGCGGAGAGAAGAAGGCAGCGGAGATTCGGCTTCAGACATCTCCTCTCGCGTCGTGTACTTCCTTCAGGTGAGTCGTCTTGCTTCCGATCGATCTGCGTCCTCGCGGCGAACTTTTTTGAGTTTGATTTGGTTGGAAGTGGTGGGGTTTTGTGCGTTTTCCAAATGAATGATTCGATCTGACCTATTTGGGGATTGATGTGATCTTGAATTCTTGCTTCTTGATGAAAAGTACTCTGATGGTTCTTTTCTTTGATGATTCAGCGAGTCTAAGATGGCGGATACCTTCCTTTTCACCTCTGAGTCCGTCAACGAAGGGCACCCGGACAAGCTGTGCGACCAGATCTCGGATGCTGTCCTCGACGCTTGTCTGGAGCAGGACCCAGACAGCAAGGTTGCTTGCGAAACCTGCACCAAGACCAATATGGTCATGGTCTTCGGCGAGATCACCACCAAGGCCGATGTTGACTATGAGAAAATCGTCCGTGCTACCTGCCGTTCCATCGGATTCACTTCCGATGATGTCGGCCTCGACGCGGACCGTTGCAACGTGCTTATGTACATCGAGCGGCAGTCCCCTGACATCGCTCAGGGGGTTCACGGCCACTTCACCAAGCGCCCGGAGGAGATCGGCGCCGGTGACCAGGGCCACATGTTTGGCTATGCGACCGATGAGACCCCTGAGCTGATGCCCCTCAGCCATGTGCTTGCTACGAAGCTGGGTGCTCGCCTCACCGAGGTCCGCAAGAATGGAACTTGCGCTTGGTTGAGGCCGGATGGTAAGACTCAAGTGACTGTGGAGTACCGCAATGACAACGGCGCCATGGTTCCTGTCCGTGTCCACACCGTCCTCATCTCCACCCAACACGACGAGACGGTGACCAATGATGAGATTGCGGCTGACCTCAAGGAGCACGTCATCAAGGCCATCGTTCCCGAGCAATACCTCGACGAGAAGACCATCTTCCACCTTAACCCTTCTGGACGTTTCGTCATCGGAGGTCCTCATGGCGACGCTGGGCTCACCGGTCGCAAAATCATCATCGATACCTATGGCGGCTGGGGAGCACACGGTGGTGGTGCCTTCTCCGGGAAGGATCCTACCAAGGTTGATCGCAGTGGAGCTTACATTGCCAGGCAGGCGGCCAAGAGCATTGTGGCCAATGGGCTCGCCCGCCGTTGCATCGTGCAGGTCTCATACGCCATCGGCGTGCCGGAACCCCTCTCTGTTTTCGTCGATACCTACAGAACAGGGAAGATCCCTGATAAGGAGATACTGACAATTGTGAAGGAGAATTTCGACTTCAGGCCGGGCATGATCACCATTAACCTTGACTTAAAGAGAGGCGGCCACAGATTCCTGAAGACGGCAGCTTATGGACATTTTGGCAGGGATGACCCAGACTTCACCTGGGAGGTAGTCAAGCCCCTCAAGTGGGAGAAATAATCTGCCTAAATTGGATCCTGTATCCGAACTATGATATGTCTTTCGAGTATGTTGCGTGGGTTTGTCCCTTAATCATTTTAGTTTTGCTTACTACAAGTTTGTACTAGAACAATAATTTGAAGTTTGAAACAAACTTAGTAGCTGTAATTGTTGGATGGAAGAAAAGTCATCGTTTATAGGTTGTTCTGTCTTACGTTGAGGAACTCATGTTTACCTGTCTAATTCCTGCCAAAACTTGAGTTAATAAGTAAAATGATATTTTTAAAATATATTATGTTTATCATTTACTATTTATTTATCTTTATATTTATTATCACTTCCATTTGATTTGATGTATATATAATTTATATATAAAAATTATTATCATTAAAAAATAATAAAATTATTTAACTATTAAGGTGAGCAAAATCTTATTTGTGTGTCCAATGAAAATCTTAAAATTATGAACTTCGATTCCAACAACAACATGTAACACAAAAATATACAATATTAAAAATTAAAATACAATTTAAAATCTAAATAATATGTAAACTTAAACAAAAATTAAAACAATGGATTCTTGTGACGGACTAATTTGTGGTTAGGCCAAGGCCTAGCTCGCAGTAAGGCCAAGGCCGAGCTCGTAGTCGAACCTGTTTGAGGCCAACTATGCTCATGGAGATCTGCCGCCTTGCTTCAAGCCCCGAGCTAAGTGATGTGGTAAGTCTTGCTCGGCCTGACGTGGCGGGGCTGGTCAATAGATCACCCAGCCTGGCCGGCTCTGGGGTCCACGGTCAAGGTGGTCTTGCCCGGTCAGGCGCGGTCCCAAGGGTCAATAGATCAACTGACGTGGCAGGTCCCCCGGGCCCCTGGTCTCGACCGCAACACTCTCAGACAAAAGGATCTGGGAGGTACGATAAACCATCCCCCAAGAGCTCACTTAGCCTGTTTAACCTGGCCCAGCAAGCGTTCCATTGCCCGGCCACCTCTATGCGAGGTGTGGTTCGCCCGGCTGTTGTCATCTATGACATTTCCCGGGTATCAGTCATACTGCTGGATCACCTCCCGGGAGACACCTTGTTAGACCCCCGTCCTATATCCCGGACATCACTCCATATCACACAGGCCGCCCGGCTAACAATAAGGATGATCATTCCCGCACATCTCCCGCCTCCTAGGCTGGTTCCCCGGGATATGCATCGGGTAACTTGCTCACTGCATCCATACTGCTTATTTGCCCGGCCATCCCTCCGCGGCGCATGGCTTGCCCGGCTAATACTAAGCATGATCAGTCCCGAGCTCAACTTACCTCCTGAATGCATTTCCCGTGTTTTACACCATTTAACCGACCTAAGCTGGGCCTGCTTGCTCATCATAGTACGGCTTGGTACGTTGCCCGGTCACTCTCTCACGGCGTATAGCCTGCCCGGGCAACACGCACCGCAATTGGCCCCCTGTGAACCTGATCATTACTGGTCCCGAATACTTCTCCACTTCGACGATAATCCTGGCTCGAGTCCGGTTAACACTACAGACAAAGAAGCGTGTGGACTGATATGCAGGGGAAAGGTTATACTCATGTCTCCACGATCCTCTTCTCCGTGGCTGCCATCTTCCTATTTTTTGCTAAGCGACAGGAGTAAGGTACATAGCCACGCTGGAAGACGGTTACAGGCATGCTGCCTCTGTCCCCTTGATGCCATCCCTCTGGCGCAGATGTCAGGCATAATCAGACACTGTCCCCCGGGATACCACCAACGCCTGCTTCGTTGGCAGATGGAAGGTTCTCTTCACAGGTATATCAGTCCTCTCGCAGGTATGAAGGAATCATGGAATCTCTAGCATACTCACTATTGTCTCCTTTCTTCCTTTTCACTACTATTTTCCCCCGTCGGAAACCTAACTTGAGCGTCGGAGTGGCCTGCCGGGACTTCCCGGCGCCAGCTAATCCGTTCGTTCTTCAGTGATCTTGCAGGTCCTCTTCTTCGTTGGGCCCACGCAGGTTGAGGTGGCATATTATTGACCAGTGGGTTGACTGTCGTCGGTTTTTGGCCGGAACATTTTGGTGCCGTCTGTGGGGAGGCCAAGTCGCTGGCTCGAAATTAGGAATCCAACCCGGTCATAAGGCGGAACCATTAGTGAGGGGCTAAGGGGGTCTGACCATCAGAGATCGGATTGCTAGCGCGGAGTAACAGACAAACAAACGGGAGAGAGAGATATAAAACAAGAAGATTAGGATTAGATGAAAGATGACCTCAAACAGATGACGGTCCAAGATTCTTAGAGCTCTTCCCGTTGGTAGTGAACTAGGTAGTATGCTTCGCCGACTGTTCACTGAAACCTCTTGTTCCTTGCAAAAGAATATTCACAAAATGAGTGGCAAAATAAATAGGAGAGATATGTAAAATAGTAAAATTAGGACTAAATGTAATGAACGCTCTAGCAGATGGCGTTCCAAAGCTTTTTGAGCTCATGGCGCGGTAGTCCATCATGTGGTATGATCTGTTGACGAGTTGTCGCAGACAAGATGTAGTGAGAGCACGAAAGTGCTTGGAACAGTTCTATTGGTCCCTTTCTCCGATGGAATCACGGTTGTCGGAAGTTCTTTTAGTGTTAACCATCACGATGTTCAGCTCAGTTTTCCCACAGACGGCGCCAAAATGTTCCGGCCAAAAATCGGGATGGTCAAGCCACCAGTCAACGAACGATCCGACGGGTGCGGCTTCCTAGTGGAGTTAGAGGGACGGAGTGATGAGGACCTGAAATGCACTTAAACAGGGGGTGAGAGGGGTGCCGGGAAGTCCCGGCGGGCCACTCCGACGCTCAAGTCAGTATTCCGTAGAAGGAAAAATGAAAATGTAAAAGAAAGAGAAGAGTTTAGAAGGTCGAACCAGCCCTCCAAGAAGGAGAAGAGGAAGAGCTTCCTTTCTGAAGAAGAGATCAGAGATTGGAATGCATAGCTCCTCAAGAAGAAGAAGTGCCCCCTCTTCGAAGAAGAGGAAGAAGAAGAAGATCATGCCGAGGAAGAAGCCCCCCCACTTTTCTCTTTGCTAGAGCTCTTCCTTATGTAGGCACACAAGGAGACCAAATCTGACATCTCTCCTTTCTTCTTGCTTCCTTTTGGCATTATGTGCAGGGAAAAGAGCATCTTCTATGACAACTTTATAAAGGCTGTCTTGGAACATATGTGGTTTGTTGAATCCACAAAAGATAAATGTTGACCAGTCCATTTGACTAGCCTTGCCAAATCAGCCTCATTCTTGACTCCCCCTTGACCCTTGACTTTTACCTTAGAGAAAGAGCCACGTCATTTATGCACCGACATCAATCACGTAGAAACTTACTGTGATTTCATCGAATGAACAAGTCTTCGCACCACGTGGAGCTTTCATTGTGTTACCCTGCATCGGATCACTCACCCAGGTAACTATTAGTTCGGCGTGCTTTACAGCTCTGATCAGATGGGGAAACTTGACACGCATGTTCGCAGCTCCCATACTTGTGACGATGGTTAGCTTTCCAGGCTTGTTGTGAGGGTTCAAAATCTCACAAAGTTTTATAAGCTCAGATGGATCCATTTTATCACTCACCTTTATGCCCAGAGGATTGGCCAGCCCGCGGAGGAATTCCACATGTGCCCCATCTAATTGACAAGTCCTTTCTCCGACCCAAAGCATGTGAGCCGAACAATCATAGTATTGACCGGATGTCGAGTCCTGTCTTGTTAATGCTTGCTCATATGGTAGGTGAAGGCACTCATGGGATATCCAGAACTTAGTCATGGTCATGATTTGGATCGTCAACTGGCAGTCCGGCAGCAACCATAAATTTAATGGCATCGTCAACTCTCTTAGCAAGCTCCATGTATCTGTCTCCTTGTTCACTGTCTTGAACAAAGTCAAGATTCCACTGAGTAACTCCGTGGATTGAAGCATAACCACCACGAGCAAATGCTCTTAGAAGATTTAATGTCCCTGCTGATCCGGGACCAGCCATACGGCCAACCTTGATGATAGGCATCCTGGCGCGGAACGCTAAAATCACCGCCATCTGCATCAGAACGTTGAAAGTATCCCTTATGTGGATGGCCTTGAACATCATGGAACTCTCGGCACAGTCACCTCCCTGAAGCAAAAACGCTTTTCCAACGGCAGCGTCCGCGAGTTTATCCTCCAGTTTTCTCGCTTCCTCGGTGAACACCAGCGGAGGGTATATCGCCAGGCTTTCAAGCACCGACTCCAGCTCTTCCTGATTCGGGTAGGTCGGAATATGGAGCGCCGGCTTGGATCTCCAGCTATCCATCGCCCAACTCGAATTCGTATCCCCTTACTCGCCTCGCCTCGCTCCAGCGATGACAGCGCTCGCCTACGCGTTCTCCTTCCTCCCCACAGCGGGCGCCGCCGCTGCTTCCGTCAAGAAACGCCGATCCTCGATAGTGTATGCTTCCTCGAGTTGGGCGATGGATAGCTGGAGATCCAAGCCGGCGCTCCATATTCCGACCTACCCGAATCAGGAAGAGCTGGAGTCGGTGCTTGAAAGCCTGGCGATATACCCTCCGCTGGTGTTCACCGAGGAAGCGAGAAAACTGGAGGATAAACTCGCGGACGCTGCCGTTGGAAAAGCGTTTTTGCTTCAGGGAGGTGACTGTGCCGAGAGTTCCATGATGTTCAAGGCCATCCACATAAGGGATACTTTCAACGTTCTGATGCAGATGGCGGTGATTTTAGCGTTCCGCGCCAGGATGCCTATCATCAAGGTTGGCCGTATGGCTGGTCTGGTTCGGATCTGAACCATTTCAAACGAAAGACGACATCAAACTCAGTGATAGTTTTAAAGATGAAGCTCGAGCACTTGATCCCAAAAAGTTGCTCCAAGATTATAGTCAATCAGCAGGGACACTAAATCTTCTAAGAGCATTTGCTCGTGGTGGTTATGCTTCAATCCACGGAGTTACTCAGTGGAATCTTGACTTTGTTCAAGACAGTGAACAAGGAAACAGATACATGGAGCTTGCTAAGAGAGTTGACGATGCCATTAAATTTATGGTTGCTGCCGGACTGCCAGTTGACGATCCAATCATGACCATGACTAAGTTCTGGATATCCCATGAGTGCCTTCACCTACCATATGAGCAAGCATTAACAAGACAGGACTCGACATCCGGTCAATACTATGATTGTTCAGCTCACATGCTTTGGGTCGGAGAAAGGACTTGTCAATTAGATGGGGCACATGTGGAATTCCTCCGCGGGCTGGCCAATCCTCTGGGCATAAAGGTGAGTGATAAAATGGATCCATCTGAGCTTATAAAACTTTGTGAGATTTTGAACCCTCACAACAAGCCTGGAAAGCTAACCATCGTCACAAGTATGGGAGCTGCGAACATGCGTGTCAAGTTTCCCCATCTGATCAGAGCTGTAAAGCACGCCGAACTAATAGTTACCTGGGTGAGTGATCCGATGCAGGGTAACACAATGAAAGCTCCACGTGGTGCGAAGACTTGTTCATTCGATGAAATCACAGTAAGTTTCTACGTGATTGATGCCGGTGCATAAATGACGTGGCTCTTTCTCTAAGGTAAAAGTCAAGGGTCAAGGGGGAGTCAAGAATGAGGCTGATTTGGCAAGGCTAGTCAAATGGACTGGTCAACATTTGTCTTTTGTGGATTCAACAAACCACATATGTTCCAAGACAGCCTTTATAAAGTTGTCATAGAAGATGCTCTTTTCCCTGCACATAATGCCAAAAGGAAGCAAGAAGAAAGGAGAGATGTCAGATTTGGTCTCCTTGTGTGCCTACATAAGGAAGAGCTCTAGCAAAGAGAAAAGTGGGGGGGCTTCTTCCTCGGCATGATCTTCTTCTTCTTCCTCTTCTTCGAAGAGGGGGCACTTCTTCTTCTTGAGGAGCTATGCATTCCAATCTCTGATCTCTTCTTCAGAAAGGAAGCTCTTCCTCTTCTCCTTCTTGGAGGGCTGGTTCGACCTTCTAAACTCTTCTCTTTCTTTTACATTTTCATTTTTCCTTCTACGGAATACTGACTTGAGCGTCGGAGTGGCCCGCCGGGACTTCCCGGCACCCCTCTCACTCCCTGTTTAAGTGCATTTCAGGTTCTCATCACTCCGTCCCTCTAACTCCACTAGGAAGCCGCACCCGTCGGATCGTTCGTTGACTGGTGGCTTGACCATCCCGGTTTTTGGCCGGAACACTAAGCTCATGCACAAGGTTGAGCTCAAGCCTCCGATCATGACCAACTAAGCCCTTAGATAGAGCTAAACTCGGGCCATAGATCGTAGTTGACCAAACTGCCAACTAGCAGGGTTGAGGTATCATAGCCGGCCAAGCTGCCGACTACTAGCAAGGCTAAGGTGGGGTGTCAACTTGCGACTGTCGAGTTTGCCCCAACTGGATCTCGACTTCTAGGTGACCAAGCTATCAATCATGACCATCTCAGCTTGCAACTGACCACCGTGGTCCCAGATTGCGACCGCAAGCCTGCTAAGCTGCCTTGGCCAAAGCTGATTTTTACAGTCGGCCAAGCTATCGGTTGACAAGCTTG